>NW_024870831.1:4300000-4900000 GCF_019054845.1 Dipodomys spectabilis | reverse complement strand
CAATGGCTATTGAGGAATTTTCTATTCTAAAGAGGAATAAATTCCTGGAGTCTTCCGTCACGTCAGTAAAGCTGTATATTCAACCTAATACTTGGTGTTACTTGTCTTACATTTATAATGAGTAGGCTGATAAGATATCCAAATATATCTAAATATATTTCAATAAAATCCCACAGATATGGGTAGATGGGTCACTAATTGGTACTGTAGGACAAATTAGGCCTGTCTGTTCAAGCTAAAATCTCCTGGCTAAATAAAGTTTTCAAAAATATTCACACAATACCAATGAGTAAAGTTCATGACAGTTATATCTGTATAATATTTCTAAAGTCAGGATTAAAGCATTTATACCCAACATTTAGAATCAACATGATCTGTTGAATTAATGGATCCAGAATTTATGTCTTCATATTCATATCTCAACATTTTACCAATATGACTTTCACCAAAACACTATTCTTATTGAACTTGTCTATGTCCTTTTACTTTCCAAATCCAAACAGTAGATTTCCTTCAATATCTTTTTGAAAATTCTTTCCTTCCTTTTCTTCTGTAAATCATTGTTTATTACTTTTTTGTTTCCTTATTTATCTATTGCCTCCATCTTCTCCACACTGGTACTCACATTGTTCACACTTTAGTCAGAACTTTCCTTTTACTCTTCCCTTTAATAATGTCCCTGATTTCATTATTATTTTTCCTATTTATGTTCATGGATATTTTGATGATGTTCAAACAGACTTGCATCTGTTTAACATAAACCTTAGAACTAGCAGAGAGTTTTTTCCTCTAAATCCATCTTTTCCACCTGTAGTCCTTATCACCAAGAATGTAACTAACACAGTTAGGAGACAGAGATGTGGAAACACTTTAGATTTCCTCTTACCCTACCTCCATCCATTAGATAAGATGAATGATCAAGATTTTCTCAGTTTCTGTCACTAATGTAATTTCTATGTACTCCTTTTTATGCCCCTGACACAAGCCTATTGCAAATACTCATCACCAGTCACTCAGTCCTAAAACAACTGTTTACAAAGTATGCATTTCTCCCCATAGTCTTTTCATATTGGTCCTCTCCATCACCCAATGACTCTCCTTGTAAACACACAGAGTGAAGAACTCAGACAAAAATTCTAGTTTCATTATTTACTCACAACATTGACTGGTGATCTTACATTTCTCATCTGGAAATGGATGTAATCTACCAGAAATATTGAAGACTATATTTGTTGAATTCTAGAGCAAGGAAAAAGAAAAGTGAAGAGTCCTTACATTTTCTAACTTAGCTTTCAAATAAGGAAAGAGTCAAATTCAGTTTGTTGGTATAAAGTCAGAAATAGTTTCATGCTGAAATAAAAATAAATTTTAAATCCTGGCTCTAGAGCCTGTGTCCTTTTATGGTACCTGCAGATATATAAGTAGTATTATGTAAATTGTGTCATGTATTTACAGCTGTAATGAAGAACATACTCTTAATATATCATTGTAAAACATTGGTTATTGAATGGTATCCATATGAGAATGTTATTTGAACTAATCACACAAAGTTGGAACCTACATCTTAGTCCATCAAAATGTGGAAATAAACGATTTTATTTATAAGAAAATAATACCACCAAGAAAGATGAGTATACATTAGAAAGACTGCTGGAAAAACATTAGGGTTTTTACTGACTCTACCTGCTTATTTGATTGTATTTCCTGATATTCAAACTCTCCTCTTGTTATTCTGTTTTTGTTTTTTATTTTGGTTCGTCATGGGGCCTGGACTCTGGGCCTGGCACTGTTCCTCAGCTCTTCAGCTCAATGCACTCTACCCCTTGAGCCACAGTGCCACTTCTTTCTTTTTCTGCTTATGTGGTGGTGAGGAATCAAACCCAGAGCCTCATTTACGCAAGGCCAGCACTCTGCCACTGAGCCAAATTCCCAGCCCTCCTCCTTTTATTCTTATTGTATGTAGTCCAACGCTGTTTATAACTATGCATTCAATGTGGGAAATCCAACTTCAAAGATGTCTAAGGTTTTTTTTTCCTTTTCAATCACAACATCGTCATTATCAGGCTACACTCTGGTCATCATCCTCTCCATCAAAATTATTATTAGCATTATAAGTGCTAATTATTGAACGTCAGATATGTGTGTATTATTTTATTATTATTTGTCTTTTGATTAATAATTTTAATGTTACCACTGTGCATGCGTCCATATTGAAATTTTGAACAAATAAACAAAAAACTAAACCATATCAGATAGCTTGACTACGTGCTTATAACAAATTATGGAATAGATTTTTTTGAAGCATTGCAAATTCCTAATCAGTATGAATTAACTTCCTCATCCCCTAACTACAATCAAATATTTAAGAATTTGGGCAGAACCTTTTCAAGTAATATACTGTAAATGTTACTACAATATCATGAGTATATCAAAAATTCTCTTGAAAGTAATAAACTCTACTTTCTATTAAAATATTAGCTTTTTTATTGTAGGAAACTTTTAGAAAAATAGACTGTATATCTTTCAAATGAAAAAGGTCAAAAATAGTAGCATAAATATTTTAGAGGGAGTCTGGCTTCTCTCTCTCTCTCTCTCTCTGTGTATATATATATATCTGTCTTCTATATATATAAGTGTTATGTATACAATAGTACATTTTTAGAGGTTATTTTTCCTCAGAAATATATACATATATAAAAATTTATGTGTAGAATGATATACATTATAGTGAAACAAGCATCTTAAAATATAATTAAAATTAAAAAAAAAAGCTTCATGAAACCAAGTGCCTGTAACTGACCCTTATAATAGGAGCTATTCAGGGTGCTGAGATCTTAGAATTGTTTTCTAAACTAGCCCAGACAGAAAAGTACTTGTTAGATTCTTATCTCCAATTAACCATTAAAAACAACACCCACAACAACAAAATTTATCACATTAATTTCACAAAGGCCTCTTTTAACTACTGTGAACGTTTCTTAGAAACATGAATACATACCCCTGGAAAATGTTAAGTAAAAAGTCCAGAATATTTACGTCTATGTTAAAGACATGACTATTTAGATTGTTTAAGATATTTAGGTAATGATTAGAAGTTAAGAATAATGATAGATAGGTAATATATTGGGACTGTTTTTTTCATTCTATTTTACAATAGCAATAAAATGATATTTATAATCATTATATAAAATTACTCTTGCTTGGTATTTGAATTATCATAAGTGATAAATATTTTTAAATGATTTCCAAAGCAAAAGAATATCAATTCTTTTGCAATTTCAAAAAGATTAAGAAAATGATTTCAAGGCTGGTTCACTCTAAGTCTATATTTGTTTTCTTGTTCTAGTTTTCATATGTTAGTAGAAATTAAAATTCCAAAAATTTAATGGATATTGGCATTCAGAAACATCTTCACATACACTAATATCGGAGTCCCTTAAGTGGAATTGTTTTATTTCATTTGTTGCTCACAAATAAATCAAGATTATTTTGTATTTTGTTCTTTTCACTGCTTTTGGCTCTTATCTTGAGAATATGTTTTTCCTAGCAAAGTAGAGATAAGCAATTGGATTAAGTAAGTAACATATGACTTTCATAAAATGCAGATGCATAGATTTGGGTCTTCTGTCATTTGCTAAAACTTCCTTCCAGAAAAGTTTCTCAATTACTTAGAAATTTTTCCCCTTCCCCTCCACAAATTATACTGACATCAAATACAGTGAAAGCAGGGGTTATACTGTGGAAGAGGGAGGAACAAAGAAATAATCTTATAAATTTGTTAGAAACAATCGCATGAGAGAAAAAAATAACATTTGAATACATATTTTAGGGTTCATTTCCCTAACATCACCTTATCTGACCTTTTCTGCTTGACTCAGACATATACTAGATATTGCAAATGAGGGAAAGCATCGGGGAAAAAATAGGGCTACAGGTGGACCCATTGCAACAATGAGATGTACAAGTCATTATGTCAAAAAGGAATTTACAACTTTGGTGGGGGGATAGCAGGGAGGATTGTGTGGGGAGGGGGGGAGGGAGGGAAGGGATGGGAAGGGGAAACAAAGGAGGAGGCTACAATGCTTGATAAGAAATGTAATCATTATCTTGTCCATGTAATTGTAACCCCTCTGTACATTATTTTCACAATAAAAAAATAAAAATAATAAAAATATTACTTAGAAGTGATGCATAATTCCTAGGTAGTCCAGTTATCACATATACTTTTGGATTGAGTTATCTCTGTATAAACTCAAACGGACAAAATACCCTCAAAATAAACAGAAATCACATCTTTGTTTTAAATGCAGTAGTTTACAAAGAGTTTTTCGCCAACACCAAAAACATCTTTTTAGCTATTCTGCATTTTGTGTGAAGAAGTATTAACAATAGTTTTTTTTCCTGACATGCAATTCACTTACAATATATTATCTCTTTTTATTATATACATTTTAGTGCTTTGGAAGTAAATTGTACCTTCATAGGTTTTCAAAGCCTAATTTTCACAAACTTGCATCTTCAAATAGAAATGCTATAAATTTTAGAACAGACATTAAAATAGATGTAAAATTCAGTTACAGGAATTTGTCCAGCATAAATCCTCTTTTCAAAATTTGTTTTTGGGGATTATTTCCAGGGTCTCACGCATACTATTGAATTTCACTGTCAATAAACTACATTCTCTGTCCAAAAAAGTTTTTTACTTCTGTTTAATACATTCATAGAAGTGTAATGCCTGGATCCTATACAATTCTCTTTTACCTTTTGAAGACTTCAAAACTTGTTTGCTAAAATGATTGCAGTATTATACAAATCGATCACTATGAGAAATATATCAATTTCTTCACAAATGCATTACTATATTTTGCATCTTCTTTTTATATTATGGTCATACTAGTGAGTTTTCATTTTATTATTTCTTACACACCAAAGAGTAGCTTATTTCATATGCTCCTCCTATTGACTATTAATTTCAATATGTTATTTAAAGAAATATCGTATTCAGGAAAAAATTTACATAGAATTAGAAGATATAAAAATACTTAAGTTTCAGAATCATTGTAGCATTAACAAATATGTGCCCTCTATCTGTTGGATATGGTTTAATTTCTGTTTTAGTGGCCTTTGAATTATGAAAGGTTATCAGTTGATATAATCAAGTTCTTGCTTTTCTTAAGCAACTAATGTTTTCCATGTCAAATTTTTAGAAACCTTTACTGATCCAATGTCATGAATTTTTACATTTAGGTTTTATAGGTTTTTACATCTTACATTTAGTTTGATAATCATTCTTTATAAGGATTGAGGTAGGCCAAGTGCCGGTGGCTCACGCCTGTAATCCTAGCTACTCAGGAGGCTGAGATCTGAGGATCGTGGTTTAAAGCCAGCCCTGGCAGGAAAGTCCATGAGATTCTTATCTCCAATAAACCACTAGAAAACCAGAAGTTTTGCTGTTGCTCAAAGCGGTAGAGTGCTCACCTTGAGCTGAAGAGCACACGGACAGCACCCATGCCCAGAGTTCAAACCCCATGACCGGGATACAAACAAACAAACAAAGGATTGAGGTAGTAGTGTAAGATCATTCTTTAAATCTAGAGAGGCAATAGTGCCAATACAACCATTTAAGATTCTGTTTTTATTTCATAAAGTCATAGCATCCTTTTCAAAATCTGTGGACCATAAAACTAAGAATTTATTTTTGACAAATCTGTTACCTTCTTCTATGTGTCTATTCTTATAGTAGAACTATGTTATCTTCACTAAACATGGTAATATGATTCAAAGCTAGTATGAAGGCTCAAGCTACACCATTTTACAAGATTTCTCTGACTGACTTGTATTCCTTGAATTTACATACGAGATTATTGAGCTGGTGAACCAATATTCTACAGAGATATCTAGATGTTTGATAGTCACTCATATTTCCCAACTTGTGAAAACACAAACCCCTGATATTATGTATAGAAAAATGTCTTTAGAGATTGCTCAAAGCAACTAAAATTACTTTAGGAATGAGTTAAGATTTAGATAACATTATAGCATAATAAAGTTGAATGATAACTACTTGAGCTGTACTGCAGAAGAGAGGGGGGGGGGGAAGAATGGTGGACCACATAGGAGCTGTATGTCATTGGTATTGTTTCAAAAAACAGAAAGACTTCAGAGAAGAGAAGGAGAAAAATAAACTGTCCTGAATCTAGTTTGTTTTTAATCCACCTGATAGTTTGGACTGAAAGTCCGATAACATGGGAAAAATAAAATAGAAAATAATGCATTGTATATAGCTGTTACAATGTAAAAATTTTGCAATAGGAATATAATTAATTTTAAAAGAAATAAGAGAAAGAATATCAATAACAATTGCTAAAGTGGATAGAAGATGGATCACATTTTATCATATATAATTTTGAAAAAGCATACTAGCAATGAAAATTTAAAAGTCATAACTTAAATACAATTTGTATTACAACTATTACAACAACAGTATAGTTCAGTGGTAAAACATTGGCCTAACATATGTGAAGCAATTGTGTGATCTCCCAAGCATTACAAAGTACACACAGAAAAAACCTACATAAACACACACACACACACACCACATACACATATTTGGAATATTGTTATTATCATATTAAACAGAGGAAATTATCACAAACAATAAAAGTACTTTAACATATAAAATCATAATATTGCTCATAATATTTAAAAGTTTAGTAGAAATAAAATATTCATAAGATAATTGGATTCTTATAGATTAAGTAAATTGAAAATTAAGATATAAAAGACATCTGAAATTTTCAAACAAGTTTTAAATAATAAACATTTTGAAACATGTATCCTTTTATTTTGACAAAAGATTGATGTTACTGGTGATTTAACTCAAGATTTAGAATATGATAACCAGGTGCTCTATATCTTGCTAGGGATGGCTACATCTCTAATCATTTCACTCTGGAAATTTTATGATAAGTTCTCATAGTTTCCCAGTCTCTCCTGAATTACAAACCTTATTTACACTTCCCACCATAGTTAAAAAATGGAAACCACAAATCACTATGCCCAGCTCAAACAGTTTTTTTTTTTAATTCAAGTATAAATATTTCCAAAAAGTGACCATGTAATGAAGCCTTTTTAATAAAGTATGTGATTCTTGAAAATACAGTATTTGTTACCTGGACAAATATGTTTAGAACTATAAGAAAATAAATATATTTAAATTCACCAACCATATAAAATTTAAGAAAATAATTTTTAAATATTCACATGTTAACTATTTTGAAAGCAAAATATATGCCTGAATAATTTACATGTGTTAAAATTATGCAAAACTAAATTAACTAATCCTACAACTCTGAAAAAAGAATTGGCCTAAAGAAACGAAAATAGTTAAGTTCAAAATTTGAAATTTAGAAAATTAAATGAAGTAACTTAAGTAACTGTAAGCCCTCTGTATATCAATTTTATAATAAAAAATGCATTAACAAAGAAAGAAAAGTACCCATTGGACAATAGCGACAGGAAAAGTATCAGTAGTTTTTTTTTGAGTGTGCAAAAAAATCAATGGAAAAGATAACAATGTTCTTTCCATAATAAATGTACTCATTACCTTATTTATGTAACTGTATCCCCTCTGTACATTACCTTTACAATAAAATTAAATTGAAATTAAAAATAAACTAAATAATATACCAATTAAGAATTCGTAGAGAGCTAGGAAGGTGACTCAGTGGTAGAGCTCTTGCCTTGCATGCTTGAGGCCCTGAGTTCGTTTCCTCAGCATCACATAAACAGGAAAAAAAAGCCGGAAATTGCACTGTGCCTCAAGTGATGGAGTGCTAGCTTTGAGCTAGCCTTGAGGAACAGCGCCCAGGCCCAGAGTTCAGGTCCCCCGACCGGACCCCCCACCAAAAAAAAAAAAAAAAAAAAACAGAATTACTAGAAACCATTGGTTAAAAACTTTTAAAAAACTGGCCTAAGCACCCAAGTAATATAATTTGATGATACTATTTAAATAGTTCAAATTCAGCAGAGAAGCCAAAAGTTTAAAAACTGTTACAAAGTAAAGTAATAAATCAGAATATTTACTACTAATAATAATCATAAGATGAATTTATAGTGGTAGTCAAATATGTAAGAAATGAGGCAATTTGCCATTCGTTTGCACTGAATAAGTGAGAAAGAATTTTCTAGGTCTTTTTAAATATATAATAACTTTAATGAAGAAACTATTCATCATATGATAATTAGATGAAGCTGATATTAGAGTAAAGAGTAGATTGTACTAAGTTTTTGGATGTTTAAGTATATACTTATTTTGGTTGTGGGAAATTGTGTTCATCTTGGGGTATTGTTTTTGTTAGACTGGTGTCATATCAGTGATTAATTTTAGGATAGGGGTTCCCTTTCCACAAGAACATGAACCTGATCTGTCTTTTTAGCCTCCCCATTATCAATGGCATAAGAGTTGCACACCAACTTGCCTAGATTCCTACCTTGGCTGGCCTGGATTCTGCAGTCCTTCCAACCTCAACCTGTAGATAGTGCAGGAGGGTGGAAATGATCCAATGCACCCAGCTATAGATTGAGAAAAATTTCTACTAATCTTTTGGCCTGGGTTCTGTTCTCAATCTTCCTCAGTAGTTAAGAGTTCAGATGGGAGCCCCTGGTGCCAAGCAGTAAGAGTATTTCTTAAAGCAACTAGACATATATATCACTTAGGCATGTGAACACCTCAGGACAAGAATAAAAGAGCAGTGAAGCGTAGAGGACAGGCCTAATTTTAACTAGCTACTTGGAGGCTGACTAAGCTTAGCTAGCTACTCTGGAGGCTGAGATATGAAGACCACTATTCAAAGCCAGTCCAATCATGAAAATACATGCGATTATCTCTGATAAACCAGAAGTAGAACAATGGCTCAAGTGGTAAACCTCTATCCTTGGTCACAGAAGCTTAAGCATGATGAATGAATGAATGAGCACTTGCACATGGGCATGTGTGTACACACATGCATGTGTACACACACATACACACACACACACACACACACATGAGTATTTCAATGCGAAGTTCTTTTTTTACCTTGCTGTACTCTATTTCCCTGTATTAGTTTACAAATTAACAAAATCAACTAAGCACCTATTTATATACAACTCATCGTGTTTCTCTAAACTCAACTATCTTTTTGGAAGCATGCTTTTATTTGATCCAAATGTAAACTATTCAGGAATTTGATTCTTCTCCCTCAATTCTGTAGAATTAGATGATTGTTTAGCTCCCTCCAAGCAATATAATTTTGTGAAATCCTGCATCAAGCAACATATTTCTTTCACTAGAAGGGAAGCCTCTGTCAAACAATTAATAATAGGTTTTTCTTCTCCTTGCTAGTATCTGTAGTTTTATTATCTTCATATACTTCATGATCTGTCTGTGTATAACAAAGACTGCTGTAAAAATAAAAAGACTCTTCACAGCACTTACCATTTATATACCATCCATAGGTATGAAGGTGTTTAAATATTACTGAAATTGCTTTGGAACAAATCATGTTCACATTGACTATCGTGAAAAATAAGAATTGGTTTCTCAGCACTTTAGGTAAGAACTTTTTTGAAAGAAACAAAAGGAAAAGTAGGAACAACTCAACACATATATTCAAATGAAACAAAACAACCCAAGAAAACAAATTAATTCAGTACTCATGAACCTGCAGGAAATGCAAAGATTTAAAAAAAATATATCAGCTATGACAAGCTTATGAAAATCCTGACTACATGGGAGTCTACTCTTGTGAGGGTAGAGGTTAAAGCCCAGACTGGACAGAAATATCTGTACACAATGCCATGTACCTGTTATTCTAAATTCCAGGAAGAATAATATAACATGGACTGAGCCCAAGGTCATATACAAGTATCTGAAAAATAATCAGGATGATTTAGGGCTGGGGACATGACAAAGTGGTAAGAACACCCATTTAGGGGACACAAGACACTCAATTCAAACTCTAATATTTGGGTATTATGTAAAAAGCTATGATTTTAAATAATTGGAATAATTGAAAGATTTGAGTATTTGAGTGGAAACATGCATGAGAGAGATAGAATGAACCCATGGTGCAATACTTTCAACTTAAGTGAAAATGTTTTATGGTACTTCAGACAAAACAGAGTTACCTTGCAAATGAGCATGGTTGTAGATTTGGGTGATGGAAATACTTTACTTACACAGGTGTAAATTAAATAGATTTTTTTAGGTAGATTGTACTTCTTGAACTAAGAGCCTGGATGATGTCCCTGAGATTTTTCTCTCAAGACTACCACTCTACTACTTTGAGCCACAGTTCCAATTCTGATTTTCTGTTGGTTGTTTGGTGATAAGAGGATACTAGACATTCTTGCCCAGGATGGCTTCAAACCATGATTGTCAGATCTCAGCCTCCCGAGTAACCAGGATGCCAGGCATGAGCTGTCGATAGATTTCATAATTTAGTAAATTGTACAGTTACTGAAGTTGTACATTATCATTATAACCTGTGTAATATATGTGTGTATGTATATATCAATGCATACTGATAGAAATATTTTAACATATTTTTGTATCTACAGTAGATTTATGAAATTATCCATTATAAAATAAAATGGAAACAAAAGTTAATAAGGATCAAAACAAAGGAAATTATCACATGTTTCTTGATGTTTAATGGAATACGAATTGCGAGAATCAGTTTGGGAAAACCATCTCTACGTTAACAAAATGGATAAGAGGTATTAATTCCAATCCATCTATTAGCCCATATTGTGCAACCTCACACATGAGTGTCAAAATCAAACAACACTTTTTGCCTTTGCTTTTAACTCACCTGTTATAATTTACGGGTTAGATGAAGTAATCAAATAAAGATTAAAATAATGTTATGTGAGGCTATGAATTAGAGCTGAAAATGATTTTAAACATGATAATAGCTAATTAACTTGCATATTTCTTACTTTTACTTTGTCATGTCTCTCATTCCCATATTAGGAAAGTATATAGAAGGTTCTCACTGAATTATATGTACAATTATGAAAAAAAATGTATTGAAAGAATATGGGCACAATGTGGTTTTACCTTATTGAGACCTGTAGGGAGAAGTGTGTTTTTGAGGACTTGCAATACATTGTGATGAAGATGAAAGGAGGGATGTGCTTATTCTGGAAAACTGGCTAGGGGATTGCTCCCATAAAGGTAGTGATGAATTCTTCCAAAAGGTTACAGTAAAATCACTTTCACAACCATGTTCACTGCTGCACAATTCACCGTAGCCAAGTTACGGAAACAGCCCAGATGCCCTTGGGCGGAGTGATGGTTGGAGAAAGTGTGGCACATATACACAATTGGATTGCACCTATCCATTTTTAAGACTGTTACATTATTTGCAAAGAAATGGATAGATCTAAAAATTTATTAAGTGAACAAAGTCAGAGCCAGACACACAAAGGACCCATGTTCTGTCTCATATTTGGAAGCTAGAAATTTATACAAGTTTACACAAAAATATAAACCAAAGCATGCGATTTGCAGAGGAGTATTTCAAAGGTGTAATTTCTTATAAAATTGAACTTTACTCCAACAAAATTAATAGCAGGAAACTATCATTTGGACGATGTGAGTGGAAGTCAAAAGGAAGGAATAAAGAGAGTTATGGAGGAAGAGAGTGAAGGTATAATATTCAATGCAACTGTATAAAACTAGAAAAAATTAAAGTGGAAGTGGCGCTGTAGCTCAAGAAGTGGCGCTGTAGCTCAAGTGGTAGAGCGCTCGCCTTGAGTTGAAGAGCTGAGGGACAACGCCTAGGCCCAGAGTTCAAGCCCCACGACCAACAAAAAAAAAAAAAATTAAAGTGGGATGAGGTTTGGAAGGGTGTGAAAAAGTTATATAAATATCCATTATATTAAAAAACTGATTTGTTGAATGGAAATTCCCTTGCACAAATATTTAAGATAAGAAAATTATAATTAAAAACAATGGAGACATCTGATCTTAAATTCTATTTCCATCTCTTTTAAAAATAAAAATTATTTGTTCTATAATTTGATCAGAGGGATGGATTTTGTGGCTAGCTATATCATTGCACATCTGTCTCTCTCTTCCTCTTTCCTTCTCATGGTTCTCATAGGTAATATGATTACTCCATAATTATCCTAATTTATTTCGCTTTTATAGTTTTTTTACATCATTTCACTTTCTGCTCTGTCATTTCCCAATTCATTTACATATAAGGCATTGTTTCCTATTTTCTCATTCCTAGAATAAGCTGCACATGAAGACACCACTGGTCCTCATTTTCAGTTTGTCCCTTTGAATACAGAGGAAAAACTTCCCTCTGCTCTCTACCAAATCTCTACTCTCCAGTTAGAATAATTTAGAATAGTAAAAATGAAAAAAGAGAAAATAAATAATAGTGAAAAAACAGATGCAGAAAATTCACCGGAATAACGATGAATATACACCTCTTCATCTAGAAGCCTACTGTGGACACTTAGACATTGTCCATGAGTTGGTGGCTCAAAGCAGATATTCATGGAATAACTGTGAAAGGCTGGATACCCTTGCACAGTACTTATACATGGAATAATACCACAGTGGCTTCTTTATTTCATCATGATGCAGACACCAGTGGCCAAACTAATGGCCTCTTGACCCCCTTGCTGCTGGGTATAGATATAGCAAAGATACGCTGGATCTCCTTCTGTTGAACCATTATATCAAACCAGATCTGAAGCACAACTTAGAAGAAACTGCATTTGATATTACCAAAAGGATAAGTATGTATCACTACCTCTTTGAAGTTGTGGAAAGCTGTACAAATTGTTCCCTTAAGTCCTAATGTTTCCATTAAGTTTCTTAAATTTCAAAATTGCCAGTCCATCCCATGTGTCCATACAAAATATTTTCACAATAACAAGCAACAGCAATATTTTACTTTAGAAATTCATGGATTCCATGGTATTCTTCCTAGTGAATTGCCTGACTTTGATGTCAAAATATATTCGAGTTGTTTGTACACATCAATAATGATATCTATAGAGTTTGTCCTTTTTTTAAATCAGAAATAATTTTAACTTATCTGTTGAAATGAGTAGTAGAGAAACTAAAGATATTTCTGGTGCTTGTCTGAAAAAAGTATATTTTAAAATATTTATATTCTGTTTGTATAATGTCCATAATCTATTTCTTTCTCTCCTAGATATAATACTTTGAATTCGACATTATATTATAATATATAGGTCCATTAATAAATGTGTTCTTTCAGATTGTGTTCCATATAGGAACAGTTTAAGATTCCTTTAATTCCTAGGTCCTTATAGAATTTTATTTCTTTGGGATAAAATGACAATGTTATCTTATTTCAAAAGTTGTATAAAGGTTATGCTATATAAAGGCCTTTCTAAAAACGTGAAGATTGAATTCACTCATGTCAAACTAACTTTTATTTCTATGAATTATATGTATTATTACACTTGAATATTTGTAATCAACTTTTTCATAACTGTTTTTCATTTCTTGCATCTGAAGAATGAAAAATATGGAATACTTCACAAATTTTCATATCATCCTTGTGCAAAAGCCATGTTAATCTCTGTATTGTAATTCAGGTAGACATGATGCTGAAGCATGTAGTATCTTGTAAATTTACGTAGTTAATGATGCAAACTTAAGATAGGCATATATCCTTGGTTGCCTATTTGCAACCAGGAAACCTATTGTTCCCAAATTTGCTATTCATCTTATTTCTGCAAAATTCTGTGTATGGTGGAAAAACTTATATTGTTTGTTCAATTGCTCACATTTGCAATTTTTTGTCAGTAACTATTTTAAGTCTTTTTCATTTGAAATTTGATCATACTTTGAAGCCTTCATAGCTAGGTCCAAAGGTGATGGATTTTCAAGTACTTATTTTTTAACTGATTTAGCTTTGTGGAGCTAATGGATTCAAAGTAAGCCTTGCTTAAGAGCTACTTCTAAACTTCTGCAGCTTAAAATTTCCCAAATGAGGTCTTACTGGCACAAATGTCTGCCTGACCCTTTACCCTTGCTCCATGTAAGAACAGACCTACCAGAATATCTTACCCTGACAGCATAGATTGTCTTATTGGAGCAAAACTAATCTTAGTTACAAAGGATCATAAAGTGAGGAACAGTTCAGACAGAACTGTTCAGACTAAGCCAGGCGCTAATGGCTCATGCCTGTAATCCTATCTACTCAGGAGGCTCCAGGAGAAGTCCATATGTTTCTCCTTGTTATTAGGCCTTAAATTGGTAATGTTTTAATCACAGTGTTTCCTCTTGCCTCTAGGCTGTACATCTCCGAATGGTAAAGCTTTAAGTTTAATTCTACCAAACACTGAGGTAGAGGTAATGGAATAATATTTTAAAACAGTTGCCTTTGTTACCTTAACCACAAGAGAACAATGCAAAGCATTTTCTTATATTATATATAGTTATATATTTTATATTTATGTGCTGATTTTATATTTCACACAGTGAATCTTACTGGAATTAATTTATAATTAATTGATATTTATTACAATAAATAGATTGGAATATAAATAATCAGGATTAGAATATATATTAGAATATAAAAAGTATCAATGCAATGTTTTCAGTATAAACTTGTGATACCTTCTAATTGTTCTTGGTTTCTGAATTCACATGGTAAAAAAAACAATGTTGTTTTCTTTAATCTATAAGGGATTTTACTCTGCTGCTCTGTTTATTGTTTTAACTCACTGGTCCCAAACTGTTTTTCTCCATATTTCTGAAGCATTCCTACTGATAATACTCAAATTTTGCTGATATGATGTCTAAAAGGTATTATTCTTCCACAGGATCCACGGGTCCTAGGATCCCAGGTCCCAGTTACCTGCATCATCAAATAACTAGGGCAAGAGATCTCACCGAGGCTCATGCAACATACCAACAGAAAGTAATTGAAGACCCATCTTAATTTCTCATTTCCTATATTTCAGGGGCCCAATTCCTTAAAATGCAGGAATTAGCAGTAAGCACTTGGGAAATGCAAGGCAACTCAAAATGCAATATGAAATCACAAAATGTGAAAGTACAGTAATTCAAACTTTCTATTTTCAGATGACCATCCCATAGGAGTGAACAAGACCACAAATGTCACAAAATGATTTGTAATACCCATCTTCTAATCATTAATGAATGATTTCAGTCCAGCATCATCAGGCCAAAAAATAGTTCCTGGACAGAGATCCATAATTGATCTACCAATGCTAGGAATATTTGTCATACAGTTCAAAGATAATTCAGAAAAAACATTGATTGAGAAGAACCTTATTGCTTCAAAACACTAGTACTTCAGTCAAACTTGGTTCTGTAGTGTAAAAAGGTTGTCATTCTCAAACCAATGATAACCTACATTTAATCTCCTGAAAGTATATTCCTTTTCAAATAAACTTTTTAAAAACACATTTGCCAAAATAACACTTTACAAATAGATGATATTTAGTGACGTTACTAGTTTTTCAAGTGTAGGGAGCAAGTTAAAATAGAGTTGATTCATTTACCCAGCACTAATGCCAAACAGGTTCAACCATTCATTAAAGTGTAGAAATAGGACCCCTCACCATTTGTGTTTTTCAGTAGGTGCTTTCGAAAATTTGTTAAATAGATCAGCCTCCCATATTTCAAACCAAAACATTAGCTAATAAAGTAAATTTCATCACATAAAAACTACTTTTTAAAAAGTCATGAATAGTTGCCCTATCATATGGTGTTTTATGTTTTCCCTATCTGTCTAACATAGTAAGAAATATGACTTTAAGTCTTGAATATGGGTACTCATCAGAGATTTGACAAACATAAAATCTGTCTTCTTTCTCTATCATATTCCTCTACAGTAGTAAATTTTAGTTTTCTTCTTTTTCCAAAACTCATAGGTAGTAGAAAATATTATCCCATGTAAAATAAAATAATCACAAACCACTTTACAAAGCCATAGGAATACATTCTCAGCCATTTTTAAACTTTCTTGTTGACTACAGATTAATCTTCCAAATGGAGGGGAATAAAATCAGGTCTAGGTGCTTCATGTCTCCAGGCTTGCAAATTGTTACTTCAGATGAATGAATTATGGAAATATAAGCTGACATCAGTTTAAGTATATGCAGAATTGAAACTCCATGGAATGTATATAAACCTTTCAAAGTAGGAGCAGACAGTTTAACAGAATGACTATCAGGAAGTTGAAACCAGAGAGGAATAATTGTAAAGACATAGAATGAATGAAAAATGGCACAAGGGTCAAGTACAGCTAGAATACTCAATGTACACATGTGAGAAAGGAAGTGGTAAATCGGAAATAGATCTTGTAGAATGGGTTGGTTGAGAAGGATAGAAGGAGTGACTCTGATCCAGGAACATTGGACAATTAGATGGACATACTTAATTGAAACACACTAGCACAACCTTTTGTAATTCAGTGAAAAAATACAACAAAAAACACAAACACACTAAAAGCACAACCAAACAGCAATCTCTATAGAGTATGATGATGACTTCTCAAAATTTTAAATAGTTAATGAAGGACAATCTTGTGAAAAGCATACAAAGTTGTTTAAAGTGGGCAGTTTGGGGTAGACGAGAATTTTTAACAGATTTAAATAGTTTTAGGTTATAAATTACCTATATCTGCTGCAAATATTTTCTTCTGCATGTTCTCTTGGTCTGAACTGTATACTCCAATTCTGAGCCGCACTTGATAGCTTGTAAAGATAGAATGGAAGAAACAAGATCAAGAACCCATTACTCCACCGGAGAGGAAACAGTCCTCTCTGTTTTCTCTCATTTCTATTGACTACTTTCATTCATAAGTTTATGTCAAGTGATTTGCATTATATATTTCCTTCTTTGTTCTGGCAAAGTAATTGTTCAAAATAATTCAGTAAATATTATATTCCATTTTTTCTATCATGCTGTTCACTTATCCAAGCGAGTCCATTAAACTTTCCACTTGCATTTCAGTGCCACGGAAACCCAGCATCAATGTTAATGAGGACAATCTCTGATGTAAAACTTTGTCTCCAAAATACCAGTCCAAGAAGCTGTGATCACAAATATTTAGCTATACTTTTTTCTTTTTTCTTTTACCTTGAAAGTCTTCTTGTGTCTAACGTGCCCTCAAAAATCAGTACTCCACCAATTTTTGGTTCAATCACTTCTAACCTCAAAGATATATTTTGCTAACAATATGCTTAGAGGAAACCGAAGAATACTCCACTTTTATCTTCTCTATTAAGATTCTCCTTAGATACCATATCAGGAATATTGAAGTTATTCTTTGCAAAATTATTTCAATAGATTATTTTTCTATCCATCTTGCATTTACTCGAAAAGTTGTATGGAGAAGAATAGAGTATAATCACCAATACCTTGGATGACAGTATCTGTTACAAAAGGACAATGCTCCTATGTCTTATTTCTCTGTCCTCCTCTTAGCTCTTGCCTGATTTCCCACTTATCACAGATTCTTGGCTTCAAGCCTAGTGAAGGTGAAGGACTATAAGGGCTTCCCCCATTGCTACATTGTAGGGCTAGATCTCCAGCATGAGGTAATCATGAACGACACACACAAGGAACACATGTTGGGAGAACAGACTTAAGCATGTGTGGTTTATTTCTGCACAAGGGTTGGGATTTTATAGCCCCAGCTTTCCCAACCTCCGGAGTCCTTCCCAGCCAATTACTTAGCAGGGAGTTGATGATGGGCACTGCTTGGTGACAGGCACTGTTTGGTCCCCTTGGGGCATGTAGGGATCTTGGATAGCTCATGGCTGGCAAGCTAGGCGGACATGACTGTGGGTCACATCTCTATTAGCAGGAGGTGTGCTTCAACAGCTACTCTAGCTGACTCAACCAGATCTGACCGGCTCTACCCACAAATTTCCCCTTTTCTTTTAAAAGGACCGTCATTATGGTGACCCGTCGTTGGAGGCGTTTTTGCCGGGAGTGCAAGCATTTAATAATTCCTAGGAGAGAAAGCCCTACAAGTGCAAGGCCTCCCCAGATGACCAGAGAGGATGGCGAAAACCATTGTTGTAACTTTTTAAGCACTCTTCTAAAAAGGAGGCAGTGGGAATAAGCTGTATGGTGGTTTGGTTTAGGCGGGTAACATCATGCAGCAGGTTTGGGGTGAAGTTTAAGTACTTAAGGGACCAAGGGCCTTTGATGTAGTTATTAAGTTCAGTGACATTGGGTGCAGGAGTGGAAAGCTGACAGACAGAAGTAGTCATTGCATTATATAGTCCTCCTTTTTGTAATCGAAGAAACGTAATCTGTTCTTAGAGCAAGTCTATTTGTTGTTGGAGCACAAGGAGGCCTCCCTTAAGATGATTGGCAACTTGTAAATGTTGTAATTCTATGGATGACAGTTGAGGGATGAGCTGGTTTATCTGTTGCACAGTGGACACACTTTGCGACAGCAATATAGCAGCACTGGTAGATGAAGCCACTGTAGCGATGATTTCGGACCCGTTTGCAATGATCAATCCTACTGCTCTTTTAGTGCATGGGCGAATTAATTGAACCTGGGAAAACTGAGAGTCATTAGTAGCCAGAACAATAAATGAGGGAACACGTACCAAACCTGCAAAAGGCTATGAGTCATTGGGTTGCCAGTGATTGCTGAGAGTGCAAGTAGTGGAAGAGTTGTCTCCTAGACAAAAAAAGAATGGGGCTCTAACCACTACCATTCCTGACACCTGGTCGTATCCATATTGGTTACAGCAACGAGTATTGGCCAATAGGAAAGGGGACAAATCGAGGCAGGAATGTGATGAGCAAACGATTGGCATGGTGGCTCCTAGGTCTCCCAATCGTCCTCCTGAAGAGTCAAAAAACTCATTTAGATTTTGAGGTTTGGGATCTTTTTCAGATTGGTTGTATATAGCCGGGTAGAGGGACAACGCGAACTCCCCAAACACTTTGCCTTGCTAGGAATTGGCACAAAGACTAATCACTAATTCCTCAAGAGGAGTGCATATAGTGCCAAAGCTATCAAACTCCCTGCGTGGGCACAACTGCATATGAAAATGTATGTCAGTAGCCTGATAACAATTTTTTTCCAGTGGGACAAATGGGGTAGGGTCCTGTGTAGTTCCACCATCCCATCCCATGTGTTACTGTTGCGAGGGGAATGGTACAGCCATCAAATTGCTTTATCATCTCGTTTGAAAAACAAAAACAGATGGCTCCCTTCCATCTAAAAGTAAGGTTTGTTTTTTGATGCCATAAGGCGTCTGCTGAGAAAGGAAGGCCAACCCTGCCATTGGAAGAAAGCATTTGAGATCATTAAGATTTGGGGGCTGGGCACTAAAGTTATCTTACCCTGCCCTGCAGCAGATTGAGAATTGGCTGTAATAATGGCACACAATAGGAGGAATAGAGTACCATGCCCCGGGTCAGGGTCTGGGGCCATAACCTGGGCTTGTTCAACCAATATCTTTAGGTCTCCCCAAGTGTTGGCATGGGCTCTAGCTCGAGGTTTGTGTCTCCTCCTCCTCGCACTGTTCAAGCATAGCTGACGCATCTTTTGCTTAGGTGGTGACGGTTGGTCAGACAACTCCAGCTGGGATCCAAACAGGTTTATCACTCGTGTCTGGAAAGATACAAGCAAATCCTGTCCCTTGTGCCATTAAGGGAGCAGGGCCCTCCCATTTTCTTGTGATGGGGTCCCTCCATCTATCCAAAGGGACCAGAGTAGGTGTTTCATGAGTCCCCAGTACAGGGAGGTGGGGGTCCCACATGTGGTGGGTGTGAATGTTAAAAAGTTTTTTACTATAAGGCAATAATTTAATTGTGTTTGGGGATTTTTAAGCCCTAGCCCCTCCAGTTCCCCCTTTTCTTTTAAAAGAATGGTCTTGATTTCTTTATGACTGTGTTCAACAATGGCTTGCTCTTGTGGGTTATATGGAATACCTGTCTGGGGTGTAATGTTCCAAAAGGTACAAAATTCACAAAAATGTTTGGAGGTGTAAGCAGGGCCATTGTCTGTTTTAAGGGTCCAAGGAACTCCCATAATTGTAATGGCATGTAGAAGTGACTTAACAGCGTGCCTTTTTTTTTCACTGTTAAGGCTAAAGCAGTTATAAAGCCTGAGAATGTATCTATGCATTCAGGGACGTATTTTTGTTTACCGAATTGGGGGATATGGGTTATGTCAATTTGCCATGTGCTATTGGGTCTAAGGCCTCGTGGATTTGTTCCCATGGGTTGAAGTGATCCTAAGGGTAAAAGAGTTGCACAAGAGGAGCAAGACCGAATCATGTGCTTGCATTGTTGGTGTGTTAAATCAGGAAATAACTGTTTGATAGTAGCTGCCGATAAATGAAAACGATCATCTAACGTTCGGGCCTGGTCCATGCACATATTTGTGAGTAGTACAGTTGGTGTGACAGCACGATCAATGGCTTCATTACCAGCAGCTAAGGGTCTGGGGAGGTTAGTATGAGATCTAATGTGTTGAATGTACCAGGGTTGGACACGATTGTCTAATACATTTTGTAGTTTACACGTTATTTTTGCTACATCATCTTGTAATAAAACTCTAGGAAGAATGGCAACAGTTTGTACAGTATATAAACTATCACAAAAAATATTAAGAGGTTCTTTGGGAAAAGATGTGAGGGCGAGCAAAATGGCCAGTAATTCAGCAGCTTGAACAGACAGGGAATGTTTTTGAAGCATGTATTTTTTAGTATTGGCATTGTAAAATCCATAAACAGTTTTGTTAACATCTGTAAAAAGTACAATGGCTTGATGTATAGGTTGCCCATTGGGACGAGTACAACATTTCCATGAAAGTGGGAGTTCTTGGGTAACTTTTAAAACGAGGTTTTTGGGCATATGATTATCAATGTTAAAATAGTAGTGGATGACTTGTAAAGCTAATGCCTCTTCGGTTGTTAGGAAATCAAAGATTGTTTTTGTAATGGGCCATGTAAGATGGTCAAGGAATCGGCCATAAGTTTGACGGCATCATTCCGCACCTTTGATGGCCAGATTGCATAGCATGGTAATGGATGTGCTAATTTTTGGTAATTGGGAAGTGGCAAGGTATACCCATTGTAACAAAACCATGGGTTTGCATCAGCGCCACCATTAGGCCATTATTATTTAATATAATTAGGTTGATTTCTTGGGTGGTATCTAAAAACACCAAGGGTGTTGAACATAATCAATCAGCGACTTGTTGTGAAACTTGTTGAGCATCAGGTGAAAGTATATGAAGGGAAGTTGGTTCAGAGGGTCCTTGAAGCAATTGAAATAACAGTTGGAGTTGTTGGGTGGGAAGACACATAAAATTGCATAACCAGTTGATATGTCAACATAATTGTTGTAATTCAGTTAAAGTATATTGGGATTTAATGACAATATGAGACCCATTTGGGGTAATTGTTTGATTTAAATGGTATCCAAGATAGGCATAAGGGGCTTTGAGTTGAATTTTTTCGGGGGCAATATTAAGGCCCAGCACTGTAAAGTTCTCCTTGAGTTCTGTTAAACAGATTTGCATGGTTGTAGCATCTTTATGTGCTATTAAAAAGACAACCATGTAATGGACACAAAAGCATTTGGAAAGCAAAGTCCTAATAGCATGGGCAACATACATCTGACATATAGTAAGGCTATTTTTCATACCTTTAGGGAGAACTTTCCATAGATATCGGTGAGTACATAGTTGACAATTAGGTTCACATACTGAGAAGGCAAAATATTCTTTATCTTTGGGGTGTAGGGGGGTGAAAAAAAGCAGTCCTTGATGTCAATAATGGCAATGTGCCAATCTTTGGGTATTGCAGAAGTGTGTGGAGTCCGGGTTGAAGCGTTCCTATCTTTTGTATATGACTATGGAACGTAGATCATGGAGAAATCTCCACTTTCCTTGAGCCCTTTTTTGGATAATAAAAATGGGGAATTGTGGGGACTGATGCTAGGTTCTATGTGTCCCTTTTTTAGTTACTCCTCCACTAGAACCTGGAGATGAGGGAGCTTTTCAGAGGAAATAGGCCACTATTCGACCCAAATGGGTTTGGTGGTGTCCCATTGGAGTGGAATTGGCTCTGGTCATGCAACAGTGGCCATTAGAATTGGGGGTAGTGTGGGTTATTAACGGCTCGATCGGTTATGATGTCTTCATAAAAAGCCGTATCATCTATTGTTATCAGAGTACCCATATTAGTGAGGACATCTCTTCCTCAAAGATTGTATGGAAGGCCAGGGGCAACAAGAGGTTTAAAAGCCCCGGTGACCCCACCACAGTTTTCCCGTCTTACAGGCCATTGGACATGGAGGGAATCTGTTTTTCCACCGACACCTTGTATGCAGGCGCCAGGAATTAGGTTCCATCCCAACCCTTCTACTTCATCTTTTCTAAGGACTGTACAGTCAGCTCCTGTATCAATGATGCCCTTAAATTCTGTTCCATTGATTTTAAGTTTCATTCTAGCTTTTCCATTTTGGGTAGGAGTAGTCCATAACACTTGAGGTGGTGGCTGTTGCCTTTGTCCTATTGTGGTCGGGGCTGAGGACTGCCGCTGATTTAGTTGAAAGGCTGAGTCGTAGAGCAGCATTCAGAGGTCCAATGAAAACCCTTTTTGCATTTACGACATACAGAAGGAGGTTGTTTTCTTTTGGGTGAGCCCCAGAGTGATGGGCAATCTTTTATAAAATGACCAGTTCTGCCACATCCCCAACAAGGTCGATTTCCCATTCTGCCATTAGGGGGCGCGGGAGCACTGGCAGTCATAGAGGCTAAAGGAGGTGCAAGGATACTCAGCATGAGTTGATGACCCCAAATCTTTGGTAGATAGGATGCAGTCAGTGATCTCCATATTTCGTTCAGGGGCAATGGCTTTTCTGCATTCCTGTGTAGCCCCTCCCCATATTAGCCTCTTGATTAGCACATCTCAGGCTCCAGCATGGGATACTTTCCAGGCCACTGCTTCTTGAACAAAGGCAACGAAGTCAGTGAAAAGATCATTGGGACGTTGTATGACGGGTTTTAGTTGTTTGTCCCCTTCTTTAGAAGGCACTGAGGAGACAACCCTAAACGCACAGAGGCGTACTTGGTCAAAGTACTGTGGAGGTGCTACTGCTTGTGCGGCAGGAGACGCATAAGCTGCCTCACCTTTTAAACAATCAGGGTCCCCCATGGTGGCATCCTGCCCTCTGGTAGTGATATTTTGTGTGCTTTGTTGTTCACATTCATCAGAAAAAGCAGCCTTCCATAAAAGGAAGACCCTGAAGATAATGCTGTGTTCATTAAACTCTTACAATCATAGGGCAGTTAAGATCAATGCTAAGGGTTTCAAGCATCTGTTGAGCATTCAGGGACTGTAACTCATCTTCCCTGACAGCGGCCCAGTATTTGTCAAGTACTTTTGGGTCATGGGGGTACCATTGGTTAGGTCATACAGAGGTTCGGTGGACGTTTACCGGGAATATGAACTGGGGTTCATTTATAGGCTTGGCTGTTGTTGCCACGATAGTTGTGGGGCCCATGAACAACTGTTGTATTACATGGGGAACAATGGGTTTTTGTTCCTGGGCAAAGTTGGATATCTCTGCCCAAGTATACAAAGTTTTCTGAGGGGAGTTCCCAGGCTGGCCTAAACAGCAAAAAGAAGTGATTGGGCAGGCTTCCTGGGACTGATAGTGTGGGGGAGGCGGTTTTACAAGCATAGCTGGCCAGCCCCCTGGGTCACTTGATAGTGGAAGTTGTTGGTTATCTGTGTTCTTGCTGGAATTGTTTGCTGTATCACAAGAAGATGGGAGTGCTTGAGCAGCTTTGCCATTTTCCTTTTGTTGTTTCTTCTTGCAGCGAGGTGTTAAATGCCTGCAGAGTTTCCCCTTCTTCTTTCCCTGATAGACAGGCTTGAATACCTACTATGATGGGGTAAAAGGTTAGGGGCAGCTCAGCACCTTCACCTTTTTATGAGCTGCCTGAAGGACGTGGGTCCACCTGTCTGGATCCCAAATGTCCCCGGTGTCAATCCAGGGACACAATTCACTCACTATTTCCCATATTAAACTAGCTTCCTTTTGTGATACTTTTATCTGCCTACTCCAGAACAGGGCAACAAGTGCTCGTGATTGAGGCTCTCCTACTGCGGGGGAAGGTAACCCATAGAGGCACTAACCTTGCACTAGACCCTAGACCATCTATCTGCCAAAAGCAATCGAGCCTGTCGTTAGGCACCACTTGTAAGGCTAGTCTCTGGCAGGAGGTAAGTGTGAACGAAGCACACAACAACACACGTTGGGAGAACAGGCTTAAGCAGGTCTCGTTTATTTCTGCACAAGGGGGTGATTTTAAAGCCCCAGCTTTCCCAACCTCCTGAGTCCTTCCCAGCCAATTACTTAGCAAAGAGTTGCTGTAAGGCACTTGTGATGAGCACTGCTTGGTGACAGGCACAGATTGGTTCCCCGGGGGAATGTACGGAGTATGGACAGCTCATGGATGGCAAGCTAGGCAGACATGCCTGTGGATCATGTCTCTATGAGCAAAAAGTGTGCTTCAACTGCTACTCTAGCTGACTCAACTAGATCTGACAGGCTCTACCAACACTACATCTTCATGGTTTTCCTTTTACAACTCTTTTTATTGGATGTGGAATTTATTTTCATGTCTTCATTCAATCTGTTCTGCACTGTAGTGATCTAAATAGGCTCTGTAAAATCACTTTAGGTAGCAAAAATATTAAGACAATGTATATCAAGTAGTTTGGCCTCCCTCCACTGCTGAAGCCAATATGCTTAGCTATGGCTTCTAAGTACGCGTTTTCTTGCCTTTTCAATTTGCTCAATTCTTTTCTGATCCCAAAACTTTTTGGCTTATGTAATAAGAAAAGTCTTCTCTATCTCATGTTAATAAGGATATTATATTTTGTGAGCTACTAAGAAATGTGAAATCATTGGTTTCAAGTATCCAATCAGATTTTCTTCTGTGGTTCAGGGCTTCATGTGCAAAGGCATTGTGGAAAGTATTACAAATAGAAAAGTGTAAACCCAATACCTTCTTTCATTGTTGAGGGCACTTTCTCCCTAAATATTTTGACCCAAATTATCTTTTTCAGAGAATTACTGTTTGGTAATTAAAGTCAAGTCACAAGTTTTGATGTCTTTTTTTTTTTTTTTTTAAAGAAGTTTGAATTTAAATTCCACTACAACCTTGTTTCACACAGTAAGAGTAGATTTCCTGGGTAAGGACAATTCTCAAAGGAACCTACAGGATTTACAGCAAGGTTTCTGAGGTTTGTTTTTTAGTGTGAAAATGAGCCATCTTCACCCACATTGCTCCCTGTCAGCTAAGTCTCCATGGATTACTTTGCATGAAAGCCTATTTTCCCAGGCAATTTTAAATTTTCATAATAGCTAAGTTGTTAAAAAGTTTGAACAAATTAAAATTTACCTGTTATAATTTTAAAACTCTTTTGAAATTCCTTTATTAGAACCGCGAATTCACCAATCCTAACTCCTCCTTTACCATCAAAAACAGTTAACATGTTGTTTTCATGATATAGTGTCCATGAAACTATTATTTTCCAGTGGCTATGTTATGCATATATATAACCTTATAATCTGATTCTGAGCAAAATGAACTCCAAGATATGGAAACAGAGAGTATTATTTGTGGTTGTTGTTTTTAATGTACTATGTGATTTCTATTTTCTTTTGGTTTTTTCCCCTATGCTTTATTCCCTGCTGTATTTGATTTTGGTAGCCTGTGTATTGTGTATATATTTACCTTAATGAGGGAAGGGAAGAGGAACAACAAAATGGTGAGGCAAAGGACAAACCAATGCAATAGTAATACTCACAAGACAATATGTTGGAAACGTACATTACTACTTGTGAGGGGTATTGGGGTGAAGGATAACTGAAGAAAATGAGGGATGGAGTAACAAGTTTGGAAAGTTATGTATTCACTACCTTAAAATTGCTGTAACCCCACTGTACATCACTTTGACAATAAAATTAAATTTTAAAAATAAGTTGCATGAAATAAAATTAAACTGTATTGGTATAGTAAATATTCTTTATGTAGTAATTTTTAAAAAATCAATATTGTTTGGCATCTAATTTGAAGTAATTATCCCTTTTTAATCAGAGGACCATCAACTTGAATGCTATCTGACTAGACAATATTTTCACAATATACTTACCAATATTTTGAAAAAAGAACATAGTACTTTCTCATATTAAAAGCGAAAACAGTTTAATTCTATGGAAACCTATAACTTTTAAAAGTAAATAAGCAGTTAAAAAGACAGGATATATGTGTTCTTCAACATTCCAATGACTAATAACTACTCATTTCAATTCCGGAAGATTCCATACCTGAGAGATTCAAAACAGTACCGGCTTGCATGGTATGTAATTCTGCAATAGATGCATTTTCAAATGGGGTGTTACAGATTGAGATTCAACACAAAAATAAGTACATTCTGGTAGAAGATAAAACTAATTAGCAACGGTAATAATTCTTCAAGAGTAAGCAATTTTTTATCACAGTAAGCTATTATTTTTATGACCACCAATCCCAATATTTATGATATAGAGACATCCTATAAAAAACTACAAATATTTTTGTGAGGGTAATGTCTAAGCTGTAGCCTAGATTTTTAACTGAAGTATTCTTTTTTGTTGTTGTTGTTTTGGTGGGTGGTCCTGTCATGGGACCTGAACTCTTGGCCTGGGCGCTGTCCCTCAGCTCTTCAGCTCAAGGCTAGCACTCTACCACTTGAGTCACAGCACCACTTTTGGCTTTTTTCTTTTTTGCTTATGTGGTGCTGAGGAATTGAACCCAGGCCTCATTCATGCAAGGCAAGCGCTCTACCACTGAGCCACCTTCCCAGCCCCTAACACAAGAATTCTTATAAATGTAAATGAACACACACATTACATATCCTGAGTGTACACTGTTATAAATGTGATTGTAAGCTGGGTTGTGGTGAGATATGAGGATTGGGGTTCAAAGCCAGGCCAGGTAGGAAAGGCCCAGAGACTCTTTTCTCCAATTAACTAAAAGAAAACTGGAAATGGCACTGTGGATGAAGTGGTAGAGCATTAGCCTTGAGCTGAATAGTAGAGAGACAGCTCACAGGCCCAGAGTTCAAGGCCAAGACCACGGTCAACAAAAAATATACATATATAAGTAAAGAAAAAATAAAAGAAATGTGATCTTAGCCACCAGTTCATTGCTAGTATAATCCCTGCTCTCACAAGATGAACATTTTTTTCCAGTTAAATCCATGCTCTTATATCTGACTTGCTTTGGAAACAGGATTATTCTTCCATTCTACTTTCTACGAAGTTGCATGATTACCAAGCATGATTTAGAATGAGATTGGCCTCATACTTCATGTTCCACGTATGAGTCTTGCTTTCTGTATATCACTCCCATAAATCTACATACTGGAATTGGCTTTATTATTTCAATGTTGTCTTATTTGTAGTCTTCTATATTGTATTGAACCCTTATACTTAAACACAGAACTTCTCTTTCTCCTATTATTGCTATTGTTTCCCTTACTGTTAGCTCCTGTCCACTTGGGAAATAATGAACAGCACATACACTCACACAAACAATGTTCTGACAACCTTCTTCCCATTTAAAGTTCGCTTCAATTTACAGAGAACTTACAAAGTTTGAACTCAATGTACTCATGTATAATGAATTAATAAGCAATATAAATTTCATATTTTCTCTTTACTAAGTTGTCTCTGAAACACGTGTTACCTCAGGCCAAAGGTGTCATAGTGTGATTTCAGTGAAGCCAGAAAACGTTCATTATACCTCAAGCAGCACCATTGATTGTTACTGGAAGTAACTGTTACTGGATGTGGAAACTGACCCCAGGAGAGGAATGGAACATAGAGGAATAACAAAGTTCAAGTTTCCTTGTGCTTTCCTTTTTAGAGTACAAGAAAAGTATCCCAAGGCTTGAAGGAAACTCTGTCCCTGGCTTTTTCGAGTGTGTTCTTTACTCATATAAAATTTTTCTGTGAACTTCTAGTTGAAAGTATTTCAAAAGGAAATAATGTACCATTTGAATGCCAGCATAGAACAAAAGGAAATAACGTTGATTTAAATGTGTTCTTCTGCAAAGGAACAAAGACATGGAAGTTTTAAAGTGTCGTATGGATGGATATTTCACCCCTGAGATGATTCTCTTAATGCAGGAGTCAGTTATCAATTCCTTCGGTCTCGTCCTGCGTTCTCCAGAGCAATAAGGATTCCAAAAAAGCAGATTCCAGTGAGTATGATCAGCAAAATGAGCCTCTTCTCAGACCAGTACTCCTTTACGGAGGGTCCCAAAGAAATATCTGTGATTTTTATTTGCTTGTTTGTTTAGTTTGTGCTGATTCTGGGGCTTGTACCCAGAGGCTGGATCATGTACCTGAACAGTTGTCTTTCCTGCCCACCTGCCCCCAAAGCTAATGCTCTACTGCTTGAGCCAAAACTCCACTTCTGGATTTTTGGTGTTCAATTTGCTATAAGAGTTTGACAGACTCTCCTTCCTGGTTTGGATTTGAATTAAGTAATAAGAAAGCTAAGTGACATCAACTGTATAGACTTCTCTTTTGAAACAAGAAATATTAGATGAAGTTTATTGTAAAGCTAATGTTTGACAATTTTTAAATTAAATAACTCAGTACAATTAGGAGCACTGAATCATTTTGAAATTATTTTTTCTGCTTGGGAAGATTATTGATCTTGTCCTTCTTTTTCGGGAAACTTAAGGCTATAATTGCACTTTTTGTTGGTTGTGGGGCTTGAACTCTTATCCTGGGTGCACTCCCTCAGCTGTTCAGCTCAAGTTGAGTACTCTACTGCTTAAGCTACAGCACCACTTCTGGGTTTCTCGTGGTTAATTGAATTTAAGGGTCTCATGGACATTCCTGACCAGGCTGGCTTTGAACCACAATCCTCTGGTCTCCTTAATAGCTAGGATTACAGGCGTGAACCACCAGCACCCAGCTCATATTTGTGCTTACGTGCACTGAATGACACTATGTAGACAAATAATAGAAATTTGAATCAAATGATGGCATTGCAGCTTTTCAGAAAATTTGAAGTAGCAATAAATATGTCCTCCTTTCCATGTTGTTTCATTAATGACTCATGAGCTATGGGACCCTTACTTTAGCATCCTCTGCCATCTTTGTAGGTGTATTTAGTATCAGGAAATGTTCATAGAGAAATATAGAAAGACAGATTTTTAGAAAGCAAAAAAGATAAGCTATGAAAGAACAACACAGAAGGAGATACATTTATTACACAGAAATTAAGAAGTAGCCTAAGAGATTTAGAATGCTAAAGGCAATGAGTAATAAGACTTGTTGATAACTACTTGTTCCATAACCAAAAATGGTTCTCTAAAACAATTTCTGGTATATCTTAGTTACTGTCATTTATTCATTAACTCTGGAGTTATTCCTTTTCTTCTGTGACAACTATTAATTTGCCTCTGCCGTTTTGGTGCCAAATCACACTTAGACTACCCTTGTCATTGTGATTAGCAGTGACCATTTAAAAACCTGGAATCTTTGAATTTCCAGAATTAATCTTCACCTGACATCTAAGCACATTCAAGCCATTAATTGCTGTGACCTAATGAACAAAACTTTTTTTTCAACACAATATCCTAATATAAGTAAAGTACATGAATTAGGGACTACTGTCAGGTGTCAGTATGGTAGGAGCATTTATATATTCCAAGTATGGGTTCTTTACTTTTTATTTACTAACTAAATGTTTTTTGGTTTTGTTTTGTTTTTTTGTTTTGTTTTGTTTTGTTTTTCTTTGTTAGTTAAGGGGCTTAAATTCAGGACTAAGGAATAATTCCTGATTTTTTTTTTTTTTTTTTTTTTGCTCAACTCTATCACTCTACTACTTGAGGCATGGCACCACTTCCAGGGTTTTTCTGTTTATGTGGTACCGAGGAATTGAACTTAGGGTTTCATGCATGCTAGGAAATCACCTTATCATGAAGCCATATTCCAAGAGCCTAAATGACTTTTTTAATTTAACATTACATTTTCATTCCATAACTATGTACCGTAATATTGGCCAGATGCTATAAAATGATGTAGAAAAGAATACAATAAAATAAATCCAGTAAGGCAACATGGAAAATGAATAACCCTCACAGTCTAGCAAGAGCACAGAAGGCTTAACTCATGGAGATGTACCAACACGCTGAGTGAGACAGCTCCTGACCCAGTGCCCACCTCCAGAATGAGTAGGTGATCTTGGGTTCCAGCCACCTGGGGACATTGGGCCACCTCCTACAGCACACATTCAACCAGCTCCTGAGGGAGAGAGAGAGAGAGAGAGAGAGAGAGAGAGAGAGAGAGAGAGAGAGAGAGAGAGAGAGCCAGACAAAGACAGACAGATGGACGGACAGACGGACGGACAGACGGACAGACGGACAGACAGACAGACAGACAGACAGACAGACAGACAGAGAAAACCAGAATTAAAGTTAAATCTGGTGCCAGTGGCTTAGAACTCTAATACTGACTAAACAGGAAGCTGAGATATGAGGATCATGGTTCATAGATAGCCCAGGCAGGAACGTCTGTGAGAATCTTATCTCAAAGAGCCACCAGAAAACTGAAAGGGGCACTGTGGGCTCAAGTGATAGAGTGCTAGCCTTGAGCTGAGGAGCTCGGGAACAGTGCTCAATCCTAGAGTTCAAGACCCACGACTCAAAAGAAGTGGACTTCCCACCACAAGAAGTGGATGGAATAGCACCCATTGTCCTAGGGAGCATAGAAGAGAAGTCAGGCCGAGCTTCCTGTGAACTTGAGGTCATAAGTAGGTCACTTGGCTTCTCTGTGCCTCTGTTTCCCCAGCTGCAAAACTGAACAAAGTGAAAGATCTCCTTCCTCATGGGGATAGTGTAATAATGAAAGAGAGCCATGTTTCGGTTCATAATCCCACACCTGTTCAATGATTTATAACAGGCCCCACCTGAGCCCTTTCTGGTATCTTTCTGTCATATACTCACAGAATTGCCAAAACCTTATCTGAAGGCTGCTCCCTCTCTGCCTAGCCATTCTCCAGAGCTCTCTCTGTATAAATCCCTTGTTTCCTCACAACTATCCTGTGAGGATAATGAGGTCCAATGGTTGAAGCCCTACCAAGAGCTTCACGTGTGGTCAAGAATCCACTGCTATGGACTGAGTTTGGGATAATCCTTCTAAACCAACTACTGAGCATGGTGCCACAAGTCTACCATCCCAACTACAGAGGACCAGGCTTGGTGGAGCATATCTTTCAGAGGAGTATCGCGATCCAGCCCAGCCTGAGCATATATTTAGTTTCTATCTCAGAAATGCTCAAGACAGAAAGATGGATCATCAGAGCTGGGGAGAGGAAACAACTAGGGGGGTCATGGTGCCCCCAGAAGGATGTTTGACCAGGGTTGAGTTGGTGTTGGGGTGGCTACTCACCTGTGATGCTGAGAAAAGCTGTTGCCAGCTGCTCCAAATGGGGCAGCAGAGATGGCAGCAGCAATGCGGACATATGGGCCCAGAGCAGAAGACTAGGGGCAGGGACCAGGTCGGGGATTTAGGACGGCTGGCAGCACACCAGTGCCTGAGTTTTGAAACCAAGCACCACATGAAGGGAGGGAAAGGGACGGGTGGGGTAGAGGCATTAATTTCCTACTATATTCCAAAGTCACCTCAAGTCTCTTCTGCACCACTCAGCCACCTCTACCTTCCTCAACTACTGGTAGTGGTGTAAAGTAACTGGGAATAAAAGTGTTACCTGGCAGCAATGGAATGTGGGCGTGGCCAGCATTCTTGTATCCCATTGGTCAGGAAGAAACAAGAAAGAATGGTGGTTTGGCCAGAATCTTGTGAAGCAAGGAGAATGGGTGAGTGTCAACAGGCCATCCTGGGGCAATTTGAGCTGACAGGATGTTCCCAGGACCTAAGAATGAGCCTCAGGAGTTAACAAAATAAAAACAGATTCACATGCAGATGGCAGTATGCTAATAAATATATATCTTTATGGAGTGCCAGAGATGTCTATACATTATTCAGTTATATAGACTATATTCCTACCAATTCCTCAGTATTCATTATGTGTCCATGTAATTAATGTTATTGTTTAAATCCTTAAATTATTAATGAAAGCACTCAGTGTCCTGAAATTATTGTGTTCCTGTAAGTAATAATATTCTTTTAATGCTTCATAAATATTAAATAAAATCAACTAACCTTCTTAAATGATGCTGTTTAATTTTATAGGATCATCATGCACAATGAACTCATTCAACTGTGACACTGGCAAAATTCCAGTGTTATTCCATTGGTTGGGAAACAGTTTCTTAGTATCTCTTGCCACTGGTTGCTGTCAGGACGGGGATTCGAAATGAGGGCCTATGTTGCCACATGGGCCTATGGCTTCCCTTATAGTCTGTCAGCCTTCAGCAATGCAAGGTGAAGTACCATTTGCAACAGTGTCGTTCAGAACCAGAAGGGTCACTGTGCAAAGGAATAAAACATAAAAGGCCACATTTTTTCTGTGCATTGTCTTCCCTGTAAAACCTAGGGTTCTAGGATCACAGGAGCACCTGCGTGTCCAGTGGCTTCACCCCATCCTAGGGTGATCGAAGCTGACTTGCCAAGACCTGAGTTCAAGTCCTTTGCTGAGAAAAAAATTAGCTCCCTGACTTGCAATTCACACAGTTTATTCTTACAGGCTTTGGATTTGAAATCAGGATCTGGGTAAATCTGCAGCAATGTGAATAAAACGGAAGATCACCTTACATGAAGATAAAAAGTCAGGCCTGTTCACGAGTCCTGAATTCAAGAACCAGCCCTGAAATACATACTATTTATATATATATTGTAAACATAGGATTTATACTTACTTATGGATGTTCAGTCTATACATGTTTGGTGTGGTTGTTCCTTGTATCTTTTGTTTTATTCATTTATTTACCATTGATTTTACTATGATGAAACCCATTCTGTTTATTACATTGATGACAACCTATCACAGAACATCTAGCTTTGTAGAAATGTTCTCCATCATGCCTGACCCCCAGGATTCTCAGAGAAAAGGGAAAAAAGTTTCAAACTCTCCTTTTTACTCCATGATCCACTAGTTGGTAGTGCTGGGATCTGACCTCAGTGCAGAGCAAAACCAATTGGCCCATCAGTCAAGGTGATCATACGAACCAGTGAGCAACTAAGTTGTGTGGCCAATCCCAGAATCTGACATTGATCCCCAGGATGGTCCACTATAGTCATAAATTCATAATTTAAACATAGGATCTATAATGATAAATATGTGTGGACAGCATCTTGTGTTCAGTGCAATTATTCTCCTTATTTTGTCTCTATTTCATGGAGGTATTGTGTATTTTAATAAGTTTGGTGACAGGTATAACTGTGCTGACATGGATAACAACTTGTTCCCATGGTTATAGGGTTGTCTATGCATTCTCCATCGTATTAGAGACCCAGGACTTTTACAGGAGCGGATAAAAGCCACAACGACTGGCTTCTGACATCAGGATGAATCTTTTGTCAGTGCTGGGATTTGAGCTCAGGTCTGGGTAACTCTGTTGCACTGTGGGGGAAGGGGAAGCTCACCATCTTTGAAGACTAGAATGTCAGGCCTGATGCAGGGCATGATTTGAAGCCTCAGCACTGGACAAATTAGCAAGTCCACCTTTTTTAAATATAGGATTTCTCTTTAACTACAGATGTGGTATGCATCTTGCATTCAGTGTACTTATTCTTTCTATTTTGTGTCTTATTCATGGATGTATTGTGTATTTTATTGCATATGGTGACAGAAATAACTGTGCTGACATGTATGACAACCTATTCCTATGGCTAAGAGTTGCCTATATAGCATTCTCCATCCTCAATGAGACCCAGGACATTCCCAGGAGAGGAAAACATGTGCCACCATAAGCTTCTGACATCAGAATGAATCTTTTGGTAGTGCAGGAATTTGAACTCAAAGCCTAGCAGACACAATTGGTGAATGGGTCATGGTGAGCACACCAGGCTGTGAGCCACTAAGGAACTAGGCCATTCCTGGGACCTGAGATGGAGCCCTGGTGGGGGCCAATATAGTCATAAACTCATAAATAAATAGAGGATCTATATTTCCAAACATGAGTGGGAGGCATCTTGCCTTTGTTGTAGTCTTTCTCTTTGTTTTGTGTCTTGTTCATTGATGTATTGTGTATTTCCTTGAGTATAGGATGACAGATATAACTGTGGTGAACTGGATGACAACCTATTCCCATGAGTATAGACTTGCGTATACATTCTCCTTCCTAGCTGAGACCCAGAACTTGCACAGTACAGGAAAACAGGTGCAATGACTGGCTTCTCACATCAGGAAGAATCTTTGTCAGTGCTATGATTCAAACTTGGGGCCTAGGAGGCCCAACTGCCCAATGGGTCCACATGATTACACTCGACTGTGAGCCACTAAGGAGCTGGGCCATTCCCAGGAACTGAGATCGAGCCCCAGGAAGGCCAAAATAGTCCTCAATGATCATTAAAACCTGGGATGTATATTCACATCCGTTTGTGGACTGCATCGTGCATTGAGTGTAGTTATTCTCTTTATTTTGTATGCTATTCATGGGTGTATTATGTATTTTCTTGTTTATATGATGACAGGTATAATTGGGCTGACATGGATAACTTATTCCCATGACTACAGGGTGGCCCATGCATTCTTCACCCTTGCTGAGATCCAGGACTTGCACAGGAAAGAAAACAGGTGCAACGATTGACTTCTGACATCGAGATGAATCTTTTGGCAGGGTGGGGAATCTGAACTCGAGACCTAGCAGGACCAAGTGGTGAATGGGTCCACATGAGCACACCAGCGAGCACACCAGCCTTTGAGCCACGAAGGAGGTAAGCCATTCCAAGGACCTACGAATGAGCCCCCGCCCACAAGGGGAGAGCGGGGAGCACAACAGTCATCCATTCATATAAGGTGAAGGTAGTATGCAAATAAGTACACATTTATATAGAATAGGAGAGTGCTAACCTGTGGTGGAATCCAATCTATGTGACTACCGATTCTTGCATCTTTCCTGATGCCTCCATTTCATGACTGTGATGATTATTGTCATGCTTCATCAACTGTTCTATACAAATAATCGATACCCCATGAGTCTTGCCTATCATTTCCTACTTACATCATGCACAAATTACTCATTCACGGATGAGTTCGATCACATTCCATGACTCATCCCAGGTTCACAAACGAGTATCTCAGGATCTCCCGCAGTTCCCTCCTCATAGGGGGGCTGAATTCAAACCTCAGGCCTGGAAAAGATCCTCCTTATATACTTTATTTTTTGGTCCACTCGTGGGCCTGAACTCTGGGCCTGGGCGCTGTCCCTCAGCTCTGCACATCAACGCTAGTGCTCTACCACTTGAGACACAGCGCCATTGCCGGCTTTTTTTTCTGCTTATGTGGTGCTGAGGAATCGGGCCCAGGGCCTCATGCATGCAAGGCAAGAGCTCTACCATTGTGCCACCTTCCCAGCCCTCCTTATATATATTTTCAAAGTGATTTATACTTCCGTACAGATGTTCAGTCCATATTGTATTTGGTGTGGTTATTTACTTTATTTCTTGTTTCATTCATTTATTTATAATTTATTTTATTGATTCTGATGACACCTATACAAGTTATTACATTGTTCACATCCTATCACATAACATCCAGATGTTAGATGTCTTCTCCATCATGCCTGGCAGTCCCAGGATCTGAACTTAGTGCCTAGGAGGCCCAAATCATGATTGAGTGACTTTGAGCATGGTAGCCTCTAGCCAATGAAGATGTCAGGTGGTTCCCAGGCTCTGAAATCGACCCACAGGTTTGGCCAAAAAGCGATACATGGATAGGCAGACGGAGGTATACAAATAAATATATATGGGTAAAGAGTTCCATGGCCTTCTATCTATGATAGAAGGACACCTACTATGTTCCTACCAACTCTTAGGTATTTATTATACGACCATTGAAGGAATATTATTCTTTTCACACATAATAAACTACTAATGAAGATCAACCAGCACTCTAGGATTATTGCATACAATATTAGAGTAGGCCCATGCATAAACTACTCTTTAAATCGGTATTCCTATGCATAGAAATGAGTCTCTTGTGATCTCCTGTTATTGGTGTCAGGACTAGGATTTGAACACAGGGCCTATGTTGATAGGTTGGCCTATGGCTTCACTGATGGCCCACAAGCCACCAGCAATGGCAGGTCAGGTCCACTTTGCAGCTTTGTCATTCAGACCCAGGATGGTCACTGTGCAAAGAAAAAAAAAATAATAAAACCCAAGCTCTCTGCAGCTCACCGTTTTGGTGTTTTCCAACTTTGTTTTCTTCCTGAAAGGCCTCTGGCCCAAGGATCTCATGATCAGCTATGGGTCCAATGAGTGCACCCCAGCCAAGTGAGATCGAAGCTGAAGCAGAGTTTCCACGACCTGAGTTCAAGTCCCATGCTTGGCCAAAAAAATAGAAAACAAGAACATATAAAAAATTAACTATTTAACTAAATTTTTAAAAATGAAGGTCCCTGGTTTGGAATTTTTGCCAGTTTTTTTTCCTAGCCTGGGATTTGAACTCAGGGTCTTGGTAAATCTGTAGCAATGTGAGCAAAGAGTTGCCATTCCTTGAGTTCAAACCCCGTGCCAACCAAAAATTAAAAACTAAGTCTCTGACCTCGGCAGGGGGAGGTAGTTGTGGAGATGGGAGGGAAGGGATGGTAGGGGGAAAACACAATAGGAGTAAACAATGCTCAATAGGAAATGTACTCATTACCTTGCTCCTGGAAATGTAACCCCTCTGTAGAACATTTTTACAATAAAAAACAACAAAAAAAGACAAAATGTAGTTTTCAGAGAAGCACTTTGCAGGTAAGGGAAGGATGTTTGAATAGCTGTACAAAACTCTACACTGCTTTTTTTAAGTTCAGTATGGAACTGAATAAACATAACTGCTTCCATTAAAAAAATTAAGTCACTGTTGTGGAACAGGAGCCAGTATTTCTCCCATTGCTAGTTTTTGAGCTCACCGTCCAGGTACCTCTTTTGCATCATGGGTGAATGCGTAGCTCACTGTCCTTGAGGGAAAGAAATTCAGGATAGAGTTCTAGAGTTCCCAGGACCTGAATGAAAGCCCTGCGAAGGAAGAAATATTTCTATACATGTTTAATACATAATATATACTTATATATGCATGTTAATTTCATATTATGATTTTTATTATTGATTTTTGTATTTTGTTTTTCTTTGATTAATTTTTGATATTGTATTTAGTATTATTATATACTTAATATTTTATTTTGCACAGCTATTATAAAATTATACACAATAATTTAGGGCATTGACTCATTTTAATTAACATTTTATTAAGTGTTGAAACATGATACATAATTAACTGCAGCATTTGTCACAGTCTTCACATGTTTACAGTCTCTCCCAAGTATGAGCTTTGAGTTCAAGCCCCAAGACTGGCAAAAAAATTGAGCCTGGTGAGACATATTATACTGGAACTCAGAGGAGGGACGAGGTTAAAGGTAAGACAGAGGGTAGAGGGCAGGTGCTCGTGGCTCACCCCTGTAATCTACTCAGGAGTATGAGATCTGAAGATCCTAATTGCAAGCAGGAAAGTCAATATGAGAATTTTTTTCCAATTAAACACCCAAAAAGTTACAAGTACAGCTGTGGTTCAAGTAGTACACTGCTAGCTTGGAGGATAGGATAGCATCCAGGCCCTGAATTCAAACCCCTGGACAGGCATACACACACACACACACACACACACACACACACACACACACACACATACACACACACCAATATAGAGCATTTGCCAGTCGGCCTGCACAAGTTCCATCTCTAGCAACTCAATATTAAAAAAAAAAAGATGGAGAAGGAAAGAAATGACTTGCTCCAGGAAGTGATATACCCAGTGCCAAAATTCCACAGTAGTTCTAATATGTTGGTACAAGACAGACAGCCTCAGGCAGAAGGTATAGCATGGGCAAAGGTCCTGAGGTGTGCGGTAGAGCACGTGGTGTGCGTGGTATGAAGGTTCTATGGCTTCAGAAAAGTCTGGCAGGAAATTCAAGGCTGGGTCAAAGTTAACTTGAGTCAAAGAGCAGAGGATGAGGTCCCAGAATGGCGCCCAGGGGGAAGATTAGCTTGGATTTTCGCCAGGGACCCAAAGCCATTTCCTGTGGCTGGAAACCTGTTTTCACAGCTCCTGACCCTCCGGCCTCCTTTGCATGGAGGAGTCAGGGCAAATGCAGGGAAAAACTCTTGCTTTAGAAAAGCTTTTAGCCCAATGCCACCAGTGGCTCAACTCCTGTAAATCCTAGCTACTCAGGAGACTGAGATAGAGATCGAGGGTCAAGCCAGCTCAGTAGAGGAAAGTTAATGACACTCTTCTTGCCGATTAACTACCAAAATCCAGAAATGGAGCTGCGGCCCAAGTGTTAAAGTGGTAAACTTGAAGGAAATAGTTTAGAGACCAGAGCTCAGACCGTGAGTTCAAGCCCCAATACTAGCACAGGAAAATTAAAGGAAAGATTTCAGGAGCTCCTAGTCCACTGTGGTGTAAGGCCAGATCATCCAGGCACAGGTGGCTCACGCCTGTCCTTCTAGCTCCTTAGGAGGCAGAGATGTGAGGATCACATTTCAAAGCCAGCCCAGGCAGGAAAGTCTAGGAGACTCTGATCTCCAAGGACCCTACAGAAAACCTGAAGTTGCTCTGTGGCTCAAGTAGTATGGTGAAGAGCTGGGGGATGGGAGACAGCGCCCAGGCCCAGAGTTTTAGCCCCATGGCAAACACCTTGCCTGCTTGGACCTTACTCTGTGGCTCTAGGCACAGTACTTTCCAGTGGGCCACTGAGGGTCTCCTAATGTCTAGGTGTCCTACAAGTCTTGATAGCAGCCTGTTTGGAGGCCATTGCCTACAGAGCAGGCCACAGTACCAGAGAAGTATCGAGCCTTGGGGCATGAAGATCATCAGAATGGCATCTGTCATGGGTGCAATGTGGATAGGAGTAGTAAATCACTGTGTCAGACCACGGTTTGGAGCCAGGGGGGCAGGAGCATAAGATGTTACAACAGATAATGCCCAGTTACACGAGTATCACAAGAGAGCAAATTTGTCAGTCAGACCTTGGGCAGGTGTTGAGTTGGGCTCATGAAAGTTTTGTAGGCTCAGGAATCCACAGCCAACTGGCTGCTGCTTGTAGCAGTAGCTATCCCAGGAGTCTGAGGGCTCGGTGCCCTGCTTTCCTCTCCAGTGCTTGGGGAAAGGGGGTAGATGAAGGTCTGCAATCATGAGCCGACTAACAAGGAGCAACCTTAGTGTATCTCCCTTGATCCAGTAGCCCCATGTTGAGATCGAGGTGCAGATACCATGGAACTTACTGCCATGGCCCAAACCCCTCAGCCCAAGAAGGACTTAGGGAGAAACAACATGATCTGGCTTGAGAGTTTACTGTGACTATGACTCAGGACTGCTCCACAGTTGTAGCTCAGCTCATCCAGGTCAAAACTATTGCCCCAGAACATTGAGGTACTGGCTATACCAGTATCTAATCTCCCAGTTCCCTGGCCCTTGAATCTAAAGTATATGTCTCTGTATTCTGGGCATCCGGAAATGTCTAGAAGGACCTGAGAGGCCCAGCTGGGGCCAGAAGATAGATTTGCCTACGATAAGGTATATTGACATTTCCTAGACATCAAACAATACATCCAAGCCTTGACCTCACCTCTCATGTAGCCCCAGATTATCCTTGTTTGGGGAGCCTTCAGTTAGCTATCAAGGTCGAGTTGGCAAGATCCACTGGCAACCACCCTTCTCCCACAAGACTACCAGCCTGCTGGGAGTTGAACATGCAGCCAGGGGTCCAGCTGAGAAAAGGACAGGACACAGCATGACTGACCCTGACCCCCCAGAGGCAGGAAAGAACATATGCCAGCCGGCCCTGAGGACCCAGAATCCCCTGCATGAGGACAAAGATATGGACAGCCAGACTTGGGTCCCAAGGAAAAGCTGGAAAATGCAGGTCTCTGGCAATTTAGGACTCATTGTAGACCATGATAGGGGACTAAAGACAAGGTTGTTATTAAGGAAGGACACCATCCAAGGTCAGGAAGAGGCAGACAAGCACCCAGGAAGTGGGCAGAGAATGATGAGGGAAAAATACACACATACACACACACACACACACACACACATGGGTAGCCCAAGGCCTCAGCAGTCCCTGAGCAACTGAACATCACAACCTCCGAGATGGCACTACCATCCTCAGACTGAATGTTGACAAACTCTGAGCCTCTCACACATCTGGAATGGCTCATAAAACAACATGGCATTTCCTACTGTACACACCGCTATGAAGAAAACTCAGCCACATTATTTTTGGTCGTCTGTCATGGGGTTTGAACTTTGGGCCTGCGTGCCATCCCTCAGCTCTACACCTGAAGTTGTCCACTCTACCACTGGAGCCATAGGACCACTTCCAGTTTTCTGGTGCTTCACTTGAGTTAAAGTCTCACAGACTTTCCTACCCAAGCTGGCTTTGAACCGTGATCCTCAGATCTCAGCCTCCTGAGTATCTAGGATGACAGTTGTGAGACTCTGGCAGTGGGTGGTTTCAGCCACGTTCTTACAACCAGGGGAAATCCAACTTGTCAGGCCATAAAGCACATGCAACCCTTCACTTTCAGACTTTGACACCAGTACGCAAAGTCATTCTTCCTTGGTTTGAGAGAATATAATCGACACTACCCTCATTTGCTCTCATTTGCCCACTACCTGCCTACGATAGGCCACAACTTCTGGAGTTCTTGGTAAGACAACTCCCAGCCTGCTATAACTTCACACTCGGGCAAACTTGGGGAGTTCGTAGGAATGGCTGTACACTGAGGCCAGAACCTGGTGTCCCAACCACAGCAACCCCACTCCTTCACCATCTCTGGCAAGCAAGGGGTGTGTTTCTTACTTGTTTTTTTTTTTTTTTTTTGGATGAGGGGATTGAACTTAGGGCTTGGGTACTGTCCCTGATGATGAATTTTGCTGAAGGCCAGTGCTCTTCCACTTGAGCCATGGTACCACTTCCTGTTGGAGACTGGAGATGAGACTCTCATTGGACTTTACTTCTTGTGCTGGGAAACAAGACCCTCTGGATCTCAGCCTCCCATGTAGCCAGGATGACAGGCGTGAGCCATCAGCGCATGGCTTATGGTGTCTCATTCTTTACAATTTCCAACTAGTCCTTCTCTAGACACTATCACCTAGACCCTCCTCTACCTCCCTCAGAGACAGCAAAGGGAGGCTCAGAATCTGGGGAGGGCCATGGGCAATAAAGTGCCCCCTTCACATCACTACCCATTTCTAAGCTCCCATCCACTTCTTCTGGATGGCCTGGTTGTCTGGATCCACTAGGACTTCTTAGGCCTACCCTTTATCCCCCCGCCTCACCAACCGATACCTGAGAATTTCTGGGGCCAGCTGCTCCATGTCCCATTGGAAGACATTGGGAGGGTTGCTGATAATGGGGATCAGGGGTGCCCAGGGCAGAAAGAGTGTCCAGATCCCCTCTGTCAAAGAAGGAGACACAAAGCATGGATGGATCTACTAAGTGCTACAGGGCACACCATCCACCTCTCACCCAGGTCCCTTGGAGGAAAATTTTATGTTGACAGTTCTGGGTCTTGAACTCAGGGTACAGGCGCTGTCCCTGAGCTTCTTTTGCTTGATGTGGCACTCTTCCACCTGATCCACAGTACCACTTCTGGCTTTTTCTGTGTATGTGGCACCTAGGAATGGAATCCAGGGTTTCCTGTGTGCTAGGTGAGCCCACTACTGCTAAGACAAATTCCCAACATTGGATAGCTCTTCTTCTATGACCCCTTGGGCCTGTCTTGGGACAGTCTTACACATCTTTACGGAGTATCTAACCAGCAGCCTTGGCTGGAAAAGAACACGATCTGCTATGTTGTCCTTTATCTATGGCATCTTTTCTCTCTGTGCTTCCTGTTACATCCTCCTTGTTAAGCAAGACCCCCCTTTCAAGTGTTGCCTCTAAGAAGCCCACTCCAATCACCCTGGCAGAGGGGGATCTTCTCCGCTCTGTAGGCTGCTGTCCTTGTCATGGTCTGCCTCCAGCTAGTGTGACTGAGAGTCCACGAAGGCGAAGGCCTGGCTTTCACCACCCAATTTCTGAAGGCTCTGATACACTACCGCAGGAACCAGTGTGGTATCAAACTCTGTGAGAGGGCACTTGAGCCCCATGGAGTCTGTGGGCAATAAATGGGGCCATATCTTGTGTGCGTTTGAACTGAGGATCTAGGAGCTGTCTCTCTCTGAGTTTTCATGATCAAGGCTGCTACTCTACCACTTGAGCCACAGCTTCACGTCTGGATTTTTGGTGGTTCCATGCAGAGAAGATTTTTATCGGCTTTCCAGCTTATGGCTGGTTTCGAACTGTGATCCTCAGATCTCTGCCTACCAAGGAACCAGGATGTCAAGTGTGAGCCTGAGCCAGACTGGCTCCAGAACTTTTCCTTTGAGCTTATTTTTATCTCGTGTCAGCTAGCAAGCCCTAGTTAAAATAGTCATTTACAGGGGATCAAGTTACTCTCCTAGTTCAGTTAACCCAAGGAGATAAAGTATCTTTGGAAAAGGCTAGTCAGTGTTGGTCTAGGTGAGAGAGAGAGAGAGAGAGAGAGAGAGAGTATGAATTTCAGGGATACCTACCCCCATCACTCTGGAGCTTCTTTCACCCACTGGTGAGTACATCCAGGATCCCGACCCCAAGAAAGGCAGATAGGGGAGGGTACTTAAGGTCACATCAAGTGGAATGATCTGAATTCTATCCTGTAACTGAAGACAGGAGAGATAATAGAGAGAAGGAGATGTTTAGAGGAACATCAAGGGAAGCCCTTTACCGTTGGATACAAGTACCTGAGAGAAGAATGTATCCATCCTTTTTGGTAGTAAGATAACAAGTGCCCACTATTCATTCATTTTATTTTTTGTAAGTCCCAGGTCTTGGATTCAGGGACTCGTTGTCATCCCTGAGCTTCTTTTACTTAAGGCTGAGGCTCTATCACTTGAGCCACAGCACAGCTGTTTTCAGGGGGGGAAGAAGGTAGTTTATGGGAGATGAGAATCTCACAGACTCTCCTGCCTAGGCTGGCTCTGAGTCATGACTAACAGAACTCAGCCTCCCGAATAGCCAGGATGACAGGCGAGAGCCACTGTCACCTTACCACCACGACCCCCTAGGGCAAGTGCTGGGCTACCTGAAATGCATCCTCCTTTTTGTGAGTGGGAAGCAGACCTGGGTGGGTTTGATACTTCAACAGCCTACCTACCTTTGAGCATTGTTCTGTCTCAGTCTGATGCCGGCTTCCTCCTTATCCACAGCAATGACTTTGTGCTGTCACAGAACAAATGTCCCCCAGGAGGTGTTGGATCTAGGGTCTTTCCTCTGCACACTGCTCCCTCTCCCTGAAACGACACACTGCACCAACGTGAAGGAGACATAGAGTGAATTCTGTTTCTTATAATCAGGGTCTAGCCAGATAGGTGGCAGTGAGGATCAGAGGCTCGGGATAGTGCTGTGCAGTTGGACAATGCGATGCCTCCTCATCCACTTTCCTTTAACTGTCTTAGCAGAGGGTAGTGGGGAAGGACTCACCAGACAGACTGACAATGAGTAACCATCACGGTCTACCCGGGCACAGAGGGGTTTACCAAAGGGATCTAGTTCCACAGTCCAGGCAAGAATGATTCTGACACACAGACTACCTCCAGAATGAGAGGGTCACCTTGGGTCCCAGCCACATGGAGACACTGAGCAATCTCCTCCAGCACACATTCAAAAAGTTACTGAGACAGAGACAGAGAGAAACAGAGAGAGAGAGAGAGAGACAGAGACAGAGAGACAGACACGGACAGTCAGACATACATACAGACAGACAAACACACACACACACACACACACACACACACACACACACACACACAGAGGATTCAGCAGTCCCTGAGAACAGAAACGTGAACTCCCTCAATTAGGATCAGATCCCACCCCCTAGAAGGTGGCAGTACCGACATCAGACTCACTGTAGACAAAACATTGAGACTCACACATATCTGGAATGTCTCATAAACCAGCATGGCATTTCCTATCATACACACTGCTATGTGGAAAACGTAGTCACTTCTTTTTGTTGTTGGTCAAAGGGTTTGAACTCTGGGCCAAGGTGCTGTCCCTCAGCAATTCATCTGAATGTGAGCACTCTCCTACTTGAGCCAAAGCAACACTTCCTGTTCTCTAGTGGTCTATCATCATGTCTCACAGACTATTCTGCCCATACTGACTTGTAACCACGGTCCTCAAATCTCAGCCTTCTGAGTAGCTAGAATGAGAGTTGTGAGCCACTGGTGGCTTCCGGTTTCAGCCACATTCATATACACAGAGGAAACCCATCTCGTCAGGCCACAAACATTTTGCAACCCTTCACTTCAGATTTTGATACCCAGCATCCAAATCTATATTTCAATGGAGGATATAAAGACAAAACAATCTCACACGTGCACCCCTTCGCCCACTCTCTGCCTGTTAAAGGACACGTCCTCTTGAAGCTGTGGCTTCAAACTGGGACAAACTTGAGGAGTTCTTACATTTGTCTGTACAGTGAGGCCAGCAATTGGTCTCCCAAACACAGCAACCTCCCCAAACCCCGACACCACCACCATTATTTAAAGGCAAAGATGTCTTACTCTCTTTCTTTTTTATGTTGTGAGGCTTAAACTCTGGGCCTGGGTGCTGTCCCTGAGGACTTCAGCTTAAGGCAAGCACTCATTTCTTGAGTCACAGCACCACTTCTGGTTTTCTGGCAATTCCTTTTATGTAAGAGTCTCAGGGTCTTTCCTAACCAGGCTGGCTTTGACCCTTGATCCTCAGATCTCACCTCCTTAGTACCTAGGATAACAGCCATGAGCCAGTCAAAGAAACTTTTCCATTCCTGTCATCCTCTCCCCTCAGGAGACTGAAATCTGAGGACTCCAGTTGGATGCCACTTAGCAGCAAAGCCCGTGAGAACACTTTATCTCCAATTAAACACCCAAAAAAGCTGGAAGTGGAGCTGTGATTCAAATGGTAGAGTGCTATCATGGAGCATAAAAGGTAAGATCCATGCCCTAGTTTCCAGCTTTTGCTAGCATAGGCCCAACCAAGAAAGGAAAACAGGTGGGCGTATGGGAGCTCAAAGATAACACATAATACTCAGGACTCCCAGAACAGACCCCATCCAGCTCTGATTCTCTAGATTCTATGTACTACATCATGGCAGACTTAGATGGGACTGACCATGCACAAAATTGGGACATTCAAGTACAATCTCATACTAAAGATCCCCTGACCTTATCAAAGACTCAGGATCTCTCACTGTCCTGCCTCAGCACTGGGCAGTGAGGTAAGGTCTAGTTATCCAATCACATGATATGGGAACTAAACGGTTTCCTGGTCAAGGGATGGTAACTGGGGAGATATAGGTCCATCTTGGGGAGGTGAAAAGGGCTGCTCTATCACTGAAATGTTCCTATGTTGTGAGTATTATCAAAGAAACAACCCTGCTCAGAGCCCAGTGCCTCTGGTTTTCCACCCAGCCTCTACCCAGATCTGCCACACCTTCAGCCCGCTCTCTCTGAATCCCAGATCTGCCATCTACAATAAAGACTTAGCCAGAAAACAGACCCACTTCCTGCCCTCATTCCCATTCTGTCCTGTGGCAGTGGCATGCTTACCTCAGTCTTTGGTGGAGGAAAGAACACCGGGGGTGGTATCGTCAGATTGAGCCCTGGAAATTCCTAGTCCCTAAGGATGTACTGCACAGGCATCCTGCAGTGAACGGCAGCCAGGTTGTCAATGATGAACCCAAGGTGCCCAGACTTTTAATAGCAGTGTGGCTGGATCAAAGGCTGGTAGTCTATGTTGCCAGGTGAGGTCATGTCTCCAATGTCCTGACACACGTGACCTAGGATCATTCTTCCTGTTCAAATTCCTACTTATCCTTTGACCACCCCCCCCTTGAAACTCTCTCACTCCAATACCTTCCTAGCCCTTGGAAACTTTCTTCTTATCTGACCAGAAAATAAACTTGATGTGGCTGGTGATAATTGAAACTTGGTGACCCACCCTGTGCCCTAGGTTCAACTCGAGGCTGGTTCCCTCTATAGTCGGTGACCACACAGCTCCTGAATGGCATGACATTGCTGAGGGTTCAGTGGCTTGGTCCTACATACTGGCTTTGGTCTCAGAAACTGTCTCCAAAGAGATTGTGAATTATTGGCTCCCTTGATCCAGGAACTCCAAACCAAGGCGTGCGTGTTCTCCATTCTTCCTTCCTTTCCTTTTTTTCTCCCTCTGTCATTCCCTCCTCTCTCTCTCTCTTTACTTTCTTTGTGTCAGTCCTGGGCCTTGTACTTGGAGCCTAGGTGCTGTCCCCAAACCTTTTTATTCAATGCTAGCAGTCTATGTCTTGAGCCACACATCCACTTCTGGCATTTGTTTTTGGTAGTTAATTGAAGACAAGAGTCTTACAGGCTTTCCTGCCTGGGCCAAAAGCCTCAATCCTCTGATCTCAGCCTCCTAAATAGCTACGATGACAGGCTTGAAGCACTGGCACCCACATCAATCCATGGTTTCTACATGGGCTGTGGAACCAGTTCTGGAACTTTTCATTGTCTATGACCCCCCAGAGCCTGGTGCACACTGTAATGGTTTGTTGGATACATAAATGAACATCTGTCTATGACAATACTACAGAAAATTCCCATCTGATTCAGGTAAGAATACTCTGTGGGGGATGGGAAATGAAGCTTTATGAAGCTCTCCCACAGTTCTCCTTCCTCTGTCTTACCCCCTCCTGGTGCCACCACACTTAACTGTTTTGGCTCTGAGGGTGTGAGCCACTATGTACTTGCTACATTCCAGGGCCTCTGGGATGCCTATCTTCTCAAAGATTTCTGTCCAGCAGCTGACCAGCTCTGTGGCACTCAATTCCCCATGTACATGTGAATGAGGCTGCTGTCAGCTGAAGGCCTGGCTCAAGGGGCCTCCTGTCCTCCCCCTGGGGCCAGCCAGGATCATCCATCACATCTGGCCCCTAGGTTTCATGTTGCAGAGGAAGGATCCTTGAGGCAGCCTGGGTTCTCTAAATCTCCCAGAGTCCAGTACAGGTGCTGGGAATCATCTCTGCTCATAACTGGCAGGCTGGGGATGGAGAGGTCACAATCTCTGCTCCTCACAATGTCCTCAAGTGGGGTGGTCACCCTAGGTAGATTCAACAGCTGCCAGAGAAAGGCAGTTAAGGCACAACCTTCAAAGCAGGAGACAATCTGGCTTGGGAACTCTGCCTGTGCCACTTTGAACATCATTGTTTGCCGGCTGAAATCATCCATCTAATTTGATCCATAATCCCAAGCATTAGTGGAAATTGCCAGCTTATATTTAAAAATCCTGGAAAATGTCCCAATCAAACTTAAAGGTTTCCAAAGTCAGTGGTCACCTTTTCCTTCCAGACAGTGTATAGCAGGTTACAGAAACTGGCATTCAGCGAGCCCTAGCTAACTGCCACCTCCTGATACCTAGCGGGCTCCAGTAGGGGGAATGGATTTGCCTACCACTGCCCAGCTGGAAACAGCCCAGGTGGGACACAGATTAGATTCTGCAGGACTTCAGGGAGGATTGACACTGGGCACTGGCCCACGAGGGTAACATCACCACCAGTGGGTGCCCGCAGCCCTGTGCCCCTATGCCCACAGAGACCGTTAATGCCCTAGATATGGTTCCACTCTCATCCACTGTCATGGTGAACCATCTGCCATGTCACATTGTCCGCCAGTCTCCAAAACCTCATAGCTACACAGCCCCTGCCCTATCCTTTCCTTCATCTTGTTCCCTAATTATGTTGGGCAGACACATTCCAAACCCTTGAATTACCTCCAACTAAACACACAAGAGCAGAGTGTCTGGCTGGAAGAGTGTGGCTGTGATCTCATTCTCCTCACCAAACTTCTGTCTGGGGATATAAAACAGGGGTCCACTCCAGTCCAGGGTTCATACCGTTCTTCTAGGGGAGGCCCACTCAGGCCCAGCAGCTACTGTGGGCGACAGAATAGGGGGAAGAGAGAGGTGGAAAGGGGAAGAAAGTAATGTCTACTGAAATCTTTCATAAAGGAGCCATGAAACTGTGAAGGAGAAAACAAAAATTGTGACTGGGCTTGTACTTGGTATTAAAGAAAGAACAACAACAAATACAGACAAGGAGAGAGAAATAAAATGCTTTTGCTGTTTTTAGACATGGTGACTTAAATATATTTTCATTGTTCTCATCTCTCTGCTCTCCCAACACAGACACAGACACAGACACACAGACACACACACACATACACACATACACACACACACACACACACACACACACACACACACCTCCAGAATGGTGACAGATGACTCTTCCATGCAGCACCTGCAATTTGCCAACTGATCACTCACCTGAGGACAGTCAGGCTGAACAAGAGAAAGATTCTCTCTCTCTCTTTCTCTCTCTCTCTCTCTCTCTCTCCCCCTCTCTCTCTCTCTCTCACACACACACACACACAAACACACACACACACATACACACAAACACATACACACAGACTCAGAGTAGTACCTCTCCTAAGTTTGTTGATTCCTCATCTGGGACAAGGTATTAGCTGGAGCACGTGGGTTCCCATTCTCTGTTCCCTTGTCAGAACCAAGGGCTCCAACACAAGGAGAGTACCACTCTAATGACACACCACGACCCCGCTTCTCCCCTTCTCCAGGGCCAGACCCTTCCCCTTGGGAACAACCAGCCTTAACTCCCCATTCACTAAAACCCTAGGCCAGGGCACTGTGTGAAGGAATCCCAAGACTGGTGACTCCTCAGAACCAGGACTGAAACAAGCAGTGGGTCATGGGGTCCCAAGGCGGGTGTCTGACCCAGGGTGGGGGCGGTGTTGAGGAAATGGATGGGGTCCTAAAGGCTACATACATGGACAGACTCCTACTTCCAGCCTATATGCTTCTGCACAACTGGGCAGATTCTTGGTGAGGACTAGGAGACCAGATAGACAGGGAGCACCAGCAGACGCTGGCAGAGCTGAGAAATGTGATCACCCTGTGAGTACTGTTGACAGCTGGGGTGGGGGGATAGGCCGGGTATATGTGTGTTTGAGGGTGTGTGTTCCTCCCACATATTCACCTACTATCTGACCCCCAGTGCCCTCACCTCCCTAGTGGGCTTTTCTGGGACCCTCCTCAGATGAAAGGGTGACTGAGCACAGACAAGAAGGGCTCACACAGCAAGGGAGGCCTATCTTCTGCATCCAACACCCCCCATTCCCAGAAAAAAGGAAAAGACCCAATAAGGAAGGGGCACAGGTGCTGTTCCCCACCTCTGACTAAAGCCACCAGGTTCCCACCAGGGAGAGGATGAGTGCAGATGTGGGACTGTGTGGCTCCCACTGCTCCAGCCAAGGGCTCAGTGGTGAACCCTTCTCACCCATTCTTGCATCTCCATTTCTAGGGATACTGGCCATTAGGGATGGGGGTGAGTTCCCAGAGTCAACACCCACTCCCCCACCCCCCACTCCTGGGGCGCATTTGTGGCAGAGTCAGGACTGGCCTGCCTGGTGCTGGGAGGCATGGTTGGGACACAAGAGAGGAGGCGGGATTTGCGGGGGGGGGGGGGGAGTGGGAGTGGTAGGGGGAGGTCTCAAGGTGCTGACCTGTGGGTGGCCACTCACTTGTGCTGCTGGGAGAATCTGTAGGCTATGGTTCTGTGTGCAGCGTGCAGTGATGGCAGTGGCATGGTGGATGCTTGGGCCCAGAGCAGAGGACCAGGGACCGGTACCAGGTCAGGGCCTTAAACCCACTGTGGGCACACCACCACTGGATGACTCCAAGAGGCACCGCAGGTCTGAGCCAGCGGAGATGTAAAGCTGCAGGGAGCGCAGGAGATGGGGCAGGGGCAGGGGCTGGTGGATGGCTGGGCTTAGGATGCCCCTGCTGCAGCTGAGCTCCCAGTGCAGGAGCCTAGGATTCAGGGCATACCTAGCCTCTGAGCCTCCCTGGGGTGGTGTGAGGGATGTGCCTTATGTGCTGGCTTTGTGTGCTCTGTGATCCTGGCCCAGAAGCATGCTCCTAAAGCAGCAGAGGCATGGAGGCCGCCACCCCTCTTGCATGTGCCTGCTCTTCTCTCTGCTCTCTCTCTGCCCCCCTTCTCTCCTGGGCTGCCCCACCCCTGCTGCGCAAGTGCTCCAGCCCCTGAGTGGCTCTGGCTGCAGCAGATATGTGCCCCCTCAGCCACGCCTTGTCCTCCCCTGGGTCACGCCTCCTCCCCCCTCAGGCACGTCCCCATCCCTGGCTTTGTGCTGTCCTGACTCTGCCCTAAGGCTACCAGGCCATGGAAGAAGCAGCCTCACCTCAGGTCAGGGCTTCCCCCCAACCCCAGCAGTTGCCCAGGTGCAGGGGATCGAATCTCCTCTCAGCCCAACCACTGGGGGACTCTTCTCCATCCACCCCACACACCAAGCAGTTGCACGGTATGCCTCCATGTTTGTGTCTGTGTGTGTGTGTGTGTGTGTGTGTGTGTGTATGTGTGTGTGTGTTTGTTGAAGATACCTATAATTACCTCTCAAGGACTCAGAACATTTTTAAAAAATAGCACAAAGAACCCTGTGTAATGGACTCAGCACAATGAGCCTTTTGAAGGACTCAGCACATAGCAACCTTTGGGATACTTATGATAATCTAATGACTAATAAGATAAGACATGCCATTTTGACATCACTAAACTTACATATCATAGTATTATGACATCATATGTCATAGTGACATTATAGACATATTGTGCCTATTCTGTGATTTCATTCTATTTCAAGTGAGCAATATTGGTGGATATCAGAAATCTGTTATGACCTCAAAGCCATTGTGACATGAAAATCCCTTTGTGACATCACAGTGCCATTCTGATAGTAACCTTTTATGACATCACAAACTGGTCCTGTCCATTGTGACCTCCTCACCAATGTGACATCACAAAGCCATTGTGATATCACATTGCTGGTGTGACATTACAATCACCTTGAGACCTCCCAAACACATTATGACATCTTTAGCACCTTTAAAAAAAAACATGGCCTTTGTGACATGACAGTCCCTTTGTGTATCCATATCCTCATTGTGAAATGTCAATTGAGATCAGATATGACAAAGAAATATCACAAAGGATTTACAAAATAATCATCGGTGGGACATCACATTGTCATTATGACAATATCAGCTCATTGTGACATCACAAATCTGTAATGACATGATACCACTATGACATCACCTTGTCATTGTGATATCATATATACATTGTGAATGCCTATTATGTGATTTCATTATATTTGAAATGTGGCATGTGGGTTCATATCAAAAACACATTTTGACTTCATAATCATTGTGACATCACAATTCCTTTGGGATGTAACATTGAAATTGTGATATCTTTAAGCAACTGTGACAACTCAAACATGTCTGGTCCTCAAAGGTTTTGTGACATGTTGCCACTGTGTTATGTTAGGCCCATTTATAGCTCAATCTATTTTCGACCACATATTATTTCAGGAAAGACATGAAATATTAGAAATATACTTTGACATCATGAGCATAGTGACATCACACTGCTAGATATAATGACCATTGTGTCATATTGTCACATCACAAATCTGTTCTCACTTGATCACATTTGTGCCAACAAATGCTTTGGAATCCTCACAAGCCCATTCTAAATTTATATACTCATTGTGAGTTAATGACAATTGAGGTCTGGAATGCCATTTTCACATCACAAGTCTACTGCGACATCACAAAACAATTTTGAACTCATCACTATTTTGGCATCACCAATTAATTAGAATTTGACATCATATTGCAATTGTGATATTACTATACCATCATGCTTTCACAAACCTATTATGACCTAATCACATCTTAGAAAATGCATGGCCTTTGGGATATCAAGCTCCTTCTGTGACCTCGTATCATTGTGAAGTTGTAGTAATTGAAATTTGAAATAATATGTGATATTACAAACTAGTTTTGACATCATTAACACATTTTTATATCATTAACACTTTGACAACCAAAACCTGTTAGGAACTTCAGCACTTTTGACAAAAAACATGGCGTTTGTGTCATCACAGTTCATTTGTGTATGTCATGGTGACTTCATTCTCATGTCCTCACTGCAAACTAATAGCAATTAAGATTTGACATACCATTGTTACATCACAAACCATTTGTGATATCATCACTAGTGTGATATCAATCATTATGACACCATCAGCATATTGTGACATCAACAAGCTACAGTGACCTCATAGCATTATGACATTGCATTGCCATTTTGCTGTCTTAGACACATTGTGAATGTATATCCTGTGATTTCATTCTATTTAAAATGTGGCATGTCAGTTGATATCAGAAACACATTGTGACCTCATAACCATTGCAACATTATAAACCCTGTGTGACATTATAACTGGTATAACATCACATTGTTGTTATGACATCTTTAGTTTATGGTGACATCACAAAATGGCAATGACATTATAACATTTGCCATTATGTCATTGTGATATCATAGGTCACATTATGAATGCCTAATCTGTGATTTCATTGTATTTGAAATGTGGCAGGTGGGTTGATATCAGAAACTCATTGTGATGTCACAACCATTGTCACATCAAATCCGTTTGTGACATCAATTTGGCAATGTGACATCACAATGGCAATGTGATGGAACTAAGACATTGTGATATCAAAATGGTCATGAACACACAATAGGTTTCTGATATCCACTGACATGCCACATTAGAAATAGAATCAATTACATAACAGGCAAACACGTGTCTATGACATCAGAATAACAATGTGATGTTGCAATGCTATGATGTCATTGTAGTTTTACATGTCAAAATGAACTGATGGTGTCATAATGGCAACATGATGTCACAATTATGATGTCAGAAAGGATTTGTTATGTTTCCTTTGTATGTCTGATGTCAGTTGTCATTAGTTCCCCATGAGGTTATGGATACAAAAAAAGTTCTGTGATGTCACAGAGGCCATGTGTGTTTTCAAAGGTGGTTATAAGTCATAATAGTTTTGGAATGGCACAATGTGATCCATAATGTCGAAGTGGAAATGAAATGTCCCATTGGGTTTTTGATGTCACAGTGGTGATGAGGTCACAATGGCTTTGTGATGTTACAGTTTGTTTGTGATATCAGAATGATATATCCAATTTCAATTACTCATAATTCAATATGAGGATACCAGCTGATAGAAGAAGCTTCATAGTGTGAGGTCATACTATATGAAAACTCAACGGGACAGTGATTTCACAATGACAATGTGATGTCTCAACATCATGTTATAATAATATTTTGATGTCACAATTGGTGATGCCATACTGATGAGGAGGTTATAACTTAGTCATAACTTGTGTGATTTGGTGCCATTAGGATATTTTAGGCTTTTAGTAAGCTTATAATCTGTTTTGAAACTCATAATTCAGGTATGACATATGATATCAGAAATTGACTCTGATATCATGAACATTGTGACATCACATTGATAGACATCAAGACAATGGTGGCACATTATTAACTCACAAATCTGTTAGGACTTCATCATATTTGTGAAACACATGACTTTAGAGACAACACAGTCCCTTTGTGAACTCATATCTTCATTGTGAATTAATGACATTTGAGATCTGGCATGCCATTGTGACATTTCCAACCAATTGTGACAGCACAAACCTATTATAGTAGAAACACATTGTGATCTAATAGCCATTGTGATAGCACAATCCCTTTGTGACCCCACATTTCCATAGTGATAACACTAACCCACTGTGAAATTCCAATCCTCTCAAACATAATCCAGGTATGAAATGTGATACTCAAATCCAGTGTGACATCTAGACTATGGTGATATCACACTGATAGATGTTATCAGCATTTTGTCACATTCTGACAACACATACCTGTTAGGACTTCATCACTTTTGTGAAAATGCATGCCTTTGGAGACATCAGAGTCCCTTTGTGAGCTCATGTACTCATTGTGAGTTAATGACAATTGAGATCACGTGTCATTTTGGTATCACCAACCCATTGTGACATCACACAATGAAATTGGACATGTGATTATGATTTTATCATAATCACATTTGATTTCATCACCAATGTGTCATCACAAAACCATTGTGAGCTTTCATTGCTATTTGACATCACTATCACATTATGACATCACAAACCTATTAGGACCTCTTAGCACCTTTGAAAAAACACATGCCCTTTGTGACAACACAGTCCCTTTGTGGAACTATACACTCATTATGAACTGACAATTGATATCAGATATGCCAATTTAACATCATGAACCCTTTGTGACATCACCAGAGTGACATAACATTGTCATTATGACAGCATCAACTACTTTTGACATGACAAAACTACAATGACAATATAGCATTATGAGATCACATTGTCATTGTGATGTTATAAAAAAAATTGTGAATGCCTGTTTTTAATATTTTTTTTGTCTCTCGTGGGACATGAACTCTGGGCTTGGGTGCTGTCCTTGCTCTTCAGCAGTAGGCGAGCGCTCTATCGCTTGAGCCACAGAGCCACTTCCGGTTTTCTAATGGTTTTTATTGGGAACAAGATTCTCATAGACTTTCCAGCCTGAGCTGGCTTTGAACCGCGATCCTAAGATCTCAGCCTCTGGAGTAGCCAGGATTACAGGTGTGAGCCACCGGCGCCCAGCTTTTTCATTCTATTTCAAATTTGACATGTGTGTTAATATCAGAAACGTAATGTGACCTCATAACCATTGTAACATCATAAATCAGCAGTGACATCAAATTGTCATTATGACACTATCAGCTCATTGTGACATAACCAAACGACAGTGGCATCATAGCATTATAAATCACAGTGACATTGTTACATCATAGACTTAACAGTGTGAAGTCCTATTCTGTGAATTCATTCTATGTCAGAAACCCATTTTGACCATATAACCACTGTGATATCACAATCCTTTGTGACATCACATTGCCATTGTGATATCATTAACCTGCTGTGCCATCACAAACCAGTCCTGTCCTTATTAGTTGTGTGACATACTGCCATTGCCATACATTAGGCCCTTTGTGAGCTCATAATCTGTTATCAATCTCATATTTCTGGTATGACATGTGATATCAGAAATCTCCTGTGACATCAAACTGCCAGATGTCATGATCATTGTATCACATTATGACCTCACAAGCCTGTTAGAATGGCATCACATTTGTAACAAAACATGCCTTTGGAGACATTACAGTCCCTTTTTGAACTCATATATTCACTGCCAATTAATGACAGTTGAGATCTCTCATGCCACTCTGATATAGTGAACCCATTGTGACGTCACAAACTTACTTTGACCTCATCACGAGAATGGCATCAACAACTAATTGTTGTATCAAATCATTATTTTGACATGATATTTTGGTATTGCTGTTGTGGTATCACTCTCCCATTGTGTTTTTACAAACCTGTCATGGTCTCATCAGATCTTAGAAAATTCATGGCCTTTGAGACTTCAAGCTCTTTCTTTGGACTCATGTACATATGACCTCTAAGGCAAGGAGACAAACCATTGATTCACATTTAAAATAATAAACCAGGGAGGATTGGGGGGGGGGGGGAGGGTGGAGGTAGGGAAGGGATGTGAAGGGTAAACAAAGGAGGAGGCTGAAATGCTTGATAAGAAATGTACGCATTATCCTGCCCATGTAATTGTAACCCCTCTGTACAGTATGTTCACAAAAAAATAAAATTAAATTAAAAAAAAAATAAAATAATAAACCATTTTTCAATAGAAAGGGGACTGTGATTACCTTATCCTGGACTGGATACCCAGTTTCAAGAGCAGCCTTGACCACCAAACCTCAGACCTCCAATGGCAGCCCCACCCTTTCTTAATTGTTCTGCAAACCACCAACCACTAAATTATGATCTCCAAAGTTGCAAACCTCAATGAGCAAGGCTTTTTTCTTTTCCATTCTTCCCTCCTTCTCTACAGACATGTCATTCCTTCCTGGTCTTTCCCTTTTTCCCTTCCACCACTTCCTTCTTCTCTTCAGGCCTCTCCACTCTCCACAGGCCTGCCTACTCTTCCCCAGTGACCACTTGCCAACCGTCTGCTCTCCCTCAGCTTGTTTTCTTCTCAGGTTTTTCCTTTCCTGCTGTCTTACCACTTTCTTTCATCCGGGTCGGGTATCTCCCATTTTTTATCTCCCCATAGAATGCTCTGAAAATGAAACTTATATATAGGTTGTACCCCTCCCCCCTCCAACGGATCTCAAGCCTAACAGTTTTCAACCATCACTCCCAAAACTGCCCAATGCTCAATCACTTCTTGACAGCTCACCGTGTAAGGCTTGACACCTCCACCTTTGCCGGCATTCCCCACACTCTCTGGTGGGCCACGCCAAGAATTTACAATGAATATCGGCTCCCACAGATAATTCTGGCCCCAGTGATTATTATAGTATCCTCATAGTGAATTAGAAGAAATTGAAATTGTATATGTCATTGTTATATTACCAACTTGATGAGACATCATTAACTCTTTGTGACCTCATCACCTCGGAGACATCACAAACTCATTGTGTTATCACATTGCCATTGTACCAACATATCACATTTTGAAATCCCAAAACTATTATGACCGCAGAAGCTTTGAAAGAAAGCATGGCCTTTGTGACATGACAGGCCTTTTGTGTACTCATATCCTCATGTTGAGCTAATGACAATTGAGATCAGGCATGCCATTTTAACATCACAAAACCTTTGTGACATCATCACCAGTGTAACATCACATTGTCATTATGATAACATCAGCCCATCATGACATCATAAAACAACAATGACATCAAATCACATGTAATTGTGATGTCACAGATACATTGGAATGCCTATTCTGTGATTTCATTCTATTTCAAATGTTGCAGGTGGGTTGATATCAGAAATACATTGTGACCACATAAGCATTATAATATGACAATACCTTGATGACACCACATTGCCATTATGATATCACTAACCCACTGTGACATCACAAAACCCTCTTATCCTCATAAATTTTTTGACATGCTGCCAGTGTGATCTCTTTGGCCTCTCTAAGTTCATAAATTGTTTAACTAATAATACTTCAGGCATGACATGTGATATCAAAAATCAACTGTGATATCATGACCACTGTAATATCACACTGCCAGATGTCATGACCACTGAGTCACATGAGGACATCAAAAACATGTTAAGACACATTACACTTGTGCCAACATGTGCCTTTGGATACATCATTATCCCTTGTGAACTTATATTTTCATTGTCAATTATTCATTGTCAATTAGAGATCTGGCATGAGATTGTGACATCACCATCCCATTGTGAAATCACAAACCTATGTGAACTCATCACCTGTATGGAATCACCATTTGTGACTTCAAAACAATACTATCTCGTGTAATGGTTGCATCACATTGCCAATGGGATATCTCTGTCTCATTGCATTTTCACCAGCCTATTATGTCCTCATAATATTTTACAAAATTCATGACTTTTCTGACTTCTAGCTCCTTACGTGAACTCGTATCTTCAATGTGATCTAGTAGAATGAAATTGGACATGTAATGGTGATATTACACATTCATTGTGACATCGCTATCCATGTGTGACCTTATCACCATTTGACATCACAAACCCATTGTGACATCATATTGCTACAGTGATATCATGATCACCTTGTGACATCCCAAACCTGTTGTGACCACTTAGCACCTTTGAAAAGCACATGGTGTTTGTGATATCATGGTCCCTTTGGGTAACCATGTCGTCATTGTGAACAAAGACAGCTGACATCAGACATGCCAGTGTACCATTACAAACCCTTTGTGACATCATCTCCAGAATGAGCTCACATTGTTGTTATAACACCATCAGCCCATTGTTACATCCCAAAATGACAATGACATCATGGCCTTATGACATCACATCAAGAACAATGTGATTACCTATTCTGTGATTTCATTCTATCACAAGTGTGGGATATAGGTTGATTTCAGAAACCCATTGTGACCACATCATCATTGTGACATTACAATCACTTTGTGAACTCATATTGACATTGTGATATCATTAATGCAATGTAACAACACAAACCTGTCTTGTCCTCATACATTTTGTAACAAGTGACTACCTTCCAATGAGCTGGATGCCAAGAGCTAAATTCAGTCTCAACCATGAACCCTCAGACCTCCAAAGAGCAGTTCAACCATTTGTTAACTGGTCTGCAAACAACCAACCCCCAAAATAATGACCTCCAAAGCTCCACACTTCAAAGGACAAGGCTTTTTTCCTTTCTCTTCATTCTCCTTTTCTACAGATCTGTCCTACCTTTCAGGTCTTTTCATTTTTTCCTTCCACCATTCCATTCTTCTCTTCAGGCTGCTCTACTCTTGACAGGCCTGCCCTGCCTTGTCCAGGTGGCCAATTGCTGTCCTTCACTTCCTGCTTTCTCTCAATTTCCTCTCCTCCAAGGTCTTTGCCCTCCAGCAGTCTCATCACTTCTTTCCATCCAGGCCTTTAACTTTTTTCTCTCCACTTCTCTTGCTCTGAAAATGCAGCTTATATACAGACTGTACCCTTCCCCAACTGCAATATGTTTCTTGCCTTCCAGTTTTCAATTATCACTTACCAAATGTCCATGCCCAATCACTTCTTGGCAGCTGACCATGTGGGGCTTGACATCCTATCTCCTTCAGCAGCATGTCCTGCCCCCTACAGTGTCATGCACCCCCCCCCTCCATTTGTTCAGACTAGGAGGACATGATGAATGTCTGTTCCCGTGGATTATAGCGGCACTTCTGGTGTCCTCATGGTGAACTAGTAGCAATTGAAATTAGACAAATAATTGTGATATTACAAACTCATGACATATCTAACCCATTGTGACCTCATCACCACTGTGACATCACAAATCCATTGTGACTTCACATTGTTGTTTTTGATGCCAGGATCACATTGTGACAATCCAAATCTATTATAACCTCTTATAACATTTGAAAAATACATATCTTTGTGATATCAGAGTCCCTTTGTGTACCCAAAGCCCCACTGTGAAATATTGACAATTGAGAATCAGACATGACAGTTTGTGAGATTATCATAATTGTGACATCACATTATCATTTTTATACCATCTACTCATTGTGAAATCACAAAACTAAAATGATATGATAGAATTATAACTTCACATTGTTATGGTGACATCATAGACACATTATGAATGCCTTTTCTGTGATTTCATTGTATTTCAAATGTGGCATGTAGGTTGATATCATAAGCAAATCAGGAACTCATAACCATTGTGACATCACAATCCCTTTGTATATCATGTTGCCATTGTGATATTACTAACCCGCTGTGATATCACAAACCTATCCTCTCGTCATAACTTTTGTGACATGCTGCAATTCTGATACCTTAGGCCTTTTTGTCCTCCATGTGTCAAATTCTGACATCACAAACCTTTTTGGATTTCAATATATGTGTGACAACACATATTTTTGGAGAAACCACAGTCCCTTTGTGAACTCATATACTCATTGTAAGTTAAGACAAACGAGAATCATCATGTCATTGTGACATGCCTAACACATCACCAATATTTTGTGACCTCACTACCAATGTGGAATCATCAATGAACTGTGACACCAAAACAGTATATTGACATGATGTAATGAGTTGACATTGTCATGGTGATATCACTGTGCCATTCTATATTCACAAACCTAAAATGACCTCCTAACATTTTAAAAAATTCATGTCCATTAGTACTTCCAGCTCATTCTGTGAACTTGTATGCACATTGTGAAATAGTAACAATTGAAAATAGACTTGTGTTTGAAATATTACAAAATCATGATGACATCAAAAGCCCATTGTAACCTCATCACAACTGTGTATCATAAAGCTATCATGACCCTTAAGTACCTTTGTAAACACACATGGCATATGTGACATCATAGTCCCTTTGTGTACCCATATCCTCATTGTGAACACATGACAATTGAATTAATATATGCCATTGTAACATCACAAACCCTTTGTGACCCCATCACCAGTGTGACAACACATATTCATTATTACACAATTACCTCCTTGCAACATCAACAATTTAAAATGACCTCATAGGATTATAGTTATTGTCATTGTGATGTCATAAACATATTGTAAATGCCTATTCTCTTATTTCATTCTATTTCAAATGTGGCATGTGGGTTGATGTCAGAATAAATATATGGTATCACAATCACTTTGTGACATCACAGTGCCATGGTGATATCACTAACACACTGTGACACCAAAAACCTGCCCTCTCCTCATAAGTCTTGTGATGTGCAGCAATTGTGATGTCTTAGGCCAGTTATGAGCTCGTAATTTGTTTTCAAACTTATAATATTTCAGTTATGATATATGATATCAGAAATCCACTGTGACATGACCATTGTGACCATTGTGACATCACACTGACAGACATCATAAACATTGTGTCACACTGTGACATCACATTCCTCTTAGGACTTCATAACATTTGTGAAAACACATGACTTTGGAGATAACACAGTCTGTTGTGAACTCATATTCTCTGTGATTTCATGACAAATGAGATCCATTATGCCATTTGGATATCACAAACCAATTGTGACATCATAGACCCCTTACCGTATGGAATCACCAATTAATTGTGACATCAAAACCTTTTCTGATGGCACAATGTGACACGATGATCATGACATCTGTCAGTATGATGTCACAATGGTCATGATGTCACAGTTGATTTCTGTTATCTCAAGTCGTACATGGAATATGAGGTTGAAAACAAATTATGAGGGCAAAAAGGTCTAAGACATCACAATGTCAGCAGGTCACAAAAGTTATGAGGACAGGAGAAGTTTGTGATGTTAAATTGTTAGTGATATCACAATGGTACTGTGATTTCACAAAGTGATTATGATGTCAAAATAGTTTGTAGGCACAAAAATGCATTTCTGATATCAGCTCTCATGCCACATTTGAAATACAATGAAATCACAGAATAGGCATTCACAATGTGTCTATGACATCACAATGAGAATTGTTGTCATAATGTGATTCTGTCATTGAGTTTGATGATATCGTAATGAGCTGATGCTCTCATAATGAAAATGTGATGTCAGACTGTTGAGGATATCACAAACACTTTTTGATGTTATAATGACATGTCTGATCTCAACTGTCAGTTCACAACAAGGATATGGGTACACAAAGGGACTGTGATGTTGAAAAGGGCATGTGATTTTTCAAAGGAGCTGAGAGGTCATAATAGATTTGAGATGTCACAATGGAATCATGATGTCAAAATGACAATGTTGTCACAAGGGGTTTGTTATGTCATGGTAGCAATGATGTCAAAATGGGTTTGTGATGTAATACCACAATCAAATTTCCAATTTCAATTGCTACTAGTTCACAAGGAGGATACTGTAAAAATCAGCAGGGCCCGATAATCTATAGGGTCCGATAATCAGCATGGGCCCATCTCCTGGTCAGCTGGAGAGGACAAAGAATGCCACCAGAGAAGGTTAGGCATCCTGTGGGAGGGACTGTTGAATTAATCACCACTTGTTAAGCTATTAAGAAGTGATTGGGCTGTGGGCAGTTTGTGATGTGATAGTTGAAAACAGACAGAGTGGAAAATGGGTACAGACTTTATATAGGCTGCTTGTTCAGAGCAAAAGAAGGTGAGAGAAAAAGGAAAAAGTCCTGGAAGGAAGGAAGTGGTGTGATAGCATAAGGGGAAAGACGTGGGTGGAGAGGAAGTTGAGGGAGTGCAGAAGGTGAAGGATGGCCACTGAGGAGCCTTGCAAAGCAGTTCAGGTCTGTGGAGAGTCCTAAAGAGAAGAAGGAACTGGTAGAAGGGAAAAAGGAAAAAACCTCGAAAGAGGTATAGGTCTGTAGCGATCGAGGGACAAAGAGAAGGGAAAAGAGGCTTTCCCTTTGATGTTTGGAGCTTTGTATATCATAATTTGGGGGGTTGGTAGTTTGAAGAACATTTATCATATAAAACCTGTCTGGATGGATTTTCTTGAACTATAAAGGTCCTTGTTTTGGACCCATCTGGAAGCTATTTGTGGCTTCCTTGGGACGCCATCTGGAACCTACTTGAGAGATAATGTAGAGCTTCCGTGGGAAGCCATCTGGAACGTCATCAAGAGTACAGCTGCGACCTGGGGCCTTCTACAGGGGCCACCTTGGACTATCTCCAGAGGTCATCTGGGGCTTCCACAGGAGGCCACATGAGACCTCTTCAAAAGTAGTCATTGGGGCTTTCTTAAGAGGCAATCTAGGACCACCTCCTGAGGTCATCTGGAGCTTCTTTGGGAGGTCATCTCAGGCTACCCTGATGAGAAATCTATGACCATCTTTGGGCATCATCTGGGACTTCCTTGAGAAGCTATATAGGACCGTCTCTGGATGTCATCTGTCGCTTTCTCAAGCGGGTTATCTGGAACTTCCTCTGGAGTTCATATGTGGCCTCCTTGAGTGGCCATTTGGGAGCTACTTGAAAGGTAATCTCAGCTTCATTATAAAGACATCTGGAAACTCCTTTGGAGGTCATCTGACACTTCCTTGGGAATCCATTTGGAACCTGCATGAGAGGTCATCTAGGGCCTCCTAGGGAGGACATATGTGACATCCTCCAGAGGTCATCTGTGGCCTCCTCAAGAGGCAATCTGGGACGTTCTCTCTGTCATCTGGGACCTCCTGTAGAGGTCAACATTGAGAGGTATGGGACATGTGGGTTAAGTGTCTGTGGCTCTTGGTCTTTGTATGTATGCTGATAGTTCTATCTGTGTCCTGTATGCACCTGTTTACTCCTTTTCTCAGGATAGGAGAAAAAGGCCTTAAGTTATCATATCCAAAAAATATTCTCCCCCAGGTTTACAGAATCCCTCAGAGGAAGATGCACTGATGTACTCTTTCTCCTATTCTTTGTCATCAGCAACTCTAATAAGTCCTCCCATACCACAAGTGGTTACTTGTAGCAGCCTGAGGTGGTACAATGTGGTTTGTTACCCTTATTACCCTTGAGACAGGAACATGGAGGAGATGGTGGGCAGTACCCCTTTCTAATATATGTTCCCTTTACAAGTAGTGACCTGTATAACTGGAAACAGAAAAATCCATCCTTTTCAGAAAAAAGAAAACAGGGGCTCATTACCTCATTAGAGACTGTAATTTTCACACACAAGCACATCTGGGATGGCTGTCAGCAAATTTTACAGGTGTGTCTCAGCTGGTAGAAAAGGGAGTGCATACTGTTGGTGACTTGACGGTAGTCCTTGGACCAGAGAGTAGCCCCCCTATTGAACCAGACTATTTGGAGCTAGTCTTTCCCCAGACTTACCCAAGCTGAGACTAACAGCAGTCGAGGTATAGAGATGCTTAGCAATTATTTCCAGGTTTAGCTAGCAGGGATACCGCAGTGGCTAGAAAGCCAAGTCTTCAATCTAAGGTGAGTGAGATGGTACTGTTCCCCAGTGAGAACCCTAATGCTTTTTCTGGAACTTCTCCCAGATGCCTATAGGACTTAAAGGCTATAGATCTTTAAGTCCTGGAGAATCAAAGAGTCCTAAATATGGCCTTTGCTACCCAGTCAGCCACAGATATTAGAAGAAAGCTTGAAAAGTTAAGGTTTTGAGGTAAAGTGGTTGCCCAGTTGGTGTTTGAAAACAGAGACACCCTGAAAAACAAAAAACGAGTCTATGAAGGGAGTTTGAGTTTTGGTAGGAGCAGTAGAATAGGGATCAAGAAACCTTTGGCAAAGACAGTACAATTCATTTGCTAATGGCAGTTGGGAACCTCTAGTACTAGATCAGTGAGCTTAATGCAAGCAAAATGGACATTAGGAAAAGGAATGTCCAAGGAGCAGAAAGATAGAAAATGACAGGTTACGTAGTCACATTAACCACCTGGAAAATGTAAATGACAGGTTAAGTAATCACAGTAACCACATGGAAAATGTGTTCATAGCTCTGGAGAAACATGCAAAGGACCTCTGAATTCCATTAAGAAGTTATGGCTATAAAAAAGGAGCTGGGGGGCTGGGAGGGTGGCTCAGTGGTAGATTGCTTGCCTTGCATGCATGAGGCCCTGGGTTCAATTCCTCAGCACCACATAAGCACAAAGAAAAAAGCCAGAAGTGGCACTGTGGCTCAAGTGGTAGAGCGTTAGCCTTGAGTTGAAGAGCTGAGGGACAGTGTCCAGGCCAGAGTTCAGGCCCCACGACCGGACCCAAAATAAAAAGAAAAAGAAAAAGGAGCTGGACCTGATATAAGAATATAATAGTTTGAAGTACATGTCTATTATAAACTTTGAAAAGTGTCACCAGAAATTCAAAGCAACAGAGAAAGAAGGAAAGAGTAGTTAGCAGAGAAGATGGGGAAGTGTGTCATAGAAGATGAGGCCAAGAAAAGAGAGCAGGAAAATATCAGGCTCAAGAAAGAGATTGTTTCTCTTCAGAAAGAGTTAAAGGACCACTTGCTTTGATATAGAATACCATGGAAAGGGAAAGAGCATTAGGAAGAAAAACAAAAGAGCTAAACAAACCGTTGAAAGATCTGTGACAAAAATACACTGAAGTGGAAAACTAGAAAGAGAAACTACTAGAGTAAAAGCCCCAAAAGACGGCTGAGATCTTCACCATGAATGTAATGCAGAAGCATCGTGTCCCAGTGGAACAAGTGGGGGTGGGAAAAAATACCTCTCACTAGCACCTTTGTGAACTTAAGGGAGGAGCTGAAGAGCAAGCAAAGGTGTTGTGAGAAGGAGCAGCAGTTGGCCAGTCAAGGGAACTCTCCTGTGACCCTGCCAAAACACTTGCAGATTAAGGAGCACATTGAGAAGGATAGTGGGATCATGAAAGAAAGTTTGAGATAAAAGGAGGAGAATAAAATGGAAGAAGTGTCCTAGGTTCAGAGTACTATACAGGAGTTAAAGAAACTAGAGACCCTAAGATACAGGGAAACATCTGAGCTGATCAGGTAGCTTGGGAGACCACTCTAAAACCAGTTGGTTCTCTAGAACTACTAGTCATCAATATTAAAGGAAGAAGCAAAAACAGTGGTAATAAGTGTGCAAATGTTGACACTGAACTTGTGAAAAATGCATACAGGCTCAAGCTTTCTGTCAGTTTACATGTAGATATTTGCAACCTGGTAGCCTGAGGACACTGCCTAAAACTGTTTTGAATACCAGTGGGGCCTCAGCCTGACAATACTTTATAATGTGGTAGGTAATTTCCAACAGGTAAATGCTGAAATGCTGGAACATATGGAAAGAATTCATATGTGAAGAACCTCAGATGGTGAATTTGGGAAAGTGGACTCCACAGAGGTAAAGCCTGGAAAGTATGGCTATTGGTTTCTGTTAGTAATAGTAGACATTTTTTTCAGGCTGAGCTGAGGCATATAATAATACTTTGATTTTGCTTACCCTTAGCTGTGGGGTCCAAAGATGGCCCTGCATTCATGGTCCAAGTTCTCAATTATTAACTAATGCCCTAAGAATAAATTGGAAATTACAATCCGTTTATAAGCCTCAGAGTTCAAGCACTAGAAAGAATGAATATGACCTTAAAGGAAACGTTAACTAAATTAAATACAGAGACTGGCCATGGGTTAGGTACGCCTCCTCCACATCACTCTGAAATACTTTAGTTTAGAACACTCCCTTGGGTTCCTAAAATTAGGAAGCCTATATTACAGGAAATGTCTAACTACAATCTACAGGCTTTACAACATATTCTTTTATGTACCTATCGTTTGGTAACCAAGGCCCACCGGCCAGATAAGAAAAACTCCACCTGAAATGGTGGGACCAAGAAGGTGATGGAACAGCAGGGAAACACCACAGCTCTCTCCAACCAAATACAGAGTTTGGATTTCAATGCTCTGTTTCTCCAAGTGAACCACCAAAAAAAGGCAATTACTCAGAGAGATAAAGGATGTGCAAAAAGAAAAGGGAAAAACCTACACAGACAGTAAAGTGGGAAGACCCTTCCCCCACCCTTTGCTGGTGATGGGGCTCCATGTTGTGCAGCTTAAGTTATGGGGTTTTGTGCCAAGCTGCTTAACTGTCCCGGTTCTGGACCTTCTGAGGACCACACACACACAAGCATCCCAAGTCTCCCAGGAGACTCCCAAGAGCTGGGCCAACCCAGAATATACAAACAGAAATCTCAGAAGGCAGAGCTAGAAACAAAGACTCCCCTCACCCTCCCTGGAAGAGCGCCTCTGCCTGGCTGATACAAGTTGCCCAGCCCAGTCAGGAGCAGTAGCAGCTGTCAACAGTGGCTAACTACCCTAGACTCTCAGGGTGGCACCTCTGTCCTGCTGTTGTAAATAGCCTAGCCTAACCTGGAACAGCAGCAGCAGCTGGCAGTGGTGGCAACCCACCCAAAATTGGGACACAATGCCTCTTGGCACTTGCCCAGACCAGCCCAGGGCAGCAGCGGTGGCTGAGGTGGAGACAGCTGCAGTGAACAAGTCCAGACCCGTGGTGGTTTGTGCCTCTCCATACTGGCCTGCATAAATGGCCCAGCCTAACCCGAGACAGCAGCAGTGGTTAACACCTGACTTTTGGTGGGGTGCCTGGCTTGCATAAGTGGCCCAGCTGATCCTGGGGCAGTGGCAGCAACTGGGGCAGTGGCAGCAGCTGTGGCGGCAGCAGTGGCATCAACAGCAGCAGCAAAAAATTCTGGACCCATAGTGGGGTGTGGCACCTCTCCATACTGGCTTGCATAAGCAGCCCATGGTGGCAAAGGTGGTGAACAACCCCAGACTTGAGGCAGGGTGAGGTACTGAGCAACCCCAGAAAAGCCTCATGACCTTTCCTACCTGAAAGGTAGGTTTGAACCTGAATACACAGATCTGAGCCTCCTGAGTAGCTAGAATTACAGGTATTCACACCAGTAGGGTTTTCCTCTTGCAACCCCCCTAACTTTTTCTAAAATAGATCATTTCTTAGTTCATATATGGAATTTAAGCAAATACAAGAGGATCGACATATAATACTTGTATTCTGTCTGAGCATGGTGGAATCTAACTAGTTCTCAATAACAAGGCATATAGTTGAAAAAAACACATGGAAATTAAACACCACTCTGTTGAACAATACATGGATCACAGAATAAATTAAAGAAGAAATTAAAAAGTTCCTACAATTCAGTGAAAATGAAGATATATCACAAAGAAACCAATGGGACACAGCGAAAGCAGTCCTGAGGGACAGATTTATTGCTCTCAGTGCACACATCAAGAAAACATAGAACAAGTAAGGATCTTATGATGCAACTAAAAATGCTAGAGAAACAAGAAAAAATTGAAACTAAAGTTGCTAGACAGAAAGAGAACCGAAACAAGAGCTGAAATTAATGAGACAGAGACTTATGAAAATTATAAATAAAATTAATTTTTAAAAGCTGTTTAAAAAAAGGTCACTAAAACTGAGGGACCACTGGCAAGAGTAACTAACAAAATAAGAGAGGAGACCCAAATCAATAATATCAGAGATAGCACAGGAAAAATTACAACAAACATCCAAGACATCAAAACAATCATAAATAAATAATTCCAGACTCTACTCCCAAAGGAAGGAAAACCTAGCAGAGATGGATGAATTTCTACAGAAATACAAATTGCTACCCTCCCTTTCTTTTTCAGCCATTCTTCTCTACCATGTATGGTGGGGGCAGCAGTTCAGAAAATAAACTTCTTTTCATGCTTGAATACCATGTGGTGTTCTCTTCATGGGCTACTTAATGAAACCTACCTGTGTAATATACCTTACAAATAGAGCCATGACTGGGATGAGGTTTTTGAGCTGAAAATGCTATAATTTCCTAACCTCCCCTTTTCTTCAAACCAAACTGCCTTGAGACACCATGTGAGAATTTTCATCAATACCATTGCTGGCCTTCACATCCACATCTGCACACCACTTCTCTACTCTGGTGAATGAAACTACTCTCAATGGCTCTCTGTTGCTCAGTCTCTGCTCAGATGTGGCACCGTTCCAGAGAGCTCCTACTGCCTTTAGCAGAAAGGATGGTCATCTCTGAAGCGACGAATGCCTGGTTTAGGGGGCTAAGCTATTTCTCTCTATAGGGGTCTGGGGCAAGCCGGGACACCGCTTCTTCCTGGTCAGCTCTCCGTCACTCACCAAACTGACTCTCTAACACATTTAATGGGGTCCTGCAAGTCATGCCCGAGCCGTGAAACCTTGCTGACATGCCTCCTGTGCTCCCTGGATAGCCAGATGTCTTAATATTGTTTGCTTTTCTCAGATTTAGACAATTTATGCCTCTGCAATGGTACATTGTCAAAAGTCTCTCTACTTTCAGGCCCTCTTTGCTCTCTGCTATTCATGTCCAACTTTCTATATCTCTACAACTTTTTGGATTGTGCCCTGAAGAGTGCAACATGGGCTGGTTCCCGGGGACGCCTCTCAAAGGCTAGCCAAACTAGGCTTGATTTTTTTTTTTTTTGTCAGTCGTGGGGTTTGAACTCTGGGCCTGGGCGATGTCCCTCAGCTCTTCAGCTCAAAGGGAGCACTCTAGCACTTGAGCTACAGCACCACTTCCGGTTTTATGGTGGTTTATTGGAGAAAGCAGTCTCACGGTCTCTCCTGCCCGGGCTGGCTTTGAACCGCGATCCTCAGATCTCAGCCTCCTGAGTAGCTAGGATTACAGGCGTAGCCACCAGCGCCTGGCTAGGCTTGATTTTTTGTTCAGGCTTTCTTTACTTTTTTTTCAGAAATTCGCCATCTTGAGTTCGCCATCTTGGCCACATGGTGGGTTAAGGTTTTGGCCCAATCAAACCCTTACACTTCCAAGAAGCTTGCTATTCCTCAATCCATCTATTCTAATATGCATTGCTAACAAGTTGCTCTTTCCACAGACATTGGTAACTGAGGCCCAACCATCTGATATGCTTTGTTAGCAAAGATGTCTAAATATTGTTGTCAAAAATTTTGAGTTTTGCCTTTCTTGTTTTGTGTTGTGTAGTCTAGTACAGACTACGTGATTCTAACATATTAGGCATATCTGTGCTAAGACTCACATCTAACGAGTTTTGTCATTGCAGAATATTTGGTCAATTCTTGATAAGGACCAGGTAAGCTCTACTTATTATATTTGATCTCCTTGTTGCTTTCATTGTAAATAACAAAGAGCTTTTGTGGAAAAGATTGCAGTGCAAGCCAGCCTGGCCTGAAAAATCACTCAAACTCCACCTCCCAACTAACCTGCAAAGAGCCAGGCTGGAAGCATGGCTCAAGCCTCTTATCTCTAACCAGGAAACACTACAAGTGTTACCATCACTCAAAGTGGTAGAGTGCTAGCCATGAGCAGAAGTGCTCAGGGACAGTGCTCAGGCCTTGAGTTCAAGCCTCCTTGAATACCAACTGGGACTAACCATCCCAGCAATGAGCACCTAGACTCAGCCAGTCTGGGGAACAAAGGAACATGGAGCGGAGTAAGAGTAGATGAATCACATCAGCCACTTTGTGCCTGCCCTATCAAATTTAACCAGAGCCGGGAGGTCAATAGAACTAAGAAGACTGCCCATCTAATGTCCATACCTGTCTACCATTCAAATGGACAGGAATCTATATTCGTGCCTTTGTTAATTGACTTCTTCTCTATATATAGTCACCAGGTGTCAGAAGAAGGTAGGGACATTTCTACCAACATTTTGAGCCCCAAGTCCTTCCTCTTGCCATTTATTTGCTTTCTAGTATTTTTTTCAGTACCTCAATGCGTCATGAGACTTCTCCAAACTTCGTGATGAGACTTGCCTCCTCCAGACTTTTTTTTTGCATTATTCTTTTTTTTATTGTGAAAATACTGTACAGAGGGATTACAATTACATGGGCAAGATAGTGAGTACATTTCTTACCAAGCATTGTAGCCTCCTCCTTTGTTTACCCTTCCCATTCCTTCCCAGCTTCCCCCCGCCCCCCCTACTGAATCCTCCCCACCCCCCCTCTAAAGTTGTAAAGTTCATTTTCAACATGACAACTTGTACTTCTCATTGTTGCAACGGGTCAAACTGTATCCTTATTTAAACGACTTGTTTTTCCCCTTCCCCTCCACAAATTATACCGACATCAAATACAGTGAAAGCAGGGGTTATACAGTGGGGGAAGGACATACAAAGCAACAAAGAAATAATCTTATAAATGCTTTAGAAATAAATGCATGAAAGACAAAAAACATTTAAATACATAACTTAGGGTTCATTTTCCTAACAACACCTTATCTGACCTTTTCTGCTTGACTCATATATATATTGATATTGCAAATAAGGGAAACCATGGGACCTATGTTTCTTTGGGCTTGGCTTACTTCACTTAATATAATTTTTTCCAAGTCTTTCCATTTCCTCCCAAATGGGGCAAGGTCATTCTTTCTGATGGAGGCATAGAATTCCATTGTGTATATATCCCAAATTTTCCTGATCAATTCATCTACTGAGGGGCATCTATAAAAGACCCCGAATAGCAAAAACGCTCTTCAACGGAAAGAACACTGCTGGAGGAATATCAATACCAAATTTCAAAATCTACTATAAAGCCATAGTAATCAAAACAGCTTGGTATTGGCACAAGAACAGACCTCAGGACCAATGAAATAGAATTGAAACCCCAGAAATGAACCTACAGACCTATAGCCATCTAATCTTTGATAAGTGAGCTAAAAAAATAGAATGGAAGAAAGACAGCCTCTTCAGTAAATGGTGCTGGCAAAACTGGTTAACTACTTGTAGAAAACTAAAGCTAGATCCTTATATATCACCCTGCACCAGAATCAACTCCAAATGGATCAAAGACCTCGAAGTCAAAGCAGACACTCAGAAAATATTACAGGATGGAATAAGAGACACCCTAGGTCTCCTTGGCGCAGGACAAAATTTTCTTAATAGAGACCAGGAAACAACAAATCAAAGAAAGTTTGGACAAATGGGATTGCATGAAGTTGCAGAGCTTCTGCATGGCAAAGGACATAGCTATCAAGATCAATAGAAAGCCCACAGAGGGGAGAAGATCTTCACTAGCCATGCAACGAACAAGGGTCTCATATCTAAAATATACTTGGAACTCAAAAAATTAAATCCCCGAAAGAAACAACTGCCCAATATATAAGTGGGCAAATGACTTAAAGGAAAACTTCTCTGAAGAAGAAAGAAGGATGGCCAATAGACACATAAAAGATGGCCAATAGACACATAAAAAAATGCAAATCAAAACAACATTGTGATACCACCTCACCCCAGTTAGAATGGCAAAAATCAAGAACTCTAATAACAACAGATGCTGGAGGGGATGTGGACAGAAGGGAACCTTACTTCATTGTTGGTGGGAGTGTAAACATGTCCTCCAGACTTTATCTAAGGACTCAATGCGCAAGTGACAGCTGTTGCCTTCTGCCTTCTCCCAGATGGGACCACATATCAGCCTTTTACCCTTACTGTCAATGCCGCTTGCAAACAGGAAGTAGCCAGAAAGAATCTTCACCCTTTTTCATAATTATCAAATGGCTGGAATGTAAGTTCTGAACAGCGACACCTCCCTCCCTGTTGGCTCAGTTTCCACGCAATATCTGTTACATAGGTAACTGGAAGACCTGGAAGCAATCACCTTCTCCTGCTAAGTAACATCCTAGGCTACCTCTGGTCACATGCCTCCTATCTGACCTTCGGAGTATTCCAGACCCTGAGGTCACTTCCGGATCCAGTGTGGCCACAATTTCCAGCACCTGGCCACACCTCTTCCTGTCCCTGGCCTAGATAAGTCCTGGATCAGAGGTGGGTCAACCCACTTCCTTTTCAGTCATGCCTCTCCACCATGCATGGTGTGGGCAGCCTTTTGGTAAATAAACTTCTTTTCCTGCCTGAAAAAGAAGAAATACAAATTGCCCAAAAAGAACCAAGAAGAAATAAATCAATTACAAATGTTAATAACCTACAATGAGATAGAAGAAGTAATAAGAAATCATATAAGAGGAAAAGCCCAGGACCTGATGGATTCACTACAGAATTCTAGAAGGCATTTAAAGAGAAGCTAATACCCATACTCCTCAAGCTCTCCAGAGAAATAGAAACAGAGGAAGTAATCCCAAACTCATTCTATGAAGCCAATATCACATTCTTCCCCAAACCAGGCAAAGACCCAACAAAAAATCTCTTTGATTAAGACAGATACAAAGGTCCTCAATAAGATTGCAGCCAACAGAATCCAGAAACATATAAAAAATCATACATTATGACCCAGTAGGCTTCATCCCAGAGATGCAGGGATGGTTTAACATATGTAAGTCAATAAATGTAATCTATCACATCAACAGATCCAAGGTCAAGAACCACATGATTATCTCCATTGATGTGGAAAAGGATTTTGATAAAATTCAGCACTCATTCATGTTAAAAGCTCTGGAAAAAATAGGAATAGAAGGTAAAATTCATAAGACAATAAAAGCCTTACATGGCAGATCAAAAGCCAATATTATGCTTAATAGGGAAAACTACAACCAATTCCCCTAAAAACAGGAACAAGGCAAGTATGCCCAGTCTCTCCACTCCTCTTCAATATAGTTCTGGAATTTTTAGCCAGAGCAATAAGGCAAGAAAAATACATTGAAGGGATCCACATAGGAGAGGAAGAATATAAATTCACTCTTTTTGCAGATGGCTTTATTTTATAAATTAATGATCCCTAAATCTCCATCCCCAAACACTTAGAGCTTATAACCCAAATTGGCAAAGTACCAGGATACAAAATTAACCCACAAAAATCAGCCGGCTTTCTGTAAACCAACGAAGTACAAACATAAATGGACATCAAGGAAGCAACCTCATTCACAATAACCTCAAAAAAAAGTATTTAGGAAGTAACCTAATCAAAGATGTAAAGCGTCTATTTCATGAAAACTATAAAAGCCTAAAAAAGGAATCTTAGAGGATACCAGGAATTGGAAAGACTTCCTATGTTCCTGGATAGGCAGAATTAATATGGTGAAAATGGCCATATTGCCAAAATTAATAAACATATTCAATGTAATTCCCATTAAAATTCCAATGACTTACTTTACTGAAATAGAGAAAATAGTCCAAAAGTTCATATGGAACAACAAAAGACCTAGCACAGCCAAAACAATTTTAGGCAAAAGAAAGGATGCAGGAAGGATCATGATACAGGACTTCAAGCTCTACTATAGAGCCATAATAACAAAGACAGCTTGGTACTGGCACAAAAAGAGACCCAAAAATCAGTGAGACAGGTTAGAGGACCCAGAAATATAGCCGCATATGTACAATCAGTTGATATTTGACAAAGTAGCCAAAGACATACGGTGGAAGAATCATAACCTCTTCAACTAATGGTCCTGGGAAAACTGGCCACATGCAGAAAACTAAAAGTGGACCCTAGCCTATCACCATACACTAACATGAACTCAAAATGGATTAAAGACCTTAACATCAAGCCTGAAACTCTGAAACTATTGCAGGACCGAGTATGAGAGAGACTTGGACTTATAGGCAAAGGCAGGAACTTCCAGAACAGATTCCCAGGGTCACAACAAATTGGAGAATGACTCGATAAATGGACCAACCTTAAAATAAAGTTTCTGCACAGATAAAAAATAGCAATCAAACTAGAAAGAAAGCCAAATAATTGGGAAAAATATTTACCAGCAATATATCAGACAAGGGTCTAATATCCATTATATATGGTAAACTCAAGAAACTAACCCTTTGCAAACCTAACAAACCAATTTTGAAATGGTCAAGAGAGACTTCTCAGAAGAAGAGGAAAAACAGCACAGAAACACATGAGGAAATGTTCATCATCCCTGGCTGTAAAGGAAATCCAAATAAAAACATCTCTGAGATACCACCTTATCCCAGTCAGAATTGCCCACATCCTATATTCAGCCAATGACAAATGTTGGAAGGGATGCAAAGAAAGAGAAGCATTACTACATTGCTGGTGGGAATGTATACTAATAACAACTACTTGGAAAGAAGTCTGGAGGTACCTCAGAAAGCTAAATAATGACCTGTCCTATGAACTGGCCATACCACTCCTAGGCATGTACTCAGAACAACAGGAACCAGTATACAAAGACACACACACCATTATGATTATTGCAGCACTGTTCACAATAGCCAAGATTTGGAAACATCCCAGATGAGCCACTACTGATAAATGGATCCAAAAATTGTGATACCTATATACAATGGAATACTATTCAGCCATTAGACAGGACAAAATGATGGCATTTGTAGGAAAATGGATGGAACTAGACCAAATTATTTGAGTGAGGTAAGCCAAGAACAAAGAGACAAATGGCACAGGTTCTACCTGATATGTGGATTCTAAAGCTAAAATGCAAGAAGGTATGACAAAGTAAATAGGACTTGAGAAACAAAGGACAGCCACTCTTTTTGTTGTATCACCCTTAATGACTCCATGTTCTTGACTATGTAGATGGTAGAAATATGTACGCAATGGAGGGAAGCCAGAAGGAGGAACAGAATAACTGGGAAATTGAACAGCATACAAGAAAGGGGTCCATCAGCTGCACTGGACATAGAAGAAAAATAACTAAGTAACCCAAACACAGTGATGGGAAGGGAGGAATGAGAGGGAAAGAAGGTGGAGAGAAGGGAATTTTTAGGATTTGTTAAGAAGGAATCAAGGATTTGATTGGACATGAAAACCAGTGCGGGGTATATAAAGCAGAGGGGCCCTAATAATCAGCAGGGCCCACTAATCAATGTGGTCCCATGTCCTGGCCCACTGGATTGCATGGGACATACCACTAAAGGCCCAGGGTATGTTGTTGGAAGGGGTAGGATGTCATCCTCACATGATTAGCTGAGAAAAAGTGATTGGGGAATGGGCAGTTTGTGAAGTGATGTTTGAAAACTGTCAGGCAGCAGACTCACTGGATTGATGGAGGGATTCAACCTATGTATACGTTGCATGGTCAGAGAAATGGAATTAGAGAAAATCAAGGGAAGGAAGTGGTAAGACAGCAGGAGTGGAAAGACTTGGGAGAAGAGGAATTTGAGGGATAGTAGGAGGAAAAGTATCCCAATTGGCCACAAGGTCAGAGAAGTGTAGGCCTGTGGATAGTGGAGAGGCTTAAAAAGAAAAAGGAAGTGATGGAAGGGAAAGGGGGAAATGAAGGAAGGTCTATGAAGAAGGAGGGAGTAAGGGAAAAGGACAAAGCCTTACCTACTGAAGTTTGGAGCTTTGGAGATGATAATTTGGGGAGTTGGTGCTTTGCAGACCAATTAAGTATGTGTGGCTGCCCATTGGAGTTCTGAGATTTGGTGGTTGGGGTTGGCTTGTCACTGAGTGTACATCCCAGGACAAGGTAAATGCAGGTACCTTTCCAGTGTAAATAAAGTTATTTTCCATGTCCCTCATTGGATTGTCTTGTGTTTTATGCATCATAAGTATACACAAATTACCAGCTCCTCTGGGACACAGCAAAAACAATACTACGAGGGAAGTTTACAGCTCTGAATTTCTACATCAACAAATTAGAGAGATGTGAAACCAACAATTTAATAAAACATCTGCACCTGTTTCAAAAAGATCAGCAAAATAAACCCCAATCCAGTAGACAGAAAGAAATAATTAAAATTAAATTAGAATTAAGTAAATTAGAATCCAAAAAGCACCATAAAAAGAATCAACAAAACAAAGAGTTGGTTCTTGAAACAATTAACAAAATTGACAGACTCTTAGCAAATCTTATCAGAAAAAGAAGTGAACACACCCAAATAAACAAACTCAGAGACAAGAATGGGAACTACACCATCAGAACATTATAATGGAATACTTCTCAAAACTTTATACTAATAAGTTTGAAACCTGGCAGAAATGGACCTTTTCCCATCAAATATCGACATGATGAAATTCAACCAAGATGAGTTAAATCAACTTAACATGCCCCCATATCAAGCATAGAAATAGAAACAGCAATAAGAGACCTCACATCTCAGAAAAGCCCAGGACCAGATGGATTTACAGCGGAATTCTACAAGGCATTCAAAGCAGGGATCACACCAATCCTCCTCCAACTATTCAATAAAATTGAAAGAGTAAGTTCACTACCAAATTCATTCTATGATACCAAAATAACCGTTATTCCAAACCAGGCAGGGACTCATCAAAGAAAGAGAACTATGGACCCATTTCTTTGATGAACATGGATGTTAAACACCTCAACAAATTTGGCCAATCGACTTCAACAATTCATCCAAAAAATCATACACACGATGAAACAGGATTTATTTCAGAGATGCAAAGCTGGTTCAGTATATGCAAATCATTTAATATAATTCATCACATCAACAAGAGCAATGATGAGAACCACATGGATATATCAATAGATGCAGAAAAAGCATTTCACAAGATCCAACACCCCTTTATGATGAAGAGTCTGGAAAAACTATGAACCAAGAGAACATACCTCAATACAATAAAGGCTGTGTATGACAAACCTACATCCAACATTATAATTAATGGTGAAAAACGAAAGCCATTTCCTCTTAACTCAGGAACGAGAAAAGGATGTCCACTCTCTCCACTTCTCTTCAATTTAGTATTAGAATGCCTACCTACAGTTATAAGACAAGATGCAAACATAAAAGGGATCCAAATAGGGAAAGATGATATAAAACTCTCCCTCTTTGCAGATGACATGGTCTTGTATTTAAAGAATCCCAGAGAATCCACTCCCAAATTACTCACGTTGATTCAAAACTTTGGCAAAAAAGCATAGTATAAAATTAACTCAAAAATCAATGGCTTTTCTGCATGCCAACATTGAGAAGTGTGGCTGAAATTAGGAAAGCAACTGCATTCATAATAGCCCCACAAAAAATAAAATACCTGGGAATTAGCTTAATCAAAGAAGTGAAGGACCTTTATGATGAAATCTTTAAAAACCTGAAAAAGGAAGTCAAAACGGAACTTAGAAATTGGAAAAACCTCCCATGCTCCTGGATCTGAAGGATCAACATCGTGAAAATTGCAATACTTCCCAAGGCTATCTACTAATTCAATGTGATACCTATGAATACTCCAAACTCATTCCTCAAAAAAAGAGAAGAGGCAATCCAAAAATTCATATGGAACAATAGAAGACCCCGGAGAGCACAAATGATCCTTAACAGAAAGAACAGTGTTGGAGGAATATCACTACCAAATTCCAAGCTCTACTACAAAGCCATAGTAATCAAAACAGCTTGGTATTGGCACAAGAACAGACCTCAGGACCAATGGAATAGAATTGAAAACCCAGAAATGAACCTACAGACCTATAGCCACCTAATCTTCGATAAAGGAGCTAAAAAAATAGAATGGAAGGAAGACAGCCTGTTCAGTAAATGGTGCTGGCAAAATTGGTTAATCACTTGTAGAAAACTAAAGCTAGATCCTTATATATCACCCTGCACCAGAATCAACTCCAAATGGATCAAAGGCCTCACAGTCAAACAAACACCCTGAAAACATTACAGGGTGGAGTAGGAGAAACCCTAGGCCTCCTTGGCACAGGCCGAAATTTTCTTAATAGAGACCCAGAAACACAAAAAGTCAAAGACAGGTCGGACAAATGGGATTGCATGAAATTGCTGAGCTTCTGCCCTGCAAAGGACAAAGCTAGCAAGATCAATAGAAAGCCCACAGATTCGGAGTTCTTCACTAGGCATACAACTGACAAGGGCCTTATTTCTAAAATATACCTGAAACTCAAAAAATTAAATCCTCCAGCAACAAATCCTCAAAGAAAGAACTCCCCAATAAATAAGTGGGCTAAAGACTTACAGAGAAACTTCTTTGAAGAGGTAAAAAGAATAGTGAATAGACACACGAAGAAATGCCTAGCCATAAAAGAAATGCAAATCAAAACAGCATTGAGATACCACCTCACCCTAGTTAGAATGGCTATAATCAAGAACTCTAATAACAATAGAAACTGGTGGGGATATTGGTGGGACTGTATACTTGTTCAACCACTTTGGAAAGCAGTATGGAACTTCCTCAAAAGACTCTACATAGAGTTCCCCAATGACCCAGCACCCCCACTTTGGGACATTTAACCAAGTGATTACAGACAATACCATACTAAAGCTACCAACACAACTATGTTTCTTACAGAATTATTTACCATAGCTAAGATACGGTTCCTACCCAGATGCCCCTCAGTAGATGAATCGATCAAGAAAATGTGGTTTATATACACAATGGAATTCTATGCGTCCATCAGAAAGAATGGCATTGCCCCATTTGTCAGGAAATGGAAAGCCTTGGAAAAAATTATATTAAATGAGGTAATCCAGGCCCAAAAAAACATAAGTGCCATGTTTTCCCTTATTTGCAATAACTAGTATATGTCTGAGACAAACAGAAACTGTCAGACAAGTTGATGGTAGGAGAAATGAACCCTAAGATAAGGACTCAAATTGTTTTTTGATTATTTGTTGCTTTTTATGTCCCTCCCCCACGGTATAACCCCTGTTTTCACTGTATTTGATGTTGGTATAATTTGGGGATGGCAAGGGAAAAACAAATTGTTATACAGGTGGACTAATTACCACAATGATATGTACAAGACATTATGTCGAAAAACGAACTTTACAACTTTGGTGTGGAGGGGATGGTGGGGTGGTAGAAGGGGAGATATGAAGGGATGGGAAGGGGAAACAAAGGAGGAGGCAAAAATGCTTGATAAGAAATGTACTCATTACCTTGTTCATGTAAGTGTAAACCCTCTGTATTTTCCACAATAAAAAATCATAAAATAATAAAGTAAAATTCATGTCAATTTTGTTTTGTCACTCGTAGGGCTCTAACTGTGCCTAGCCACTATCCCTCCTCTCTTCGGCTGAAGGATACCACTGTATCTCTTCAGCTACAATGCCGTTTCTAGTTTTCAAGAGATATATTGGAGATAAGAGTCTCACAGATTTTTCTGCCCAAGCTGACTTTGAACCACTATCCTCACATCTCAGAGTTTTGGGTAGCTAGGATTACAGGCATGAGCCAACAAAGCCCAGATCTAAGACAATTTTTTAAAAAGTAAACTTATTGAAACTTCTGGCTTTTTCCAATAAACAATCTTACTTTTTCAACATTAGTTTATAATTATGATTTATTTTTAGATGTAACTGTGAATTTTTTAATCGAATCATATATGAGTTTTACTATTTCTCAGTATCTCACAAAAAATCCACAGTTATTGACTTTCCCCAAAGACAATTATTACATACTATATTACTTACTATTATTATTACACTCTTATTACATATAATGTGAAGTGAAAATAGTTTGGATCATTTCAGATAAATTAGTAGTAGCTATTTTAGAATTATAAATTCACATCTGTGATTTTAAACGAAGGAAAGAAGTTTTTCGAGTTAAAATGAAATATGAATGTGTAGTGCGTCCTAATTGAAACAAAAATTCTGAATTCATACAGACAAAATTATTTTCTTTCCACTTATGACTTTGCAGTAATACTATTGGAAATAGTGAGGCAAGAGGAGGAAGAATTCAATCTTTTTTTTTCTTTTTGTCAGTCGTGAGGCTTGAATTCTGGGCTAGAGCCCTGTCCCTGTGCTTTTCAGCTCAAGGCAAGTGCTCTACTGCTTGTGCCCCAGCCGGACTTCTGGTTTTCTAGTGGTTTATTGGAGATAAGAGTCTCAAAGAGTTTCCTGCCCGGGCTGCCTTTGAACCATGATTCTCAGAACTCCGTGATCCTCCTGAGTAGCTAGAATTACAGGCGTGAGCCACCGGTTGCCCGCAAGGAGGAAGAATTCAAGTCATGTCAAACAATGTCTCTGTATGAAGACCTGCTTATTCCTAGTTGCCACAAAATTTCAAGTGTCTATCTTAGAATTCTATTTAGAAAACTTCTGAATCATTGATTCCTTTTGTACTTTCTGTTATAGGAAACAAAATATAGACACAAAACAATTGTAATAAAATGCACACATATGTTGAAGTCACAACTGGAAAAACAACCAACAAAGTAGAATTCCCCCAGGAACAAAAGCATGTTGTACCAGTTTTTTTTTAAGCACAAAATCCTCAAATACATGTTAACTTGGCATAGAGCCATAAAGACAACTGTGTCTCAGAAATACAGTTGTGTGAATTTGTAATTAAATTCATTTAGATGAAGCTAATATAGCAAATCCCTTGAATGGATCAAATTTTTTAAAACAAATGTGACTCTATGCGGAGTGAGATCTGCACATATTTGAAAGAATAAAATAACAAAATCATGACATACTTAAAAAATTCAGAAATGTAATGAATAACTTCAATAGTATTCATATTGAGAACTAATTCCTACTGATTTAAGAAGAAGAAATATGCAAATAGTAGAATCTGAGCATTGTAAATGAGTGTGCATAATTTTAAACTACTCCAAATTACACTTTGTAGAAGACTGAATGTGGCTTATCTAAAGGAAAACATCAACACATGATATGAATGAAATTAAAAATCTCATTAAAAGAGTGAAGTAGTTTCTGGAAAATAATAGTTTAATAAATAGTAGTCAAAATCTAGTACTGACAAAATTGCATATCTATTTATTTAGATCCAAAAAAGACCCAAGTTACTCGTGCAGATTTGAAACTTTGGCAAAATATCAGTATACATCTGTAATATTATTATGGGTGTTGACTCTGGCAAGGAATTCATTCCCTCTTTGATCTGACAAATGAATATATGAAAGAACTTCTCCAACTAAATATCAAGACCTAACTAAACATATAACCAGAAAAGACTTCATGTAAGCCGTATTGCAACTGGGGTAAAAGAAAAATCAGTCTTACTGATTCTGTATTTATTGTAAATGTTGATTTTTTTCATAAATTATTTCCTTTAGCTTGCATTTTTAAAACATTGTGTTACATGATGTATATCTTAATAACTAATTTTGGATGCTTCATTAAATTTTGTTCTGAGTATAATGTCTCACTTCAGTTCCTAACCCATGAAATGATGTTGATTACAAAAAAAAAATCTAGTAACCACTGTTTGTAATACACAAAATCTCATAAGCATGACACTATTAAGCATTGGTTAATATTTTGATATCATGGTTTCATGACTGATGAGGCCTATCTAAATGAGTATCATTGTACCTAGATTCCTCAGCCTGAATTTTGCTACTGTTAAAAAATATTTATATCTTTATTTGTCACCGATCAGAGATTAAGTTTGAGTATAAAGCCTAAGGAAAATTCTAAAGTAAGAATTTAGCTTTTCTGGATATAAAGTAAACAAAATTCAGCATAGAGAAACTAACTGGTTTGAATTCAACCAATTTCTCCAAAACATTCTAAGCATTTCCTTATGATGTGTATTGTTCTCAAGAAGGGAATGGGTAATGTGAGGAGAGGACTAACCAAGCATTGTCTTCAAATATACATAATTTGGATTACCCTCTACATTTGGATATAAGCATTTCTGATAAAAACTGTTTGAATAATTGATTTTCAGGTCAGGTATAATATATCCTAGTTTCATATACCAAACTACATTCAGAAAATCGTATATACTAATTAACTAAAGAAAGTCCTGGCAGAAAAATGGCATCTCTATACTATGTGATGCCCAATTCTTAGGTATTTCATTATGACTCCATTTAATGAATGTGATTGTTTAAATGATTCATGAAGTATTAATTAAAATTGATCAGTGTCCTATAATATAATGGTGTATAATTTTATCCTAGAATCATTCAAGAACAGCCCATTCAATCATGACATACATCACATTCCACTGGTATTCAATCGGACAGGAATGAGTTTCTTAGGATCTTCTGCCATTTGGAGATGGCAGGACCAGGATCCCAACTATAGGCTCCAGCTCCCACCACTTAAACCTGAGGATAGGTAACTGTCCAAGAACATCAGCAAAACCAGTGATTAGGCTGTCACCAGTGGCTCTCAGTAGTCCTCCTTGATACTTACAAGGTTGTGATAGGAGGATCATAGTCAAAGACACCATAGGCAGGAAAGTCTTTGAGACCCCTGTCCACCTTCAGTGCCAACAAAGCCAGAGGTATAGCCATATGGCTCAGTGATTGAGAGCTAGCCTTAAGCAAAAGCAGCTCATGGACTGTGCCCAGATCCTGAGTTCAAGGTTTGGGACTGGCAACAAATGGACATACACAACAATATGTGCAACCATCCAGCTAAAGCAGGTCACCCTCTTGTCCCCAACTGGATTGGACAAAGTTCCCTGGGAAAGGGGCTGGGGGAGCCGCTGTCATCTTGACTCCACCCATGCTGCCTGCATCACAGGATTCCGCCCACAACCCCATTCTTTCAGGTTTCTTTCTGACCAATGGGATACAAGAATGGTGGCCACACCCACATTCCATGATGCCCAGCATTAGGATTCCCTTTGGTGTTTGACACTACCAACAGCAGTTGAAGGTAGAGGTGGCTGAGTGGTGAGCATGCCACATGAGGCGACTTTGTAGTAGAGTGGAAAATTGATGTCCTAGTCAGACAGTGAGAGAATAGAGGATTTCCCAGAGCCTGGGAATGTGGCCAGCCTATCTTTCCCAATCCCAGCACTCAGATGTCTGAAACAACAGGACTCCGTGAAAGAGCTACAGGCAAGGAACTACTTCCAGAAAACCAGCAAAGGAATCCTCCCATCATACCTGCAACATTCAAGAAAACAAACAACACAAAAAAGGGAGGGATCCCAAGACAAACACCACTGGGGAGCGTGATTCAACAGAGGGTCTGGCCAAAGGTGATGCAGACTGTGGACCTTCCCTGCTTTGGACACAGTCACAGCCACCAGGGGCCAGAGTATCAAGGATCCTGATACAATCAAGGATCTGCAGAGGTGCTAGTGACATGTGGTGCCCACCCTGGACAGCAGCAAAAGAAGAAACCAGACACTCAGAGGCAAGATTTCACCACTGAAGCAGGAGAAAACAGACCTGCAGGATCGACCAGAGAAAGAGAGGGAGAAGATAGCCCAATTGCATGAAGCACCAGAAACAGAGCTATAGATCCACAAGTCACCCATACAGAGGTTGATTTCAGCAGAAAGAGATTTATAATCTGCACCGGCCCAAGTGAAGCAGGTGGCCAATGACAGATAAATGGAGCATGAAGCTCTTACCAGCCACCTGCAGGCCACAGAGCGGTGTGCGGCAGAGCTGGATATGGTGGCTTCTGTGGTCACTGCTGCACAGAAGGAAACTGAAATGTTCTTTGAAAGGCTGAACGATGTGACCCTTCAGCTTGAGGAAAAGACCAGAAGCTTTGATGACCTGCAGCAAGTGAACACAGAGTTGCAGGAGAAGCTGGAAGTGCTCTGGACACAGAATAGCACCAGAAGAACAGAATCTGCAAGTTCCAACTAGTGCTGATGGGGCATGAGTTACTGAAGGGATTACTGGACAACCTGAGCTGGATGGTGACCTCAGCAAGTCTGGTAACAGACACATTCACAGAGGACCTAAGCATTGAGAGGATCCTGAGCATGGAAAGAGGAGACTCAGTGGCTGACTGAGCAGGTGAACCAACTGACAGAGGAGAAGGAGAGAAGGGTGAGGCAGGTGCTGGATTATGAGCTGGGGGAACTGAGAAAGAAGCTGACAGAGCCATGGCCTCCCGCAGGACCATCTTAGGCAGAGTTGCAGTTGCAGGCCTAGGCCTACTGCACACAAATGGAGTTGAAAAAACTGGAGTAACAACTTCACATCCAGGTCCATGAAAACCAGAATCTCTTCTCCAGAACACAGAGCAGCAGGAGCAACTGAAGAGACTGGAGGATAAGACCAAGGATCTGCAGGAGATACCCTAGATCTCACAAGGTGCATGTGTGTGTGTGTGTGACCCATTGCCAGAGGAAGAACTGGCCCTGCTGTGGGACACTCTCCAAGGTCGAGCGGTGAGAAGGAGGAGCTCACCAGCATCCTGGACTCAGAGCAACAAGTGAAGAAATAACTGCGGGAACACCTAGACCATTCAGAGGAGAAGATAGAGGAATGGAAAGAGGTGGCTGAGAGAGAGAGAGAGAGAGAGAGAGAGAGCCAAGCATCTTGGGAGCTGCAGGAGCAGCAGGAGCAGTCCCTGGCCCAGCTGCAGGTGCTCAGAGCCACCAGTGTGCAGCACATTGCCTCCAATGAGCAGCTGAACGCTGAGGCAGACCCAGCTGCTGGAGCTGCTGAAGCAAGTGCAGGGCCTGAACAACTGGGGGGGGACCAGGTGGTGCCCCCAAAGTGGCAGGACACTCTCAAGTGCCTGGAAGTAACCAGACCATAGGAGGAGCACCTGCAGGCCCAGCTGAGCTTCCTGGCTTTACCTGGGGAAGTGGAAAGTGTGAGCCCTGAGGAAGAAAAGGAGAGGAGGTTACTCCCCCCAACGTGACCATCCCAGAGGATGGAGACATGCCCCAGACCTAGAGGGACATGGATCTGTGAGCCCTCTCAGAGGCTGAGATCCACAGGGGAAAACTCCTGCTGCAAGAGCAGAAGCCCTGCTGCAGGTGTCCAGCCCACCTGCAACTCAGTGCCAGACAGAGCTGGAGCCACAAGCCCCCTGCTCTGTGAGCTGACACCATAGCTTGTGTTGGGATGGCAAGTGAGCCACGTGGGCACCTGAGAAGAAAATCTGCTTCATCCACGACCTGTCTGATGAGGTATACTTCCATAGTCCTGTGGATGAGCTCCACCATCAATGTAGCCAGCTGTCTGCACACATCCGCACCATCGAGGAGTCCCTCATGGCATGTAAAGAGCAGATGTTTGTCCTGGATGAGCTGTGTCAGGAGAAGCTGAGCGCGTGTGCTGGCTCTCCCAGGAGAAGATGGAGAAGAAGAGAGAGCTGCAGGAGCTGCTGTGGGTCCTTGCAGGGGAAGGCGTGGACAGTGGGCTCCAGATGCCAGCACAGGCTGACCCCTCTCCCCCACTGCTTCAGATGCCTCAGGCTCTGGGGTGGGTAAAATGAGCGAGGAACAGAAAGGTTTTGAAGAATTGCAACTTCAAGACAGCTTGGAAACTGCCAGAGGAGAGGTCGGGGTTTTAACCCTATGGATGACTCCCCCATGGAGCACAACCTGCGGCAGATGTCCCACATCCAGAGCCGCCTACAGCTTGAGGGCTCAGGCAGGGAGCACTCCCTCCCTTTCTTCTGTAGACTGATGTGGATGATATCTCTCTATGTGACATACTTACTCTCAAAAGCCTCGGCAGCCACCAGAAGTAGGTTGCAGGTGGCCTTCTCTCAGGCCTCGATCTGCCACAAGATGGGGATAAACTATGGGTCAGGTAGGGCAGAGGCTTCTGGGAAGTGGCCCAAATTCAAGGGACATCTTATGGTCCATTGGTGGCCAGGGAAGAGACCCATGTTATACTTATCACAAAGAATAAATTGTTTTCAAAGGGAAGAAAAGCCTCCAACAAAGATTTGTTCTTCCAGTCCTGGGGCTTGAGCTCAGGGCCTGGCCACTGTCCCTGAGATCTTTTTGATCAAAGCTGGTGCTCTACCTGTTGAGCCCCACCTCCCCTTCCATCTTTTTCTGTGTGGAATGAAACCCCTTGTGTCAGGCATGCTAGGCTACCAATCTACCACTGAGCAACATTCTCAGCTAGGATGATTCCCCCCATCCCAAACCCATATGGCCATTCCTCAGATAAATAGGAAGTAGGGGCTAGGATGAATATGAAGCACAAGCCTGGTTCACACAGAAATACTCCCCTGCGTCCTCTTGGACCCACTTATTTGTAGTTTCTCTTCTACCATTGAGGGATGAGAGAGGGAGGGGGGAGTCTTTAGAGAGGAGTACCGGGAACAATGGCCCCCTGACCCCACAGCCTACCTCACATAAGTGGTCCTCTAGATTCCAATCTTAGCTGACTCAATGTGGATTCTACACTGTCTCCTCACCTCTTCAATGTCAGGATGAAATAAATGTCGGCTCTGGCCTCAGCCCCCACACAGGGTAGAAGCTCCTAGTCCCATACCGACTTCCATCACTGACTGCCCCGAGATAGGCCAGACCCACCACTCACCACAATGTTGGTGGCAATGACGTCATGTATGGATTCCTGGAAGATGGTCTGTAGCAAAGAGCAGAAGCAACAGAGTGAGCGGGGCAAAAGAATATGGTGGGGGTGATTGCTCTGAGATCTTCCTCCTTGGAGCCCTCCTGTCAAGCCAGAGCCATGCTAACCAAAGCATGGCCAAGGCCAGAGTGTGAGATGAGATAGAGGAACACAGAACTAAATGAGGTAGTGCTTTGTCTTGGAGCACTTGAAAATTCCAATTATATTTGACCCATACCAATCCCAAGGCCAACATGCAATGCCTCTACTTGTTGTTGTTGGCTGTGAGCACTGTCCCTGAACTCTTTTTCTCAAGGCTGGCACTCTACCACTTGAGGCACAGGGACACTTTTTGTTTTCTGATAATTCATCGAGGATAAGAGGCTCACACACTTTCCTGCCCAGGCTGGCTTGGCACAATAATCCTCCAGATCTCAGCTTCCTGAGTATCTAGGATGACATATATGAGCCACCAGTGCCGAGCATGTGATGCCTTTTGAAGGCATCTTGGCAAGTCTGTATAAGGAGCCCCAAAGGGCCTGGATAGACCACAACCCAATCAAGGAGCTGTGATGGGGGAAGGCTGACTTTCTAACCATACTGTTCCCCAAAATTAAAGATGCCAGGTGGTTTTGTATGCAACAAACACCTAGGCCAACAGCCATGAGGCTTAGTGGGGAAAACGTGGAGAATACCTAAAGATTGCACTGTAGAAATCTCTGATTTTGCATGCATGTGGTGTGTGTGTGTGTGTGTGTGTGTGTGTGTGTGTGTGTGTGTGTGTGTGTGTGTGTGTGTGTGTGTGTGAACTCAGGGCCTAGGCTCTATCCCTGAGTTTTCTTGCTCAAGCCTAGTGCTCTTCCACTTGAGCCACAGCCCCACTTGCTTTTTGATGGTTAATTTTATGTAAGAGTCTCAAGGACTTTCCTGTCCAGGGTGGCTTCAAAGCATGACGGGGGGCCCCAGGGCAGTAAGAGTAAACATAACTCACAGGTACAATCACTATGGTGGGTGACTCCTGCCTCCTCGTGGCCAGACGTGAGACATGCAGCCCCATGTCATCATCCTCTAGAGTTCAATTGGGGGAAGTGACCAGGGCCAAGCTGACTTTTGCTCACCCTGAGTACTGATGCCAGAGCAGGTCTGTTCCACTCTAGGCCAAGAGAGTTCCAGGAGGCCCGGCTCCCAGAGGCACAAGGAAGGGAGACATCAGCTCCAAGCTGAGCTAAGAGCCTTTGCCCACAGATACCCCAAGTTGGCCTTCCTAATCACCATAAGACCTGTCAAAGAATAAACAAAAAAAAATATTGGAGCTGTGCCTCCAAGTGCTAGAGCTCTAGATTGAACCAAAGAGCTCAGGGTCAGGGCTCCCAAGCATTGAGTTCAAGACCCTCACCTGATCCTCCCACAGTTTAGCTAAATATGAACTAGTAGGATTTGTGAAGTGTTTCTGAAGAATGGTGATACTGAAGAAAGCATCCTAATTCTAATGAAAACTGCACTTGTGACATACAGCTATGTGCTGAGTCCTTCACTGGGTCCTGTTTGCTGGGTCCTTCCGACATGGGGGTTTTGTGCTGAGTCCTCAAAACGTCCTGTTTGCTGAGTTATCCCAAAGGGTGCTATGTGCTGAATCCCTGAGAAGAATGGGACCTGCTTGTTTTTGGGTACTGTGCTGTGTCCATTACACAGCTACTGTATGCTGAGTCCTTCTAAAGGTCCAGTGTGCTAATTCATCCCAAAGGGTACTGCTATGTGCTGAGTCCTTGAGATGAGATGGATAAGGTGAATTTTTCAAGTGCTATGTGACGAGTCCTTTACACGAGGTGCTCTGTACTGTCCTTCAAATGGTGCTATGTACTGAGTCCTTTGACAATGTTGTATGTGCTGAGTCCTTCCACAGGATAATATGTGCTCAGTCCTTCAAAATTGTGCTATGTGCTGTGTTTTTCGAAGGGTGCTGTGCACTATTCTACACAGTGTGCCATGTACCCAGCCCTTCAAAGGGGGCTGTGTGTGGTCTTAACACAGGGTGCTATGTACTGAGTCCCTGAGAAAGATTGGTATGCATTGAGTTTTTCAAAGCATGCCATGCACTTAGTCCATTACCTTGTGGGCTATGGACTCCCTCCTTCAAAGGGTGCTGTGTGCTGAGTACTCTACACAGGGTACTATATGCTGAGTCCTTCAAAGGGAGCTGTGTACTGAGTCCTTTACACTGGGTGTTTTGTGCTGTTTTTGGAAGTGTGCAGTGTGCTGACTCATCTCAAAGGGTATTATGTTCTAAGTCCTTGAGAGGTAGTTATCCCCAACAATCACACACACATAAACAGACACAAACAAACATATACACACAAACATACACACAAGGGTCACCGTGCACCTTTTAGGTGTGTTGAGTGGAGGAGGATGGAGGAGAGTCTCCTCCAGCGGTGGGGCTGAGGGGAGATTTGATACCCAGGGCAGGTACTGGGGTTGGGAGGGAGTGATGAGTTGAGGTGAGGCTACAAGTTCCATGGCCTGGAAGCCTTTGGTCCCAGTCAGGGCTTGGCTTGCAGCCAGGGGTGGGGGCCAGGCCTGAAAGGAAGAGTGGTAAGGGGTCAAGAGAAGGAGGGGTCGGGGCCCAAGGCACACTCCCATGGCAGCAGTGGCCAGGGGCACAAATCAGGGGAGGGCAAGGGGGTGGGCATGCAAGGCAGGAGCAACACAGCCCAGGAGAGGAGTGGGGTCAGAGAGAGAGCAGAGAGAAGAGCGAGTACACATAAGAGCAGGTGGCTTCATCAGCTGGCGGCCTCGCTGATCATAGTGCAGTTTCTGGTGGGGAGCACAGAGCACATGGAGCTGGCGGGCACATTGCCACAGGTAGCCACGTGGAGGCATGGTGGCCATGGCAGCCCTGAGACTGAGGTCCCTGCAAGGGGGGCACTGGAGCGGCTGAGGTTGGAACGGTGTTGGCTGAAGAAGAGGAGCAGGGGCCACATGCAGCTCTGCCATGTGCCCGCAGATGCCCCTGCCCCTTCCCAGCAGCATTGCATTTCAAACATGGCACTTTTGGCTCTGACCAGCTGCACTGCTCACAGTTGCCCAGAGGAGATGGTGCACCCTGGCCGGCTTGCGGCCCCGAACTGGTCGCCACTGCTGGTCCTAGGACTCTGGACACATGTGTACCCGGAGCCACCACCTACAGCTCTCCCATTAGTACACATGAGTGGTGGCTCTGAGGGCCCACAGCCTGGAAACACTCTGGCTAACCAACAACTAACCTGGACCTGCACCTCCTGCCTCCCCTTTCTTGTCTCCTCCTCGAGTTCACCCTCCCCCCCCCCACAGTCTGCCATGTCCTTGTCACAAATGTGCCCCAGGGATGGGGGGCAGGGGTGTGTGTTGACCTGGGGATCCCACCCCCATTCCTAGTGGCCAGTGTCCCAGGAAACAGGTAGATGCAGGAATGGGTGAGGAGGGGTGCCACAGAGCTTCTGGCCTGGAGCAGTGGGAGCCACACAGCCGCACATCTGCACCCTTCCTCTCTCTCGTAGAAACTGGTGGCTTTAATCAGAGGTGGGGAGCAGCACCTCCACACCTGCCTTCGCGAGTCTTTTTCTTTTTGCTGGGGGTCATGGGTGTTGGATGCAGAAGATAGGCCCTCCTTGCTGTGTGAGCCCTTGTCTTCTGTGCTCAGTCACCCTTTCACCTGAGGAGGGTCCCAGAAGAGCCCACTAGGTATGTGAGGGTACTTGGAGTCAGACAGAAAGTGAATATCTGCGAGGAATAGATCCACTCCAACCCACATACACCGAGCCTGTCTGCCCTCCCCGCCTTCCCAGCTGTCAACAGTACTCACAGGGTGATCACATTTCCCAGCTCTCCCAGCATCTGCTGATGCTCCCTGTCCATCTGGTCTCCTCATCCTCCCCAAAAATCCACTAAGTCACCCAGAAGCATCTAGGCTGAAAGTAGGGAGTCCATCCATGTATGTAGCCTTTAAGACCCTATCCGTTTCCCCAACACTTCCCCAAACACAGGTCAGACACCCCCTGGGGCACCATGACCCCTTGCTTGTTTTCAGCCCCGGCTCTGAGGAGCCACATATCTCGGGACACCTTCACCAAGTGTCCTGGCATAGGGTTTTGGTGAATGAGGAGTCAAGGCTGATTGATCCCAAGGGAAAGTGTCTGGCCTTGGAGAAAGGGAGAGGCATGGGTTGTTCTGCCTTATTAGAGTGGTGCTCCCTTTGGTTGGATCCCCTGTTCTGACCAGGCAACCCCCGTCCTCCAGCTTGTACCTTGTCCCAAAGGAGGAACCAACAAATTCAGGAGAGGCACTGCTCTGAGTCTGTTTGTGTGTGTGTGTGTGTGTGTGTGTGAGTGTGTGTGTGTGTGAGTGTGTGTGTGTGTGTGTGTGAGTGTGTGTGTGTGTGAGTGTGTGTGTGTGTGTGTGCATGAGAGATAGAGAGGGAGCACAAGAGAGAGGGGGGAGAGAGAGAGAGAGAGAGAGAGTGAGAGAGAGAAAAGACAGACAGACAGACAGACAGACAGATCATCTTTCTCCTTATACAGCCTGACTGTGTTCAGGTGAGTGATCCCTTGGCAAATCGCAGGTGCTGCATGGACTAATCTTCTGACACAGTTCTGGATTTGTGTGTGTATGTGTGTGTGTTTGTTCGTTTGTGTGTGTGTATTTGTGTTTGTGTGTGTGTTGGGAGAGCAGGGAGATGAGAACAATGAAAACATATTTAAGGCACCATGTCTACAAAGAGCAAAAGCATTTTATTTGTGTGTATGTGTGTGTGTGTGTGTGTGTGTGTGTGTGTGTGTGTTGTTCTTTTTTCATCAATGCCAAGTACGAGTCTAGCGATAATTTGTGTTTTCTCTTTCACCATTTCATGGCTACTTTGGGGAAGGTTTCAGAACACGTTCCTTTCCACCTCTCTCTTCTCCCTTTCCTGTAGCCCACAGTAGCTGCTGGTCTGTGTGGGTCTCTCCTAGGAGGCCTGTGTGAACCACAGACCAGAATGGACACCTGTCCTTCTGTCTTCAGCCAGAAGGCTCGTGAGGCAACTGTGACCACACCCGTACTCTTCCAGCCAGACAGTCTGCTCTAGTGTGTACAGTTGGAGCTAATTCAAGGGTTGGGAGTGTGTCTGCCAAATGTAATTAGGGAATGAGATGGGGGGGGGGGCGATAGTGCAGGAGCTGTGATGCTAGAAGTCTATGAGGAGTGGTGAACGTTGTGACATGGCAGATGGTTCACCACGACAGAGAATGAGAGGGTAAACTTACCCAGGGCATTGACTGTGTCTATGGGGACTCCAGGCCCCCACTGATGGCATGGATTCCCTCCCGGGTCAATGTACTGGTGGACAGTCCTCCCTGGAGTCCTGCAGACTCCAGTCTGTGTCTGGCCTGGGCCGTTTCCAGCTGGGCAGTGGTAAGCAAGTGCGTTCCCCCTGCTAGAGCCTGCTTGCTAACTGCCGTGGCAGTTAGCTAGGGCTCTCTGAATGCCACTTTCTGTAAACTGATGTAGGCTGTCTGGAAGAAAAAGCAGATCACTGAACTTAGAACCCTTCAAGTTTGATTGGGACAACTGAAATGCAGTGTTTTCCAGGTTTTTTTTTCTTTTTCTTGAAGCTGGCTATTTCCACTAGCACCTGGGATGAGGGGTCAAATCATGCAGACGATTTCAGCCTCCGAACAATGACATTCAAAGCAGCACGGGAAGAGTTCCCAAGCTAGATGGTCTCCTGTAATGAACGTCGTGCCTTGACTGACTTTCTTTGGCAGCTGTTGATTCTCCTCCGGCTCTCTCTAGGGTGACCACCACAGTCAAGGATGTCCTGGGGAGCAGAGATTGTGACCTCACCATCCCTAGCCTGCCAGCTATGAGCAGAGACGATTCCCAGCACCTGCACTGGACTCTGGAGATTCAGAAACCATGGATACCTCGAGGATCCTTACTCTGCAACATGAAACTTGGGGGCCGGATGTGGTAATCCTGACTGGCTCCAGGGGGAGGTGAGGAGGCCCCTTGAGCCAGGACTTCAGCTCACAGAAACCTCTTTCACAGCTAAGTGGGAAATTGAGTGCCACGGAGCTGGTCAGCTGCTGGACAGAGATCTTTGAGAAGATAGGCATCCCAGAGGCCCTGGAGTCCAGAGAGTACATAGTGGCTCACATCCTCACAGCCAAAACAGTTAAGTGTGGTGGCACCAGGAGGGGGTAAGACAGAGAAGGGAGAACTGTGGGAGAGCTACATAAGGCTTCGCCCCCCCTCCCCCACAGAGGATTCTTACCTGAATCAGATGGGACTTTTCTGTAGTATTGTCATAGACAGATGTTCATTTATGTATCCAATAAACCATTACAGTGTGCACCAGGCTCTGGGGGGTCATAGCCAATGAAAAGTTCCAGAACTGGTTCCACAGACCATGTAGAAACCTTGGATTGATGTGGATGCCAGGGCTTCAAGACTGTCATCCTAGCTACTTAGGAGGCTGAGATCAGAGGATTGAGGCTTTTGGCCCAGGCAGGAAAGCCTGTAAGGCTCTTGTCTTCAATTAACTACCAAAAACAAATGCCAGAAGTGGATGTGTGGCTCAAGACATAGACTGCTAGCATTGAATAAAAAGGCTTGGGGACAGCACCTAGGCTCCAAGTACAAGGCCCAGGACTGACACAAAGAAAATAAAGAGAGAGGGGAGGGAAGGACAGAAGGAGAAAAAGAGGAAAGGAAGGAAGAAGGGAGAACATGCAAGCCTTGGTTTGGAGTCCCTGGATCAAGGGAGCCAACTATTCACAATCTCTGTGGGGACAGTTTCAGAGTCTAAAGCCATTATGTAGGACCAAGCCACTGACACCTCAGCAACTTCATGCCATTCAGGAGCTGTGTGGTCACCGACTCTAGAGGGAACCAGCCTCGGGTTGAACCTAGGGCTCAGGGTGGGTCACCAGGTTTCAATTATCCCTAGCCTCATCGAGTTTATTTTCTGGTCAGATAAGAAGAAAGTTTCCAAGGGCTAGGGAGGTATTGGGTGAGAGAGTTTCAATGGGGAGGCAAGGGATAAGCAGGAATTTGAAGAAGGAGGATGGTCCCAGGTCAGGTGTGTCAGGAAATTGGTGCCATGACCTCACCAGACAACATAGACTACAAACCTTTCATCCAGACACACTGCTATTAAAAGTCCTGGCACCTTAGGTTCATCATTGACGACCTGGCTGTGGTTCACTGCAGGATGCCTGTGCAGTACATCCTTGGGGCTAGGACTTTCCAGGGCTCAATCTGACGATACCTCCCCGGGTGTTCATTCCTCCACCAAAGACTGAGGTAAGCATGCCACTGCCACAGGAAAGCCTGGAAATGAGGGCAGGAAGTGGGTCTCTTGTCTGACTCAGTCTTTAGTGTAGATGGCAGATCTGGGATTCAGAGAGGGCAGGCTGATGGTGTGGCTGATCTGGGTAGAGACTGGGTGGAAAACCAGAGGCACTGGGCTCTGAGTAGGGTTGTTTCTTTGATAATACTCACAACATAGGTACATTTCTGGGATAGAGCAGCCCTTTTCACCTCCCCAAGATGGACCTAGATCTCCCTAGTTTCCATCCCTTGACCAGGAAACCGTTTAGTTCCCATATCATGTGATTGGATAACTAGACCTTACCTCACTGCCCAGTGCTGAGGCAGGACAGTGAGAGATCCTGAGTCTTTGATATGGTCAGGGGATCTTCAGTATGAGATGGTACTTGAATGTCCCAACTTGGTGCATGGTCAGTCCCATCTATGTCTGCCATGATGTAGTACATAGAATCTAGAGAATCAGAGCTGGATGGGGTCTGTTGTGGGAGTCCTGAGTATTATGTGTTATCTTTGAGCTCCCATATGCCCATTGCCTCTCTTTCTTGGTTGGGCCTATGCTAGAAAAAGCTTGAAACTAGGGCATGGATCTTATCTTTTATGCTCCAAGATAGCACTCTACCATTTGAATCACAGCTCCACTTCCCGTTTTTTTGGGTGTTTAATTGGAGATAAAGTGTTCTCACGGGCTTTGCTACTAAGTGGTATCCAACTGCAGTCCTCAGATTTCAGTCTCCTGAGGGGACAGGATGACAGGAATGGAATATTATGTTTGGCCGGCTGCCAGTCTCTCAAGGTTTTTATCCTAAGTACTAAGGATATGAGATCTGAGGATCATGGGTCAAAGCCAGCCTGGTCATGAAAGACCCTGAGACTCTCACATAAAAGGAATTGCCAGAAATCCAGAAGCGGTGCTGTGGCTCTATAAATGAGTGCTTGCCTTAAGCTGAAGTCCTCAGGGAGAGAACCCAGGCCCAGAGCTCAAGCCCCTTATCCAACAACAAGAAAAAGAGGTGATTAAGTTTTCCACATAACAGTGTGTACGGTTGGAAATACAATGCTGGTCTATGAGGCGTTCCAGATATGTGAGAGGCTCAATGATTTGTCTACAGTGGGTCTGATGTCGGTACTGCCACCTTCTCGGGGTGGGATGTTATCCTAATTGAGGGAGTTCATGTTTTTGTTCTCAGGGACTGCTGAATCCTTGGGCTATCCGTGTGTGTGTGTGTGTGTGTGTGTGTGTGTGTGTGTGTGTGTGTGTGTGTGTGTGTGTGTTTGTGTGTGTGTGTGTGTGTGTCTGTCTGTCTGTTTGTCTGTCTGTGTCTGTATGTGATTGGAGGTAGAAGAACTGGGCCTTGAACTCAAGGCCTAAATGCTGTCCCTGAGATTACTTGCTCAAAGCTAGAGCTCTGACATTTGAGCCACAGCTCCACCTCTGTCTGGCTAGTTGGTGGTTCAGTGTAGATAGGAGCTTCACAAACTTTCCTATGGGGCTGGCTTTGAACAGTGATTCTCAGACCTCAGCCTCCTGAGTAACAGACAGGAGCCACCCGTGATGGCTTTGTGTGTGTGTGTGTGTGTGTGTGTGTGTGTGTGTGTGTGTGTGTGTGTAGAAGTTGGTTGTAACAAGGAATGTTGGACCCTTTGGTAACTTCTAAACGCTCTCTTGGGGACAGTATGGGCTTTGAGGCTGAGGTCTGGGGGCCTAGAAGGGTGAGACCCTTGAAGGGGACTCAGCACCTTTAAATTATAAGAGCAAGGTAAATTTGTGCCCTGGAACTGTCTACTCTCGTGGGCCTGTTTGATGGCAGAGGGAGTGTGGGAGGATCTAGAGGTGGGGCCCACAGGGGGTGGCTCTCCAGGGGGACATAGAGCATCGTCAGCACTTAGTAAGGCTTTGAGTCCTGTTATTATGGAACATATTGGCATGGGTCAGACTCTGGGTCTTCTCATCATGACGTCTGATGGGCAAGGCCAACCCTACTTTAAATCTTGACCTGTGTTCTTCAGATCTCATCCTCCTGTGTAGGTAGGGTTATAGGCATGAGCCTCTGACACCGGACCTCGGATTCTTTTTGGTATATTAGGGTTTGAACTCAAGGCCTTATGTTTTCCAGTCAGGTCTTCTACCTTGAGAGCCAAGCCTTTCTGTCTTGGGCATGTCTGAGATAGAGACTCCATATATGCTCAAGCTTGGCTGGATCATGGTCCTCCTGTGACAGGCATGCACCACCATGCCTGGTCCTCTGTAGTTGGGATGGTAGATATGTAGCACCATGCTCAGTCATCGGTTTAGATGACCCTGCCAAACTCTTAGTCCACAGCAGCCGATTCTTGACCACAGTTGAAGCTCTGGGTTCGGCCTGGAACCATTGTTCCTCAGTCTCCTCACAGGACAGTTGTGAGGAAACAAGGGATCTATACAAGGGGAACTCTGGGGCAGGGCCAGGCACAGAGGGAATGGTCATCAGATAAGTTTCTTGGCAATTCTGTGAGCACATAACAAGAAGATACCTGGAAATGACTCAGAAGGGGCTTGTTATTTATCATGCCACAGGTATGGGATTTTAAACAAAACATGGCTCTCTCTCATCCTTACCCTGACCCATTAGGAAGGGGATCCTTCACTGTTCAGCTTTGCAGCTGGGGAAAACGAGGCACGGAAATGCTCGGTGATCTACTCATGACCCCCAGCTGACAGGAAACTTGGCCTGACTTGTCTGCCATGCTCCGTAGGACAATGGGTGCTATTCAGTCCATTTCTTGTTTTGGGAAGTCCACTTATTGTCAGTCGTGGGGCTTGAATTCTGGGCCTGGGCACTGTCACCAAGCTCCTCAGATCAAGGTTAGGACTCTACCACTTAAGGCACAACACCACTTCCGGTTTTATGGTGGTTCTTTGGAGATAAGCATCTCACAGGCATTGCTGCTGGGCTGGCTATGAACCATGATCCTCATATCTCAACTTCCTGTGTAGTTACCATTGTAAGCCTGTGCCACCAGCCGCCAACTTAAGTGTAATTCTCTCTCTCTCTCTCTCTCTCTCTCTCACTTGTTGAAAGGGTGCTGGATGAGGTGCCTCAGAGTCCCCATGTGGCTGGGACCCAAGGTGACCCTCTTATTCTGGAGGTAGGCTGTGGGTCAGGAGCTTTCTTGCTCAGCCTGTTGAGCTAGCTCCCTTAGGTAAGCCCTTCTGTGCCCGGGATAGACCATGATGGTTACTCATTGTCAGTCAGTGTGGTGAGTACTTCCCCACTACCTTTTGCTAAGACAGTTAAAGGAAAGTGGATTAGGAGGCATCGCATTGTCCAACTGCACAGCACTATCCCGAGCCTCTGATCCTCACTGCCACCTATCTGGTTGGACCCTGATTATAAGAAACAGAATTCACTCTATGTCTACTTCACGTTGGTGCAGTGTGTCGTTTCAGGGAGAGGGAGCAGTGTGCAGAGGAAAGACCCTAGGTCCGACACCTCCTGGGGGACATTTGTTCTGTGACAGCGCAAAGTCATTGCTGTGGATAAGGAGGAAGCCGGCATCAGACTGAGCCGGAGAAATGCTCAAATGTAGGTAATCTGTTGAAGTATAGAACCCACCCATGTCTGCTTCCCACTCACAACAAGGAGGGTTCAATGCAGGTAGCCCAGCACTGGCCCTAGGGGGCTATAAATGGATGGGGGCAGTCACGTGCCAGTGGCTCTCACCTGTCATCTTGTCTAATCAGAGGCTGAGTTCTGATGGTGGTAACTCAGAGCCAGTCCAGGCAGGAGAGTCAGTGAGACGTTTTTTTTTTGGTCCAGTCATGAGTCTTGACTGGGCACTGTCCCTCAGCTCTTCAACTCAAGGCTAGCACTCTGCCACTCGAGCCACAGTGCCACTTCTGGATTTTTCCTTTTTGCTTATGTGGTGCTGAGGAATCGAACCCAGGGCCTCAGGCATGCAAGAGAAGCACTTTATCACTAAGCCACTTTCCCAGCCCCAAGTCTGTGAGATTCTTATCTCCCATAAACTACCTCCCTCCTCCCCTTGAAAAAGCCAGTTTTGGTGCTGTGGCTCAATTGATAGAGCCTCAGCCTTAAGTAAAAGAAGCTCAGGGATGACACCGAGTCCCTGAATCCAAGAACTAGGACTGACAAAAAATAAAATAAATGAATAGTGGGCACTTATTATCTTACTACCCAAATGGATGGATTAATTATTCTCTCTGGTATTCATAGTCAAAGGTAAGGGGCTTCCCTTGATGTTCCTCTAAACCTCTCCTTCTCTCTATTATCCCCATGGCTTCATTGCAGGATAGAATTCAGATCATCCCATTTAATGTGAACTTAAGTACCCTCCTTACCTGCCTTCTTGGGGTAGGTATCCTGGGTGTACTCACCACTGGGTGAAAGAAGCACCAGAGAGATGTGGGTAGGTATACCTGAAACTCATACTCACACACACACACACACACACACACACACACACACACACACTCACCTAGGCCAACTCTGACTAGCCTTTTCCAAAGACACTTTATCTCCTTGGATTAACTGACCTAGGAGAAAAACTTGATCCACAATAAATGATTATTTTAACTAAGGCTTGCTAGTTGACACGAGATAAAGAGAAGCTCAAAGGAAAGGTTCTGGAGCCTGTCTGGCTCAGGCTCACACTTGACATCCTGTCTCCTCGGTAGGCAGAGATCTGAAGATCAAAGATCAAAGCCAGCCATAAGCTGGAAAGCCGATAAGAATCTTCTCTGCATGGAACCACCAAAAATCCAGACATGGAGCTGTGGCTCAAGTGGTAGAGTAGCAGCCTTGATCATGAAAACTCAGAGAGACAGCTCCCAGAAACTCAGTTCAAACCCACATAAGAAATGGCCCCATTTGTTGCCCCCAGACTGCCTGGGCCTCAAGTGCCCTCTCACAGAGTGTGATACCACACTGGTTCCTGGGTAGTGTATCAGAGCCTTCAGAAATTGGGTGGTGAAAGCCAGGCCTTCGCCTTTGTGCGATCTCAACCCACACCAGGTTGAAGGAAGAGCATGGCAAGACGAAGAGCCTGCAGAGCGGAGAAGATCCCCCTCTGCCAGGGTGATTAGAGCGGGCTTCTTAGAGGCAGAACTTGAATGGGGGTCTTGCTTAACATGGAAGATTTGACAGGAAGCACAAAGAGAAAAGATGCCATAGATAAAGGACAACATAGCGGAGCGTGTTCTATTCCAGCCAGGGTTGTTGGTTAGAAACTCAGTAAAGATGAGCAAGACTGTCCCGAGACAGGCCCAAGGGGTCACAGAAGAACAGCTATCCAATGATGGGATTTTGTCTTAGCAGTAGTGGGCTCACCTAGCACACAGGAAACCCTGCGTTTGATTCCTAGGTCCCGCATACACAGAAAAAGCCAGAAGTGGTACCGTGGCTCGGGTGGAAGAATGCTCAGCTCAAGCAAAAGAAGCTCAGGGACAGCACATGGACCCGAGTTCAAGCCCCAGCACTGTCAACGTAAAACTGCACTCCAAGCGACCTGGGTGACAGGTGGATGGCTGTGCCCTGTAGCTCTTAGTAGATCCATCCATGCTTTGTGTCTCTTTCTCTGATAAAGGGGATCTGGACACTCCTTCTGGAATGAGCAACCCTGCACCCGGTTATCAGCAACCCTCCCAAAGGCTTCCACTGGGACATGGAGCAGCTGGCCCCAGAAATCCTCAGGTATGGGTTGGGTGTGGCGGGAGGCTACAGGGCAGGCCTCAGACATCCTAGTAGGTCTGATCTACCCCAGACATCCAGGCCATCCAGAGGAAGTGGATGGGAGCTTAGAAAGGGGTAGTGATGTGAAGAGGGCCCTTTAATGCCCATGGCCCTCCCCAGATTCTGAGCCTCCCTTTGCTGTCTCTGAGGGAGGTAGAGGAGTGTCTAGGTGGTAGTATCTAGAAGCGGACTAGTTGGAAATTGTAAAGAATGAGACACCATAGGCCATGCGCTGATGGCTCACGCCTGTCATTCTAGCTACTCAGGAGGCTGAGATCCAGAGGGACTTGTATCCCAGCACAGAGAGGAAAGTCCAATGAGAGTCTCATTTCCAATCTCCAACCAGAAGTGGTTCCATGGCTCAAGGGGAAGAGCACTGGCTTTGAGCAAAATTCCTCATCAGGGACAGTACCCAAGCCCTGAGTTCAAGCCCCTCATCCAAAAAAACTATTAAGAAAGACACCCCTTGCTTGCCAGAGATGTTCACCATCTCTGGGGTTGCTGTGGTTGGGACACCAGGTTCTGGCCTCAGTGTACAGCTATTTCTAAGAACTCCCCAAGTTTGCCCGAGTGTGAATTTACAGCAGGGAGGGCATTGTTTTACCAAGAACTGCAGAGGTTGTGGCCTGTATTAGGCAGGGAGTGGGCGAATGGGAGCAGGTGTGGGAGAGTAGTGCCAATTATATTCTCTCCAACCCAAGGACGAATGTTTTTGATGCTGGTGTCAAAGTCTGAAAGTGGGGTTACATGTGCTTTATGGCCAGAAAAGTTGGGTTTCCCCTGGTTGTAAGAAGGTGGCTGAAACCAGGCACTGCCAGTGTCTCACGACTGTCATCCTAGCTACTCAGGAGGCTCAGATCTGAGGATCACGGTTCAAAGCCAGCTTGGCAGGAAAGTCTGTGAGACTTTAACTCAAGTGAAGCACCAGAAAACTGGAAGTGGTCCTATGGCTCCAGTGGTAGAGTGGACAACTTCAGGTGTAGAGCTGAGGGATGGCATGCAGGCCCAAAGTTCAAACCCCATGACAGACGACCAAAAATAATGTGGCTGAGTTTTCTTCATAGCGGTGTGTACAGTAGGAAATGCCATGTTGTTTTATGAGCCATTCCAGATGTGTGAGAGGCTCTGAGTTTTATACACATTTGGTCTGAGGATGGTAGTGCCATCTTCTCAGAGGTTGGGATGTTCAGTTGCTCAGGGACTGCTGAAGACTTGGGCTAACCATGTTTGTGTGTGTGTGTGTGTGTGTGTGTTTCCCTCATCTTTCTCTGCCCACTTCCTGGATGCTTGTCTGCCTCTTCCTGACCTTGGATGGTGCCCTTCCTCAATAGCAACCTTGTCTTTAGCCCCATATCATGGTCTACAATGAGTCCTAAATTGCTAGAGACCTGCAAATTCCAGCTTTTCCTTGGGACCCAAGTCTGGCTGTCCATATCTTTGTCCTCATCCAGGGGATTCTGGGTCAGCAGTGCCAGGTGGCTTATGTTCTCTCCTGCCTCTGGGGAAGCAGGGTCAGTCATGCTGTGTCCTGTCCTTTTCTAAGCTGGGCCCCTGGCTGCATGTCTCACTCCCAGCAGGGTGCCAGTGGAGTGGGGGAAAAGTGGTTGCCAGTGGCTCTGGCCAACTCGACCTTGATAGCTGACTGAGGGCTCCCCAAACAAGGATGATCTGTGGCTACATAAGAGGTGAGGCCAAGGTGGCTGGGATGTACTGTTCGATGTCTAGGAAATGTCAATGTACCTTATCGTAGGCAAATCTATCTTCTGGCACCAGCTGGGCCTCCCATGTCCTTCTAGATTCCGGATGCCCAGAACAGAAAGGCATATACTTTAGATTCCACGGCCACGGAACTGGGGGATGAGAGATTGGTATGGCCAGTACCTCAATGTTTTGAGGCATTAGTTTTCACCTGGATGAGCTGAGCTAGAACTGGGGGCAGTCCTGAGTCATAGTCACAGTAAACTCTCAAGCCAGATCAAGTGGTTTCTCCCTAAGTCCTTCTTGGGCTGAGGGGTTTGGGCCATGGCAGTAAGTTCCATGGTATCTGCACCTCGATCTCAACATGGGGCTACTGGATCAAGGGAGATACACTAAGGTTGCTCCTTGTTAGTCGGCTCATGATTGCAGACCTTCATCTACCCCCTTTCCCCAAGCACTGGAGAGGAAAGCAGGGCACCGAGCCCTCAGACTCCTGGGATAGCTACTGCTACAAGCAGCAGCCAGTTGGCTGTGGATTCCTGAGCCTACAAAACTTTCATGAGCCCAACTCAACACCTGCCCAAGGTCTGACTGACAAATTTGCTCTCTTGTGATACTCGTGTAACTGGGCATTATCTGTTGTAACATCTTATGCTCCTGCCCCCCTGGCTCCAAACCGTGGTCTGACACAGTGATTTACTACTCCTATCCACATTGCACCCATGACAGATGCCATTCTGATGATCTTCATGCCCCAAGGCTCGATACTTCTCTGGTACTGTGGCCTGCTCTGTAGGCAATGGCCTCCAAACAGGCTGCTATCAAGACTTGTAGGACACCTAGACATTAGGAGACCCTCAGTGGCCCACTGGAAAGTACTGTGCCTAGAGCCACAGAGTAAGGTCCAAGCAGGCAAGGTGTTTGCCATGGGGCTAAAACTCTGGGCCTGGGCGCTGTCTCCCATCCCCCAGCTCTTCACCATACTACTTGAGCCACAGAGCAACTTCAGGTTTTCTGTAGGGTCCTTGGAGATCAGAGTCTCCTAGACTTTCCTGCCTGGGCTGGCTTTGAAATGTGATCCTCACATCTCTGCCTCCTAAGGAGCTAGAAGGACAGGCGTGAGCCACCTGTGCCTGGATGATCTGGCCTTACACCACAGTGGACTAGGAGCTCCTGAAATCTTTCCTTTAATTTTCCTGTGCTAGTATTGGGGCTTGAACTCACGGTCTGAGCTCTGGTCTCTAAACTATTTCCTTCAAGTTTACCACTTTAACACTTGGGCCGCAGCTCCATTTCTGGATTTTGGTAGTTAATCGGCAAGAAGAGTGTCATTAACTTTCCTCTACTGAGCTGGCTTGACCCTCGATCTCTATCTCAGTCTCCTGAGTAGCTAGGATTTACAGGAGTTGAGCCACTGGTGGCATTGGGCTAAAAGCTTTTCTAAAGCAAGAGTTTTTCCCTGCATTTGCCCTGACTCCTCCATGCAAAGGAGGCCGGAGGGTCAGGAGCTGTGAAAACAGGTTTCCAGCCACAGGAAATGGCTTTGGGTCCCTGGCGAAAATCCAAGCTAATCTTCCCCCTGGGCGCCATTCTGGGACCTCATCCTCTGCTCTTTGACTCAAGTTAACTTTGACCCAGCCTTGAATTTCCTGCCAGACTTTTCTGAAGCCATAGAACCTTCATACCACGCTCACCACCTGCTCTACCGCACACCTCAGGACCTTTGCCCATGCTATACCTTCTGCCTGAGGCTCTCTGCCTTGTACCCACATATTAGAACTATTGTGGAATTTTGTCACTGGGTATATCACTTCCTGGAACAAGTCTTTCCTTCCCTTTTCCATCTTTTTTTTAATATTGAGTTACTAGATATGGAACTTGTGCAAGCTGACTGGCAAATGCTCTATATTGATGTGTGTGTGTGTGTGTGTGTGTGTGTGTGTGTGTGTGTGTGTGTGTGTGTGTCAATCCTGGGGTTTGAATTCAGGGCCTGGATGCTATCCTATCCCTGAGGTTTTGTGCTCCAGGCTAGCACTGTACTACTTGAACCACAGTTCTGCTTCTGGCTTTTTGGGTGTTTAATTGGAGAAAAGTGTCTTAAATTGACTTTCCTGCTTGCAATTGGGATCCTTAGATCACTTCCTCCTGAGTAGGTAACAGGGGTGAGCCACCAGCACCTGCCCTCCACACTACCTCTTACCTAAAACCTCAGCCTTCCTCTGAGTCACAGAAGAATATGTCTCCTCAGGCTCAATTTTTTTTTTGCCATTCTTGGTGCTTGAACTCAAAGCTCATACTTGACAGAGTCTCTAAACATGTGAAGACTGTGACAAATGCTTCCATTTAATTATGTATCATGTTTCAACACTTAATAAAAGGTTAATTAAAATGAGTCAATGTCCTAGATTATTGTGTATAATTTTATAATAGATGTGCAAAATATAATATTATGTGTATAATAATACTAACTACAATAATCAATAAATGAATCAAAGGAAAATAAAATACAAAATCAATAATAAAATTCATAATATGAAATTAATATACATATATAAATATATATCATGTATTACACATGTATAGAAATATTTTTTCCATTGCAGGGCCTTCATTCAGGCCCAGGGAACTCTATCCTGAATTTCTTTACCTTAAGGACAATGAGCTTCGTGTTCACCCATGGTGCAAAAGAGTTACCTGGATGGTGAGCTCAGAAACTAGCAATGGCAGAAATACTGGCCCCAGTTCCACGACAGTGACTTAATTTTTTTAATGGAAACAGTTATGTTTATTCAGTTCCATATTGAACATTAAAAAAAGCAGTGTAGAGTTTTGTACAGCTATTCAAACATCCTTCCCTTACCTGCAAAGTGCTTCTCTGAGAACTACGTTGTTTCTCTTTTTTTCTATGTTTTGTTATTGTAAAAATGTTCACAGAGGGGTTACAGTTCAGGAGCAAGTTAATGAGTACATTTCCTATTTAGCATTGTTTACTCCTCCTGTGTTTTCCCCCTACCTTCCCTTCCCTCCCATCTTCACAACTTCCTCCTCCTGACGAGGTCAGTGACTTAGTTTTTCATTTTTGGTTGGCACGGGGTTTGAACTCAAGTAATGGCAACTCTTTGCTCACATTGCTACAGATTTACCAAGACCCTGAGTTCAAACCCCAGGCTAGAAAAGAAAACTGGCAGAAATTCCAAACCAGGGAGCTTTATTTTTCTTAATTTAGTTAAATTATATATGTATTTATGTGGATATATATATATATGTATGTATGTATGTGGATATATATATATATGTATGTATGTGTGTATATATATATAGGTTTTTTGGGGCCAAGTATGGGGCTTGAACACAGGTCATGGAAATTCTACTTCAGCTTGGATCTCCGTTTGCTGGGTGCATTCTCTGGACTCATAGCCGATCCTGGGATCCTGGGCTCAGAGTGCTTTCAGGAAGAAAAAATTTGGAAAGCACAAAAAGTGGTGAGCTGCAGAGAGCTGGGGTTTACGATTACTTTCTTTGCACAGTGACCATCCTGGGTCTGAATGACATAGCTGCAAAGTGGACCTGACCTGCCATTGCTGGTGGCTGGTGGGCTATCAATGAAGCCACAGGCCAACCTGTCAACATAGGCCCAGGGATCAAATCGCAGTCCTGACATCAATCACAAGAGATCAAAAAAGACTCATTCCTATGCATAGGAATACTGATTGAAAGAGTACTTTATACATCGGTCGACACTAAAATTAGATGCAATAATCCTAGAAGGCTGGTTGAGCTTAATTAAGAGTTTATTAAGCATGAAAAGAATTATATTCCTTAAATTGTAGTATAATAAGTACCTAAGAGTTGGTAGGAACATAGTAGGTGTTATTCTATCATAGACAGTCAGCTATGGAACCCTTTAGCAATATATATATATATATATATATATATATATATATATATATATATATATATGTATATATGTATATATATATATGTATATATATATATATGTATATATATATATATGTATATATATATATGTATATATATATATGTATATATATATATGTATATATATATATGTATATATATACATATATATGTATATATATATATATGTATATATATATATATTTGTATACCTCCATCTGCCTATCTATGTATCGCTGATTTGGCCAAACCTGGGGGTCGTTCTCAGAGCCTGGGAACTACCTGACATCTTCATTGGCTAGAGGCTGCCATGCTCAAACTCACCCAATCATGAATTGGGCCTGCTAGGCACTAAGTTCAGATCCTGGCTCTGCCAGGCATGATGGAGAACACATCTAACATCTAGATGTGATGTAATAGGATGTAAACAATGTAATAAATGGTATAGGTGTCATCAGAATCAATAAAATAAATTCTAAATAAATGAATGACACAAGAAATAAAATGAATAACCACACCAAACACAATAAGGACTGAATATCTGTATGGAAGTATAAATCTTATCTTTAAAATATATATATGGAGGGCTGGGAAGGTGGCACAGTGGTAGCGCTTTTGCCGTGCATGCATGAGGACCTGGGCCCAATTCCTCAGCACCACATAAGCAGAAAAAAAAGCCAGCAGTTTCACTGTGGCTCAAGATGTAGAGCACTAGCCTTGAGGAGAAGAGCTGAGGGACAGTACCCTGGCCCAGAGTTCAGGCCCACGAGTGGACCAAAAATAAAGTATATAAGGAATATCTTTTCCAGGCCTGAGGCTTGAATTCAGCCCCCCTATGCAGAGGGAATGGCGGGAGATCCTGAGATACTTGTTCCTGGACCTGGGATGAGTCATGGAATGTGATCGATCTCATCCTTGAATTAGTAGTTCTTGCAGGATACAAGCAGAAAATGATAGGCAAGACTCATGGGGTATTGATTATTTGTAAAGAAGAGTTGATGAAGCATGACAATAATCAGCACAGTCATGAAATTGAAGCATCAGGAAAGATCCAAGAATCGGTAGTCACACAGATTGGATTCCACCACAGGTTACCATCTCTCCTACTCCATACAAATGTGTACTTATTTGCATACTACTTTCAGCTTATGAATGGATGACTGTTGTGCTCCCCGCTCCCCCCTCTTGGGGGGTGCTCAATTGCAGGTCCCAATGGCTGGTGTGCTCATGTGGACTCATTCACCACTTGGTCCTGCTAGGTCTCGAGTTCAGATTCCCCGCCGTGCCAAAAGATTCATCTTGATGTCAGAAGTAAATCGTTGCACCTGTTTTCTTTCCTGTTCAAGTCCTAGATCTCAGCTAGGATGGAGAATGCTTGAACCACCTTGTGGCCATGGGAATAAGTTGTTATCCATGTCAGCCCACTTATACCTGTCATCATGTACTCAAGAAAATATATATACACCCATGAATAGCATACAAAATAAAGAGAATAACTACACTCAATGTACGATGCAGTCCACACACGGATGTGAATAATCTCCTGATATACATCTCCTGTTTCAATGATCATTGAAGACTACTTTGGCCTCCCTGGGGTTCGATCCCAGCTCCTTAGTGGCTCACAGGCTGGTGTGATCACGTGGACCCATTGGGCAGTTGGGCCTCCTAGGCCCAAAGTTCGATTCCCAGCACTGCCAAATATTCACCCTGATGTGAGAAGCCAGTCGTTGCACCTGTTTTCCTGTACTGTGCAAGTTCTGGGTCTCAGCTAGGAAGGAGAATGTATACACAACTCTATACTCATGGGAATAGGTTGTCATCCAGTTCACCACAGTTATATCTGTCATCCTATACTCAAGGAAATACACAATACATCAATGAATAATAGAGAAAACAAAGAAAATGACTACATCAAACGCAAGATGCCTCCCATCCATATTTGGAAATATATATCCACTGTTAAATTATGAATTTATGACTATATTGGCCCCCACCAGGACTCCATCTCAGGTCCCAGGAATGGCCTAGTTCCTTAGTGGCTCACAGCCTGGTTTGCTCACCATGACCCATTCACCAATTGGGCATGCTAGGCTTTGAGTTTAAATTCCTGCACTACCAGAAGATTCATTCTGATGTAAGAAGCCTATGTTGGCACATGTTTTCCTGTCCTGTGAATGTCCTGGGTCTCATTGAGGATGGAGAATGCTATATAGGCAACTCTTAGCCATGGGAATAGGTTGTCATCCATGTCAGCACAGTTATTTCTGTCACCATATGCAATAAAATACACAATACATCCATGGATAAAACAAAAATAGAACGAATAACTACACTGAATGCAAGATGCATACCACATCCGTAGGTAAAGAGAAATCCTATGTTTAAAAAAGGTTGGCTTGTTATTTTGTCCAGTGCTGGGGCTTCAAATCAGGCCCTACACCAGTCCTGACATTCTAGTCTTCAAAGATGGTAAGCTTCCCCTTCCCCCACAGTGCAACAGAGTTACTCAGACCTGAGCTCAAATCCCAGCACTGACCAAATATTCATCCTGATGTCAGAAGCCAGTTGTTGTGCCTTTTATCCTCTCCTGTGAAAGTCCTGGGTCTCAAAAACGATGGAGAATGCATAGACAACCCTGTCAACATGGGAGCAGGTTGTCATCCATGTCAGCACAGTTATACCTGTCACTATACTTATTAAAATACACACTACCTCCATGAATTAGAGGCAAAATAAGGAGAATAATTGCACTGAACACAAGATGCTGTCCACACATGTATGTCAATATAGATCCTATGTTTAAATTATGAATTTATGACTATAGTGGACCACCCTGGGCATCAATGTCGGATTCTGGGAATGGCCACACTCCTTAGTTGCTCACAGGCTCATATGATCACCTTGACTGATTGGCCAACTGGTTTTGCTCTGCCCTGAGGTCAGATCCCAGCACTACCAACAAGTGGATCATGGAGTAAGAAGGAGAGTTTGAAACTTTTTTTCCTTTTCTCGAGAATCCTGGGGGTCAGGCATGATGGAGAACATTTCTACAAATCTAGATGTTCTGTGATAGGTTGTCATCAATGTAATAAACAGAATGGGTTTCATCATAGTAAAATCAATGGTAAATAAATGAATAAAACAAAAGATACAAGGAACAACCACACCAAACATGTATGGACTGAACATCTATAGGTAAGTATAAATCCTATGTTTACAATATATATAAATAATATGTATTCCAGGGCTACGTCTTGAATTCAGGACTAGTGAACAGGCCTGATTTTTTATCTTCATCTAAGGTGATCTTCCGTTTTATCCACATTGCTGCAGATTTACCCAGATACTGAGTTCAAATCCAAAGCCTGTATGAATAAACTGTGAATTGCAAGCCAGGGCGCTAATTTTTTTCTCAGCGTGGGGCTTGAACTCAGGTCTTGGCAAGTCTGCCTCAGCTTCGATCACGCTAGGATGGGGTGCAGCCACTTGACACACAGGTGCTTCTGTGATCCTAGACCCCAAGTGTTGCAGGGAAAACAATGCACAGAAAAAAATGTGGCCTTTTATGTTTTATTCCTTTGCACAGTGACCCTTCTGGGTCTGAATGACACTGTTGCAACGGGTACTTCACCTTGCATTGCTGATGGCTGGCAGACTATCAGGGAAGCCATAGGCCCACATGGAAACATAGGCCCTCATTTCGAATCCCCGTCCTGACACCAACCAATGGCAGGGGGTACTAATAAACTGGTTCCCATCCAAAGGAATAACACTGGAATTTTGTCAATGTCACAGTTGAATGAGTTGTTTGTGAATGATGATCCTATAAAATTAAACAGCAGCATTTCAGAAGGCTGGTTGATTTTATTTAATATTTATGAATCATTAAAAGAATATTATTACTTACGGGAACACAATAATTTCAGGACACTGAGTGCATTCATTAATATTTTCAGGATGAAAACAATAACATTAATTACATGGACGCATAAGAAATACCCAGGAACTGGTAGGAATGTAGTCTATATAACTGAATAATGTATAGACATCTGTGGCACTCTATAAAGATATATATTTATTGGCATATTGTCATCTGCATGTCAATCTGTTCTTATTTCGTTCACTCATGGGGCTCATTCTCAGGTCCTGGGAACAACCTGTCAGCTCAATTTGCCCGAGGATGGCATGTTTACACTCAACCATTCATGAATTTGGCCTTGTAGGCCATGAGTTCAGCTGCCAGTGCTGCCAAACAATGAATCGTGTAGTAAGAAGCTGATGGTGACACATGTTTTCCTTTACTGTGAATCTTCTGGGTGTCAGGTATGAAGTAGAATACATATGTAGACCTATAGCCTATGTAATCTATGTTCTATGTGCTATAATAGTCAATAAAATAAATGGTCCATACATGAATACAACAAAAATAAAATAACTACACTGAACACACTATGGAGTCAACATATGTATATAAATATAAAACATATATGTAAATTGTAAATGAATAGGGTGTTTTCTAGTGCTGAGGATCGATTTCAGGCCTAAGGAACATACATGAATTTCTTGATTTCAAGGAGGCAAGCTTCCACTTCTCACACAGTGCAATAGAGTTACCCAGACTATTAGTTCCAATCCCAGTCCTGGTAGAAAAAATGTCATATTTATAGTATGTGAGGCCCAATTCTTAGGTACTTCATTATGCCTCCATTTAATGAATGTGATTGTTTAAATGTTTAATAAAATATTAACTAAAATTGATCAGTGTCGTGTAATATAATTGTGTATAATTTTATCCTAGAATCTTTCAAGAACTGTTCATTCAATCATGACTTACATCACATTCCATTGTTAGTCATATGGATAGGAACAAGTTTCTTAGGATCTCCTACCATTTGGACGTGGCAGGACCAGGATTCAAATTGTGGGCTCCAGCTCCCACCACTTCAACCCGAGGATAGGGAACTAACAAGTCTGTCCAAGAACATCAACAAGAGCAGTGATTAGGCAGGCACCAGTGGCTCTCAGCACTCCTCCTTGTTACTTACAAGGCTGTGGTAGGAGTATCATGGTCAAAGTCACCCTAAGCAGGAAAATCTTTGAGACCCCTGTCCAACTTCATTGCCAACAAAGCCAGAAGCCTTGTAGCTCTAGTGTAGAAGACCAGCCTTGAACAAAAGCAGCTTATGGATTGTGCCCAGATCCTGAGTCCAAGGTCTTGGACTGGCAACAAACAGAAACGCACAACAATCTGTGTAGACATCCAGCTAAAGCAGGTCACCCTCTTGTCTCCAACTGAATAGGACCGAATACCCTGGGAAAAGAGCTTTGAGAACAGCTGTCATCTTGACTCCCCCATTCTGCTTGGTTCACAGGATTCTGGCCACACCCCCACTCTTTCATGCTTTTTTCTGACCAATGGGATACAAGAATGGTGGTCACACCCACATTCCATGCTGCCTGGTAGCACTGGGATTCCCTGTTAGTTTACACCACTACCAGCAGTTGAGGAAGGTAGAGGTGGCTGAGTGGTGAGGAAGAGACTCGAGGTGACTTTGAAGTATAGTAGAAAATTGATGGTCCCACCCTAACCCGGCCCTTTACACGGTGCCAGGTTTCAAACCTCAGGCAATGGTGTGCTGCCAGCCTGCCTAAATCCCCGACCTGGTCCCTGCCCCGAGTCTTCTGCTCTGGGCCCATGTGTCCGCAGTGCTGCCGCCATCGCTGCTGCCCCATTTGGAGCAGCTGCCAACAGCTTCTCCTAGCATCACAGGTGAGTGGGCGTCCCAACACCAACCTACCCTGGGTCAAACACCCCTCTGGGAGCACCATGACCCCCTATTGTTTCCTCTCCCTGGCTCTGATGAGCCACCTTTCTGTCTTGATCATTTCTGAGATAGAAACTAAATATATGCTCAGGCTGGACTGGATGGCGGTTCTCCTCTGACAGGTATGCTCCACCAAGCCTGGTCCTCTGTAGTTGGGATGGTAGACATGTGGTGTCATGCTCAGCCATCGGTTTAGATGGATTATTCCAAACTCAGTCCACAGCAGTGGATTCTTGACCACACGTGCAGCTCTTGGTAGGGCCTCAACCATTGGACCTCAGTCTCCTCACAGGAGAGTTGTGAGGTAACAAGGGATTTATACAGAGAGATCTCTGGAGAATGGCTAGGCAGAGAGGGAGAGGCCTTCATATAAGGTTTTGGCAATTCTGTGACCATATGACAGGAAGATACCAGAAAGGGCTCAGGTGGGGCCTGTTATAAATCATTGAACAGGTGGGGGATTATGAACTGAAACATGGCTCTCTTTCATTATTACACTATCCCCATGAGGAAGGAGATCCTTCACTTTGTTCAGTTTTGCAGCTGGGGAAACAGAGGCACAGAGAAGCCAGGTGACCTACTTATGACCTCAAGTTCACAGGAAGCTAGGCCTGACTTCTCTACCATGCTCCCTAGGACAATGGATGCTATTCAGTCCACTTCTTGTGGTGGGAAGTTCACTTCTTTTCAGTCATGGGTCTTGAACTCTAAGATTGGACACTGTTCCCGAGCTCCTCATCTTAAAGTTAGCGCTCTATCACTTGAGCCCACAGTGCCACTTCCAATGTTCTGGTGGTTCTTTGGAGATAAGATTCTCACAGTTGTTCCTGCCTGGGCTGTCTATGAACCATGATCCTCATATCTCAGCCTCCTGTGGAGTTAGGATTAGAGTTTTATGCCACTGGCACCCGATTTAAGTGTAATTTTTATTTTCTTTCTCTGTCTCTCTCTGTCTCTCTGTCTCTCTCTCTCTCACTCTCGCTCTCAGGAACTGGCAGAATGGGTGCTATAGGAGGTGGTCCAACGTCCCCAGGTGGCTGGAACCCAAGATGGCCCACGCATTCTTGAGGTGAGCTGTGGGTCAGGAGCTGTCTCATTCAGCGTATTGATACATCTCCATGAGGTAAGCCCTCTATGCCCTTGAAAGACTGTGAGCGTTATTCATTGTCCATCTAGCTTTACTGGATTTACTATATTGTTTTCTTTTCTACATCATTTTCTAGCACCTGGCCAATATTGTGGTACATAGTTACTGGATGAAAATGTAATGTCAACTTAAGAAAGTCATTTAGGGATCTGGGAATGTGGCTTCATGATATGGTGATTGCCTAGCATGCACGAAACCCTGAGTTCAATTCCTCAGTACCACATAAACAGAAAAACACTGGAAGTGGTGCTGTGCCTGAAGTGGTACAGTGATAGCCTTGAGCTAAAAAGCAAAAAAAAAAAAAAAACCCAAACCAAAACAAAACGAAAAAACATTTAGTTAGTAAATGCAAAATAAAGAATCCATACTTGGAATATATAATTGCTCCTGTCATACTGACACCTGACAATAGTCCCTAATTCATGTACTTTACTTATATTAGGATATTATGTTGAAAAAGTTTTGTTCATTAGGTGACAGCAATTAATGGCTTGAATGTGCTCAGATATCAGGTGAAGATTAATTCTGGAAATTCAAAGCTTCCAGGTTTTTGAATGGTCACTGCTAATCACAATGAGAAGGGTAGTCTGAGATTTGGAAGTCTTTTTGGTTAGTCATGGCACCAAAACGGCAGAGGAAAGTAACAGTTGTGACAGAAGAAAAGGAATAGCTCCAGAGTTAAGTAATAAATGATAGTAACTAAGGTATTCCAGAAACTGTTTTAGAGAACTCTTTTTGGTTATTGAACAAATAGTTATCAACGAGTCTTATTCCTCATTACCTTTAGCATTCTAAATCTCTTAGGCTACTTGTTAATCTCTGTGTAATAAATGTATCTCCTTCTGTGCTCTTTATTCTTACCTTATCTTCTTTGCTTTCTGAAAATCTCAGCCTTTCTATAGTTCCCTATGAACATTTCCTGATACTAAATACACCTACACAGATGCCAGAGAATGCTAATTTAAGGGTCCCATAGCTCATGAATCATTAATGAAACAACATGGAAAAGGAGGACATATTTATTGTTACCACAAATTTTCTGAAAAGCTGCAATGCCATCATTTGATTCAAATTTCCATCATTTGTCTACATAGTGTCATATCAGTGCACATAAATGCAAATAAGACCTGGGTGCTGGTGGTTCACGCCTGTAATCCTAGCTATTCAGGACACCAGATGATTGTGGTTCAAAGCCAGCCTGGTCAGGAATGTCCATGAGACCTTTATCTTCAATTAACCACCAGAAAGCCTGAAGTGGTGCTGTAGCTTAAGCCGTAGAGCGTTCAACTTGAGCTGAAGAGCTGAGGGAGTGTGCCCAGGATCAGAGTTCAAGCCCCACAACCAACAAAAAGTGCAATTATAGCCTTAAGTTTCCCCAAAAGTTAGGACAAGATCAATAATCTTGCCAAGCAGAAAAAATAATATCAAATGATTCAGTGTACCTATTTTGCTGAGTTATTTAAGTTATGGCTTCTTTGCTAGACATAGTCTCTTCCTTTAAAAATTGTCAAATATTAGCTTTACAATAAACTTCATCTTATATTTCTTGTTTCAAAAGAGAAGTCTATACAGTTGATGTCACTTAGCTTTCTTACTATCTTAATACAAAGCCAAACCAGGCAGGAAAGTCTGTCAAACTCTTATCACAAATTGAACACCAAAAAACCAGAAGTGGAGTTTTGGCTCAAGCAGTAGAGTACTAGCTTTGGGGGCAGGTGGACACAAAAGACAGCTGTTCAAGAACAGAATCCAGCCTCTGGGTTCAAGCCCCAGAACCAACACAAACTAAACAAACAAGCAAATAAAAATCCCAGATATTTCTTTGGGACCTTCTTTAAAGAAGTACTGGTCAGAGAAGAGGCTCCTTTTGTTGATTATATTCAATGGATCCTGCTTTTTTGGAATCCGTTTTGCTCTGGAGAACTCAGGACCAGACCAAAGGAATTGATAACTGACTCCTGTATCAAGAGAATCATCTCAGGGGTGAAATATCCATCCATAAGACACTTTGAAACCTCCATGTCTTTGTTCCTTTACAGGAGAACACTTTTAAAACAACGTTATTTCCTTTTGTTCTATGCTGGCCTTCAAATGGTACATTATTTCTTTTTGTAACACTCTGAACTAGAAGTTTACAGAAAAATTTTATATGAGTAAAGAACACACTCGAAAAAGCCAGGGACAGAGGTTCCTTCAAGCCTTGGGATACTTTTCTTGTACAGCAAAAAGGAAAGCACAAGGTAACTTGAACTTTGTTATTCCTCTATGTTCCATTCCTCTCCTGGGGTCAGTTTCCACATCCAGTAACAGATACTTCCAGTAACAATCAATGGTGCTGCTTGAAGTATAATGAATATTTTCTGGCTTCACTGAAATAACACTAGAACACCTATGGACCTGAGGTAACACGTGTTTCAGAGACAACTTAGTAAAGAGAAAATATGAAATTTATATTGCTTATTAATACATTATACATGAGTACATTGAGTTCAAACTTTGTAAGTTCTCTGTAAATTGAAGTGAATTTTAAATGGGAAGAAGGTTCTCAGAACATTGTTTTTGTGAGTGTATGTGCTGTTCATTATTTCCCAAGTGGACATGAGCTATCAGTAAGGGAAACAATAGCAATAATAGGAGAAAGAGAAGTTCTGTGTTTAAGTATAAAGGTTCAATACAATATAGAAGACTACAAATTGACAACATTGAAACAATAAAGCCAAGTCCATTATGTAGATTTATGGGAATGATAAACAGAAAGGACTACTCCTACGTGGAACATGAAGTATGAGGCCAATCTCATTCTAAATCATGCTTGCTAATCATTCAACTTTGTATAAAGAAGAATGGAAGAATAATTCTTTTTCCAATGAAAGTCAGATATAAGAGCAAAGATTTAACTGGAAAAAAATGTCCATCTTGTGAGAGGAGCGATTATGTTAGCAATGAACTGGTGGCTAAGATCACATTTTTTTTTCTTTACACACACACACACACACACACACACACACACACACACACACATATATATATTTGTTGACTCAGGATATGTAATATGTGTGTTCATCTATCTTTATAAATTTCTTGAGTTAGGGGGTGGGAAGGTGGCTCAGTGATAGATCGCTTGCCTCGAATGCATGAGGCCCTGGGTTGGATTCCTCAGCACCATTTAAGCAAAAAAGAAAAAAGCTGACATTAGCGCTGTGACTCACGTGGTAGAGTGCTAGCCTTGAGCTGAAGATCTGTGGGAAAGAGCCCAGGCCAAGAGTTCAGGCCCCATGACTGGACACCCCACCAAAACAAAAAAAGTATTCTTGAGTTAAAAATCTGGGCTACAGCTTAGACATTACCCTCACAAAAATGTTTGTAGTTCAAAAGTTGATATTCCTGGAGAAATAAAACCTAAGAATGTAAAGGAGTCTGGGAAGTTAAGTTTGCATCCAGCCTGGGCAGAACACTCTTTGCAACAGTATATAAAATTAAGCAGTCAAAAGCTGGATTGGAAGAATGGCTCAGGTCATGGAATACCAGTCATGAGCAAGATTGCTGAATAAGAGCTTGAGGCTTTTGCATACATACATACAAACATACACATACACACAAAGGCACTTATATGTGCACACACAAATACACAAATGAAACAACTCTCAGAATGTGTAGAAAAGTTAGAAAAAAACAGAATATATATTCTGAAGAAGACTAGAATCAAGTGATAATTTTTAATATTAAAAAGTCCTCAAACGAACTTCCTTCAAATAAGTTTGAGTATATTACCTAGGTAGGGACCAGAGATAGTAAGTGAGTCAATTAATCGTTATTAAAGGGATCACATCCATGGAGGAATGAATCAGAGACCCCGCAGGTGCATCTGAAAATATTCCTATCCTGTGTCAAGTGTTAGAACATCTTTGAAAATAGTAGATAAACAGTCTGAACAGTCACTCTGGTGTATAATATCCCTGGAGAAGTTCAGAATTGGTAGTCTGTATCTAGATTAAATAAACCAAGAAACTATGGCAGCACAATGTGATACAAGCCTAGAATTCTAGCACTGAGATTAAGACAGGAGATTAGAGAGTGGAATCACATAGTGATACCTTCCCTGGACCAGGTAGTATACTTTTGTCTTAATAAAACAAAACAAACAAGAAGGGAATACATAGTTGAAAGTTTGGGCTAATTTTGTCATTATGTTTTGAGAAGTCAAATTTCCTGTTGAAATGCAACTCATACTTAATCCTCACTTGTGTTTTAAATTCTCTCTTAATTACAGAACATTCCTAGATGCAAAATCACACATGATTCCCATCCAAAATTTGAAAAAGTATGTTATCATTATAATGTTATATCCCAAAGAAATGATGAAGCATTACAAAACTTAAGCCTGGAAAAATTGCAAAGTACCTCTAATGTAGGATTTTTTTGGGGGGAGGAGGGCCCGGTCTTGGGGCCTGAACTCTGGGCCTGGGCGCTGGCCCTCAGCTATTCAGCACAAGGCTAGCACTCTACCACTTGAGTCACAGCGCCACTTCCGGCTTTTTTCTTTTTGCTTATGTGGTGTTGGGGAATTAAACCCAGGCCTCAGGCATGCAAGGCAAGCACTCTACCACTGAGCCACCATCCCAGACCTAATGTACGATTTTGAAGATCTTGCTAAATTAGAATTTAGATTTAAAATAAATATTTTGATTTTTTTGTAATTTTATATTTTATAGGAATCTACAAAATTCTTTTTAAGTAGAGTATTTAATTGACAAATTCACAAATGATTTTGCATTCTATTTGCCTAGAATATTCTTTCAAGAGAGTTATAACTAGAACTTAGTTAATAGATAATGCCAACAGTTCATGTATAAAATTATAATTTGAACGTTGAAGACAGAGTTGCCAACAAATTGATGATATTGATTTATAAATTTAGAATAAAAGCAATTTTCAGATTATTTGGTATAACATGGTATGAAGAGAATAATCGTGTGACATCTTTCTTCTACCTGTATGTAACACAGGAAGCAATTTCCTTAATTATTTGCTACTGTATACACTGAGCATATGTTAGGTTTGGGGTTTGTTTTTATTTTTGTTTTTGTTTTATTGGTTTGTCCTAGGGCTTGAACTCTGGGCCTGGACACTGTCTCTGAGCCTGTCTATGCTCAAGCTCGTGCCCTACAACTTCAACTTCAGTGCCACTTGCGTCTGGCTTTTGCTCAGAAGTTTATTGGAGATAAGAATCTAGGGAAACTTTCTGCTTGGGTGGGCTTTGAACTGTAATCTTCCGAACTTAGCATCCAGAATTTATATGATAGTTAAAAAAGTATAAATATAAATAGTATTTGCAAGTGTTCCGATCCCAAGAATACTAGTAGGGGGAAAATGATGCAACCCAGTTTGTTGTGGTGTTTTTTCCAGAACATGTATGGCATCCCATTTGCAGAGTTGAATTTTTTCACAATAGAGATAAGCTATTCATGATGTGAATTAAGGGAAGCTTGAGGTGTACCCTAAAATTTTGAAACTGTTGGGGTAGGATGACTCTATATCATAAATATTGGTATTGATGTTCATAAAACTAATAGCTTATTGTGATAAACAATTGCTTACTCTTGAAGAATTAATTATTACCAATGCTAATTAGTTTTATCCTCTACCAGAAAGTGGTTATTTTTCTGTTGACTCTCAATCTGTAACACCCCGTTGGAAAATGCATCAATTGCAGAATTTCATAACATGCAAGCTGGTACTGTTTTGAATCTCTCACGTATGGAATTTTCTGAATTTGAAAATGAGTAGTTACTAGTCATTGGAATGTTGAAGAACACATATATTCTGTCTTCTTAACAACTTATTTACTTTTAAAAGTTATAGTTTTCCATAGAATTATACTGTTTTCGCTTTTAGTGTGAGAAAGTATTATATTTATTCTTTTTTCAAAATATTGGTAAAAATATTGTAAAAATATTGTCTATTCGGATAGCATTCAAGTTGATGGTACTCTGATAAAAAGGGGGTAATTAATTCAAATTAGACGACAAACAGTATTGATTTTTAAAAAGTTACTCCAAAAAGAATATTTACTATACCAATACAGTTTAATTTTATTTCATGCAGCTTATTTATTAAATTTCATTTTATTGTCAAAGTGATGTACCGTGGGGTTACAGTAATTTTAAGGTAGTGAATACATAACTTTTCAAACTTGTTACCGCATCCCTCATTTCTTCACAGTCTTCCTTTACCCCAATACCCTTCACAACTTGTAATATACATTTCCAACATATTGTCTTGTGAGTATTGCTATTGCATTGGTTTGCCTTTTAACTTTGTCACACCATTTTGTTGTTCCTCTTCCCTTCCCTAATTAAGGTAAATATATACACAATACACAGGCTACCAAAATCAAATACAGTAGGGAATAAAGCATAGGGGAAAAAACAAAAAGAAAATAGAAATCACATAGTACATTAAAAACAACAACCGCAAACAATAATCTCTGCTTCCATGTCTTGAAGGTCATTTTGCTCAGAATCAGCTTATAGGGTTATATATATGCATAACAAAGCCTCAAGAAAATAATAGTTTCATGGACACTATATTATGAAAACAAAAGTTAACTGTTATTGATGGTAACGGTGGAGTTAGGATTGGTGAATTTGCAGTTCTAATAAAGGAATTTCAAAAGATTTTTAAAATTATGAGAGGTAAATTTTAATTTGTTCAAATTTTTTTAACAACTTAGCCTATTATGAAAATTTAAAATTGCTTGGGAGAATAGGCTTTCATGCAAAGTAATCCATGGAGACTTAGCTGAGAGGGAGCAATGTGGATGAAGATGGCTCATTTTCACACTAAAAAAACAAACCTCAGAAACCTTGCTATAAATCCTGTAGGTTCGCTTGAGAATTGTCCTTACCCAGGAAATCTACTCTTACTGTGTGAAACAATGTTGTAGTGGAATTTAAATTCAAAGTTCTTTAAAAATAGACATCAAAATTTGTGAAATGAATTTAATTACCAAACAGTAATTCTCTGAAAAAGATAATTGGGTCAAAATATTTAAGGAGAAAGTGCCCTCAACAATGAAAGAAGGTATTGGGTTTACACTTTTCTGTTTCTAATATCTTCTACAATGACTTTGCACGTGAAGCACTGAACCACAGAAAAAATCTGATTGGTTACTTGAAACCGATGATTTCACATTTCTTAGTAGCTCCTTATTAACATGAGAAAGTGAAGACTTCTCTTATTACATAAGCCAAAAAGTTTTGGAATCAGAAAAGAATTGAGCAAATTGAAAAGGCAAGAAAACGGATTCTTGGAAGCCCAAGGTAAGCATTGTGGTTTCAGCAGTGGAGGGAGGCCAAACTTTTGATATAGATTGGTGTAATATTTTTGCTAATTAAAGTGATTTTACAGAACCTATTTACCTCACTACAATTTAGAACGGATTGAATGAAGATATGAAAATAAATTCCACATCCAAATAAAAGAGTTTTAAAAGAGAAACCATGAAGATTTAGAAGTGGGGAAGGCCTTATAGTCCTTCACGTTCACTAGACTTGAAGCCAAGAATCGCTGATTTGTTGTAAATCAGGCAAGATCTAAGAGGAGGACAGAGAAATAGCACATAGGAGCATTGTCCTTTTGTAACAGACACTGTCATCCAAGGTATGGGTGATTATACTCTATTCTTTTCCATACATCCTGCTGAGCAAATGCAAGTCCAAGAGAAAAATAATCTATTGAAATAATTTTGGAAAGAATAGCTTCACTGATCCTGATATTGTATCTAAGGAGAATCTTAAGAGAGAAGACAAAATGGAGTATTCTTCGGTTTCCTCTAAGCATCTTGTTAGCAAAATATGTCTTTGAGGTTAGAAGTGATTGAACCAAAAATTGATGGAGTACTGATTTTTGAGGGCACTTTAGACATAAGAAGACTTTCAAGGTAAAAGAAAAAAGAAAAAAGTATATCTAAATATTTGTGATCACAGCTTCTTGGAGTAGTATTTTGGAGACAAAGTTTTACATTAGAGATTGTCCTCATTAACATTGATGCTGGGTTTCCGTGACACCGAAATGCAAGTGAGAAGTTTAATGGACTCACTTGGATAAGTAAACAGCATGATAGAAAAAAATGGAATATAATATTTACTGAATTATTTTGAACAATTACTTTGCCAGAACAAAGAAGGAAATATATAATGCAAATCACTTGACATAAACTTATGAATGAAAGTAGTCAATAGAAATGAGAGAAAACAGAGAGGACTGTTTCCTCTCCGGTGGAATAATGGGTTCTTGATCTTGTTTCTTCCATTCTATCTTTACAAGCTATCAAGTGTGGCTCAGGATTGGAGTATCCAGTTCAGACCAAGAGAACATGCAGAAGAAAATATTTGCAGCAGATATAGGTGATTTATAACCTAAAACAATCTATTTAAATCTGTTAAAAATTTTCTTCTACCCCAAACTGCTTACTTTAAACAACTTTGTATGCTTTTCACAAGATTGTCCTTCATTAAATATTTAAAATTTTGAGAAGTCATCATCATACTCTATAGAGATTGCTGTTTGGTTGTGCTTTTTGTGTGTTTTTGTTTTTTGTTGTATGTTTTCACTGAATTACAAAAGGTTGTGCTAGTGTGTTTCAATTAAGTATGTGCATCTAATTGTCCAATGTTCCTGGATCAGAGTCACTCCTTCTCAACCAACCCCTTCTACAAGATTTATTTCCGATTTACCACTTCCTTTCTCACATGTGTACATTGAGTATTCTAGCTGTATTTGCTCGTTGTTCCATTTCATTCATTCTATGTCATTACTATTATTCCTCTCTGGTTTCAACTTCCTGATAGTCATTCTGTTAAACTGTCTGCTAGTATGTTGAAAGGTTTATATACATTCCATGGAGTTTCAATTCTGCATATACTTGAACTGATGTCAGCTTATATTTCCATAATTCATTCATCTGAAGTGACAATTTGCAAGACTGGAGACATGGAGCACATATTCCTCTTCATTTGGAAGATTAATCTGTAGTCAACAAGAAAGTTTAAAAATGGCTGAGAGGGCTGGGAAGGTGGCTCAGTGGTAGAGCGCTTGCCTTGCATGCTCAAGGCCCTGGGTTCGATTCCTCAGCACCACAAATGCAAAAAGAAAAAAGCCGGAAGTGGCGCTGTGGCTCAAGTGGTAGAGCGCTAGCCTTGAGCCGAAGAGCTGAGGGACAGTGCCCAGGCCCAGAGTTTAGGCCCCACAACTGGACCCAAAAAAAAAAATGGCTGAGAATGTATTCCTAACTACGAGTTTTATAAATGGCTTTGTACAGTGGTTTGTAATTATTTTATTTTACATGGCATAATATTTTCTATTACCGATAAGTTTTGGAAAAAGAAGAAAACTAAAATTTACTAGTGTTGAGGAATATGATAGAAATAGAAGACAGATTTTATGTTTGTCAAATCTCTGATGAGTACCCATATGCAAGAATTAAAGTTATATTTCTTACTATGTTAGACAAATAGGGAAAACATAAAACACCATATGATAAGGCAAATATTCATGACTTTTTAAAATGTCCTTATTATGTGATGAAATTTACTCTATTAGCTAATGTTTTGGTTTGAAATATGGGAGGCTGATCTATTTAACAAATTTTCGAAGTCACCTACTGAAAAACACAAATGATGGGGGGTACTCTTTCTACATTTCAATGAATGGTTGAATCTCTTAGGCATTGGTGCTGGGTAAATAAATCAACTCTATTGTACCTTGCTCTACACTTGTAAAAGTTGTAGTGCCACTAAATATTATCTACTTTTAAAGTGTTATTTTGGCAAATGTGATTTTACAAAGTTTATTTGAAAAGGAATACACTTTCCGCAGATTAAATGTAGGTTATCATTTGTTTGAGAATGACATCATTTTTATACTTCAGAACCAAGATTTACTGAAGTACCAGTGTTTTGTAGCACTAAGAATTTTCTCAATTATTGTTTTTCTGAACTATATTCGACCTCTAGGTCAAGTTTTCCTAGCCTTGGTAGACCAATTATAGATCTATCGTTCCAGGAACTATTTTTTGGCCTGATGATGCTGGATTGAAATCATTCATTAATCATTAGGATAAGGGTATTACAAATAATCTTTTGACATTTTTGGTCTTGTTCACTCATATGGGATGGTCATCTGAAAATTGAAAGTTTGAATTACTGTACTTTCACATTTGGGATCTCATCCTACATTTTAAATTGCCTTGCATTTCACAATTGCTTACTGCTAATTCATGCATTTCAAGGAATTGGGGCCCTGAAATATAGGAAATGAGAAATTGAGATGAGTCTTCAATTACTTTCTGTTGGCATGTTGCATGGGCCTCTGTGAGATCTCTTGCCCTAGTTATCTGATGATGCAGGTAACTGGGACCTGGGATCCTAGGACCCGTGGATCCTGTGGAAGAATAATACCTTTTAGACATCATATCAGCAAAATTTGACTATAATCAGTAGGAATGCTTCAGAAATATGGAGAAAAACATTTTGGGACCAGCGAGTTAAAACAATAAACAGAGCAGCAGAGTAAAATCCCTTATAGATTAAATAAAACATTTTTTTTTTTACCATGTGAATTCAGAAACCAAGAACAATTAGAAGGTATCACAAGTTTATACCAAAAACATTGCATTGATACTTTTTATATTCTGATATGTATTCTAATCCTGATTATTTATATTCCAATCTATTTATTGTAATAAATAACAATTAATTTGTCAAATTATAAATTAATTCCAGTAAGATTCACTGTGTGAAATATAAAATCAGCACATAAATATAAAATATATAAGTATATATAATATAAGAAAATGCTTTGCATTGTTCTCTTGTTGTTAAGGTAACAAAGGCAACTGTTTTAAAATATTATTCCATTACCTCTACCTCAGTGTTTGGTAGAATTTAACTTAAAGCTTTACCATTCAGAGATGTACAGCCTAGAGGCAAGAGGAAACACTGTGATTAAAACATTACCAATTTAAGGCCTAATAACAAGGAGAAACATATGGACTTCTCCTGGAGCTATGGAATATATTTAGTTATAGAAAATCAGTGGTGTTAGTTCCTGCCTGATTGGATTGTAGACAGGCCAGGACATGAGGTAATCATGCATATGAACAATTTTTTCACCAACTAAGCTTTAGCTACTTTTGAAATGATAGGGATAATAAATAATTATATTTTGAAAAAATACCTTTTAGCCTGAACAGTTCTGTCTGAACTGTTCATCTCTCTATAATCCCTTCTTACTAAGATTATTTCTGCTCCAGTAAGACAAGCTATGCTGTCAGGGTAAGATATTCTGGTTGGTCTGTTCCTAAATGGAGCAAAGGTAATGGGTCAGGCAAACATTTGTGCCAGTAAGACCTCATTTGGGAAGTTTTAAGCTGGAGAAATTTAGAAGTAGCTCTTAAGCAAGGCTTACTTTGAATCCATTAGTTCCACAAAGCTAACTCAGTTGATAAATAAGTACTTGAAAAGCCATTACCTTTGGACCTACCTATAAAGGCTTCAAAGTATTATCAAATTTCAAGTGAAAAAGACTTAAAATGGCTATTGACAAAAAATTGCAAATGTGAGCAATTGAACAAACAATGTTTTTTCCAACATAAACAAATTTTACAAAAATAAGATGAATAGCAATTTAGGGAACAATAAGGTTTCCTTGTTACAAATAGGCAACCAAGGATAAATGCCTGTCTTAAGATTGCATCATTAACTACTTAAATTTACAGGATACTACATGCTTTAGCAGCACATCTACCCGAATTACAATACAGAGGTTAACATGGCTCTTTCACGAGAGCCATGTTAATGATATGAAAATTTGTGAAGTATTCCATATTTTCCATTCTTCAGATGCAAGAAATGGAAAACAGTTATGAAAAAATTGATTACAAATATACAAGTGTAATAATACATGTAATTCATAGAAATAAAAGTTAGTTTGACATCAGTGTATTCAATCTTCACTTTTCAAAAAGGCCTTTACATAGCATAACATTTATAAAACTTTGAAATTATATAACATTGTCATTTTATCCCAAATAAATAAAATTATAAAAGGACCTAGGAATTAAAGGAATCTTAAACGGTTTCTATATGGAATGCAATTCGAAAGGACACATTTAGTAATGAATCCATATATTATAAAAACATTGTCGAATTCAAAATATTATATCTAGGAGAGAAAGAAATAGATTTTGGACATTATATAAACAGAATCCAAAATATTTTAAAATATACTTTTTTTCAGACAAGCACCAGAAATATCCTTAGTTTCTATACTACTCATTTCAACAGATAAGTTAAAATTATTTCTGATTTAAAAAATCACACTCTATATAAATCATTATAGATGTATACAAAAAAGTCGAATATATTTTGACATCAAACTCAGGCAATTCACTTGGAAAAGTACCATGGAATCCATGAATTTCTAAAGTAAAATATTGCTGTTGCTTTGTATTGTGAAAATATTTTGTATGGACACATGGGATGGACTGGCAATTTTGAAATTTAAGAAACTTAATGGAAACATTAGGACTTAAGAGAACAATTTGTACCGCTTTCCACAACTTCAAAGAGGTAGTGATACATACTTATCCTTTTGGCAATATCAAATGCAGTTTCTTCCAAGTTGTGTTCAGATCTGTTTTGATATAATGGGTCAACAGAAGGAGATCCAGCGTATCTTTGCTATATCTATACCCAGCAGCAAGATACAAGGGGGTCAAGAGGCCTTTGGTTTGGCCATTGGTGTCTGCATCATGATGAAATAAAGAAGCCACTCTGATATTATCCCATGTATAAGTACTGTGCAAGGGTGTCCAGCCATTCACAGTTATTCCATGAATATTGCTTTGAGCCACCAACTCATGGATTATGTCTAAGTGTCCACAGTAGGCTTCTAGATGAATAGGTGTATAATCATCGTTATCCCTAGTGTTCACATGAGTGACCTTTATGGAAAGTAGTCTCTGCACTGTAGTAGGGCGATTACTTTCAGCAGAACAAAGAAGAAATTTGCTTGATCCTATCCCATTTTTTCTTGCAATTGATACCATTTCTCACTTTTTCATCTTGTTCCTCAACTTCATCAGAATTGCCTAACCAGACACTTTGAGTGCCAGTGAGAATGAGCTGTCCATGTATTTCCCCAATAGTTCACATTGGATAAACTAGTCAGAAAAATCTGGTGAATTTTCTGCATCTGTTTTTTTCACTATTATTTATTTTCTCTTTTTTCATTTATACTATTCTAAATTATTCTATCTGGAGAGTAGGGATTTGGTAGAGAGCAGAGGAAAGATTTTCCTCCGTATTCAAAGGGACAAACTGAAAATGAGGATCAGTGGTGTTTTCATGTGCAGCTTATTCTAGGAATGAGAAAATAGGAAATAATGCCTTATATGTAAATGAATTGGGAAATGACAGAGCAGAAAGTGAAATGATGCAACCAAAAAACATAAAAGCAAAATAAATTAAGATAATTATGGAGTAATCATATTACCTGTGAGAACCATGAGAGGGAGAGAGGAAGAGAGAGACAGATGTGCAATGATCTAGCTAGCCACAAAATCCATCCCTCTGATCAAATTATAGAGCAAATAATTTTATTTTTTAAGAGACCTAAATAGAATTTAAGATCAGATGTCTCCATTGTTTTTAATTATATTTTTCTTATCTTAAATACTTGTACAAGGGAATTTCCATTCAACAAATCAGTTTTTTTTTTAAAATATAATGGATCTTTATATAACTTTTCCAAACCCTTCCAAAGCTCATCGCAGTTTAATTTTTCTAGTTTCATACATCTACATTGAATATTATACCTTCACTCTCTTCCTCCATAACTCTATTCCTTCCTTTTGACTTCCACTAACATCTTTCAAGTGATAGTGTCCTGGTATTCATTTTGTTGGAGTAAAGTTCAATTTTATAAGAAATTACACCTTTGAAATACTCCTCTGCAAATCACATGCTTTGGTTAATATTTTTGTGTAAACTTGTATAAATTTCTAGCTTCCAAATATGAGACAGAACATGGGTCCTGAATAATTTACATTTGGGTCAAATAAAAGTCTGCTTCCAAAAGGAGAGTTGACTTTAGAGAAACATAATGAGTTGTATGTAAATAGGTGCTTAGCTGATTTTGTATATTTGTAAACTAATACAGGGAAATAGATTACAGCACGGTTAAAAAAAGAACTTCTCATTGAAATACTCATTTGTGTGTGTGTGTGAGAGAGAGAGAGAGTGTGTTTGTACACATGCATGTGTACACACGCACACGCATGTGCTAGTGCTCATTCATTCATTCATCATTCCTGAGGCTTGATAGTGCCTGGGAACTCTCCCTAATCTTTTGTGACCAAGGATAGTGGTTTACCACTTGAGCCATTGTTCCATTTCTGTTTTTTTGGAGATAATCGCATTTATTTTCATGATTGGACTGGCTTTGAATAGTGGTCTTCATATTTCAGCCTCCAGAGTAGCTAGCTAAGCTTCTTCAGCCTCTAAGTATCTAGTTAAAATTGGGCCTGTCCTCTATGCTTCAATGCTCTTTTATTCTTGTCCTGAGGTGTTCACATGCTTAAGTTATATATATGTCTAGTTGTTTTAAAAAATACTCTTACTGCTTGGCACCAGGGGCTCCCATCTGAACTCTAAACTATTGAGGAAGCTTGAGAACAGAACCCAGGCCAAAATTTTAATGGACTTCCTTCTCAATCTATAGCTTGGTGCATTGGGTTATTTCTACCATCCTGCACTATCTACAGGTTAAGATTGGAAGGACTGCAGAATCCAGGCCAGCAAAGGTAGGAATCTAGACAAGTTGGTGTGCAACTCTTATGGGCTAAATGGGAAGGCTAAAAAGACAGATCAGGTGCATGTTTTGTGAAAAGGGAACCCCTATCCTAAAATTTACTACTGATATGACACCAGTCTAACAAAAACAGTACCCCAAGTTGAACACAATTTCCCACAACCAAAATATTTATGGACATTAACATCCAAAACTTAGTATAGCCTGCTCTTTGTTCTAATATCAGCTTCATCTGATTATCATATGATGTGACAACAGTTTCTTCATTAAAGTTTTTATATATTTTAAAAGACCTAGAAAATTCTTTCTCACTTATTCAGTGCAAACGAATGGCAAATTGCCTCCTTTCTTACATATTTGACTACCACTATAAATTCATCTTATGATTATTATTAATAGTAACATATTCTGATTTATTACTTTACTTTGTAACACTTTTTAAACTATTGGCTTCTTGGCTGAGGTTGAAGTATTTAAATAGTATCATCAAATTACATTACTTGGGTACTTTGGGTCAATTTCTAAAAAGGTTTTAACCAATGGCTTCTAGTAATTCTGTTGTTTTTTTGGGGGGAGGGTTCTGTCCTGGAACCTGAACTCTGGGCCTGGGTGCTGTCCCTTAAGGCTAGCTCAAGGCTAGCACTCTACCACTTGAGCCAGAGCGCCACTTCCGGCTTTTTTTTCTGTTTATGTGATGCTGAGGAATCTAACCCAGGGCCTTAAGCATGCAAGGCAAGCGCTCTAACACTGAGCCACATTCCTAGCTCTCTACAAATTCTTAATTGGTATATTAATTAGTTTATTTTTAATTTCAATATAATTTTATTGTAAAGGTAATGTACAGAGGGGATACAGTTACATAATTAAGGTAATGTGTACATTTATTATGGAAGGAACATTGTTATCTCTTCCATTGTTTTTTTTGCACACTCAAAAAAAAAACTACTAAGGTATCTCCTGTCGCTATTGTCAAATGGGTACTTTTCTTTCTTTGTTCATGCATTTTTTATTATAAAATTGATATACAGAGTGTTTACAGTTACTTAAGTCAACTAAAGATTACACTTCATTTTATTTTCTGAATTTCAAATTTTGAACTTATTTTGTTTTGTTTCTTTAGGGTAATTCTTTTTTCAGACTTGTAGAATTAGTTAATTTAGTTTTGCATAATTTTAACACATGTAAATTATTCAGACATATATTTTGCTTTCAAAATAGTTAACATGTGAATATGTAAAAATTATTTTTTTAAATTTTAAATGGTTGGTGAATTTAAATAAATTTATTTTCTTATTATTTCTAAAGATATTTGTCCAGGTAACAAATACTGCATTTTCAAGAAGCATATACTTTATTAAAAAAGGCTTTATATAGTTTTTTTTTTTTTGTCGGTCGTGGGGCTTGAACTCTGGGCCTGCACAAGGCTTTATTACTTTGTCACTTTTTGGAAATATTTGTACTTGAATAAAAAAAAATGTTTGAGCTAGGCATAGTGGTTTGTGGTTTCTATTTTCTAACTATGGTCGGAAGTGTAAATAGGGTTTGTAATTTGCGAGAGACTGAAAAACTATGATACTTTATCATAAAATTTCCAGAGTGAAATGATTAGAGATATAGCCATCCCTAGCAAGATATAGAGCACCCGGTTATCATATTCTAAATCTTGAGTTAAAACACCAGAAACATCAATCTTTTGTCAAAATAAAAGGACACATATTTCAAAATGTTTATTATTTAAGACTTGTTTGCAAAGTTCTCATATCTTTTATTTATTAATTTTCAATTTACTTAATCTATAAGAATCCAAGTATCTTGTGAATATTTTATTTCTTCTAAACTTTTAAATTGTATGGGCAATATTATGATTCCATATATTAAAATAATTTTACTATTTGTGATAATTTTCTCTGTTTAATATGATAATAACAAATGTGTGTATGCGGTGTGTGTGTGTTTATGTGGGTTTTTTGTGTGTGAGTTTTGTGTGTACTTTGTAATGCTTGGGAGATCACACAATTGCTTCACATATGTTAGGCCAATGTTTTAGCACTGAGCTATAGTATCTAGTTATAATACAAATTGTATTTTAAATTATGACTTTTGTATTTTCATTCCTAGTATGTTTTTTCAAAATTATATATGATAGGACGGGGGAAGATGGTGGAGGAGAATCTGGAGTCTAAGTAAGCTCTCGCATAGAAAGCAGTTTTAGAGTTCCAGTGAACAGTCCTAAGCCAGAGAATTACACCAAGTGTGCCATCACAGGATAAAGAGTTAGGCCAGAGAAGGAAACCCAGGCAAGAAGACACTTCTGAGCTCTTGCCAGCAGCCGCCGCGGTGGCAGCAGCCGGCGGTGGGTGAGCGCAGGAGTCATACCTGAGCAACAGAGAGTCTAGGACGAAGGAGCCAGATGCAACAGGCAAGTGGATTCTACTCAACACCAGCAAGAACTGACAAGGAGTAGACATCTTCATCCTGCAGTTCGCAGACCAGAGACAACCCAGGAACTAAGACTCGGCATGAGTAGTAGCCTGACGTCCTCACTCCTTCTCAGGGAGCAGAGGAGGGAAGGCCACCCCTCCCCACCACAGCACGGGTGATCTCCATCTTGGATACCGACAAAGCTCGGAGGAGCTGCTAGCTCCAACTCAGGCCTTGGAATAAAATGAGTCATTTAGCAGGTCACAAGAACTTAACGGTGGTGTGACCTGCCAGACTCAGCTCCACCCAGGGAAAAGTCACCCAGCTCGGGCGCCAGCCCTAGGAGTGGGTTTCTTCACTGGGTAATCATAGCCAGAGGCTGCCCCTCCCTCTAGCAGCCTCGACAATCAATTGAAATTCAGTAAACAGAAACACTGAGAATGGCTCCAGGCTGGGCTCTGTGAGGTTTTCACAAACTAGCCCCGGAAAAGCTACTGTTTGTTGAAAGGCCTCAACTCTACCCAGAACATAGCCTCATCACTGCATCCCCCTCTTTTGTGATACTCAAAACATATCAGCCTCCCAATGAACTAGCCTGGGAGGAGGATCACCAAATCCTGTGTAAAGCAGAGCATTTTTCTGCCTGTTTGAACAAACTGACTTAAGAAACCAACCAAGCCACAGGACCACAAGCAGACCAGAGACTCCAACAAGTGGTTGGTTACGGACACAAGGGAGATACAGGATTTTTCCCACTCCTCCCAAAAAAATCAAAGAAGTTTCTTTTTTTTTCTTTTTTGTTGTTGTTTTTTTTTTCTCTCTTCTTCGTCTTCTTTTTTTATTTTTTATTTTTGGTACCTTGTATAAAATTTTTTTTTCTTTTCTAAAACATTTTTTTAATCTTTAATCTTTGCCTTTTTTGAAAAAAAATTGTTTTCCAGAAACTTTTTTTCCCCTTATAATTTTTTTTCTTTCTTTTTTGGTCTTCTTTCTCTTTTTTTCTTTTTTAATTATCTTTTTGTTTTTTGTTTAGCTCTACCGAACTTCTCATCTTTTTCTTCTTCCTTTCTTATCCTTTTCACCTTCTCTTCTCTTTCGGTCTTCCTTATGTGACTTAATTCTTGTCCTGCACATCCTCAAATAAACCCGTAGTGGACTATTAGACCCTATCCCCTATTGTGTACACACTTAATCCACAAATTTATTACTCAAGTCAAAACCTCTAACACTTAAATTCCTTAATAGCAGTACTACCTCTTTATAACTATATAATATTTTAAGCATTTTTATTTTTAAGTTTTTCACTTCTCCTTTATATCCCTCCCCTTCTCTCAATAAATTCACGTTCTTATCTAAATAGATTGTTATCGAATCTACATAATTTTATTAATTTCTACCTTTTTTTTCTGGTCTCTTTACTTTTCCCGTTCCCTTTCTTCTTTTTTTCTCTCTCTCTACTTTCATCCTACCCAACCTATTTCCTGCTTTGAGATTAGGACTTAGTTAACTCTCCCTGATCCTCCCCACATCAATCTATTCCTATTTTTTTACCCACATCTCTCCCTAACCCTAATAATTTCTGGTCTTCCAAATTCTTCTTTGCAGTTCATAGCCCATTAACGTATAGTTGTTTGGTGTTGAATAGATGTATCTGTTGAACTAGATTGTATCTGTAGACTATTAACTGTGCAAATTCAGACTTGGGTTGATGCTTGCCTTAAGATAGTGTTCTAGCACAAACCTGGTGCTATTTTCATCTCAAATGGGCAGAGTAAGCCGGAAAAACACAAGAAAAATGGCAAATCCGGGTATCTCAATTCCCAATGCCGATAACCAAGGAACAGAACAGATAATGAATAATCCAGAGGAGAATTCCCAAATAGTTCTATGAACACTGTTGGCAAACATGATAAATCAAAAAATTGAAAGCATACAAAGGATTCTGTATGAGCGTGATAGGGAGAGAGAGGAGGCAATCCAAAAATTTATACAGGAATATCATAAGCGTGAGGAAGCTACTCAAAAACTGACACAGGATTTGCATGAGCAGCTTGAGAATACTCAAAGATAAAGGGAGGAATGGCGTGAACAGGCTGAGAACACTCATAGAGAACTACAGGAATCCCACGAACGGGAGGAAGTTAATCAAAGAGTAATACAGGAATTGAGAGAGCAGGAAGAGAATACACAAAGATCACTAAAGGCATTCATGGAATCCATTAACAAAGAGCTGAAGGAAGAAAGGGAGACCACAAAGGGAATGCTGAATGGAACCCAAAATAAGGAATGGGAGTCCAAGTAAACCATAACCAATCAACTAAGTGATCTGAGAATCAACACTGAACATCAAATTAAGGAAGTAAAGAAGTTCATAAAAGATCTAAAACAAAGCTTCAACAAAGATTTTGAAGCCATCAAAGCTGATCAATTAGAAGGGAAAGAGATAAAAAACAAAGTAGAAAATCTAGACAGCAGGTTAGACCATGCAGAAGATCGAATCTCAAGGATTGAAGACAGCCTAGATATTATAAAGAACATACAACCACCCAAGACAAGTCCAAGAAATATGATAGATCTATCCAACACTTGGAAGACACAATCAGAAGGCCTAATCTAAGGATAATGGGTGTAGAGAAGCATCTAGAAACAGAATTTAATGACCTAGGAAATTTGTTTCACAGGATCCTTGCAGAGAACTTCCTAAACATGCAAAAAGATAGGCCTATTCAGATACAAGAAGCATTTAGAACTCCAAACAGACCAACCCAGAATAAGACATGTCACCTTCACATTATAATCCACACAGGATCAACTCAGACCAAGGAAAAGATCCTTAAAGCTGTCAAGGAGAAAAGATTAATCACCTATAAAGGGAAACCAATTAGAATCACCTCAGCTTTCTCAGCAGAGACAATCAAAGCAAAAAGAGCCTGGAAAGATGCATGCCATCCCCTAAAAACAAACAACTATCAACCAAGAATACTGTACCCAGCTAAACTCTCCTTCATAACTAAAGGCTAAATAAAAACCTTCCATAGCAAACAAAAATTGAAACAATACATCTCCACCAAACCAGCCCTACAAAAGATTCTTAATGATGTCCTACACATAGAAAACCAACAAGACTAAAATAAAGGCCAAGAAACTGCAACCAAACTGAGAATCCAAGAACCAGAGGAAAAACCCAGTTTTTGCAGCCCCCAAGAAGGTGGATAACAAGGCAGAAACTCCCAAATACCTCTCAGTCCTTTCTCTTAACGTTAATGGAGTGAATTCTCCAATTAAGCGACATAGACTGTCTAGTTGGATTAAAAAACAAGACCCTTCTATCTGCTGCCTTCAGGAGTCACATCTTGCCCGTAAAAACAAACACATTTTCAATGTTAAAGGTTAGAACAAAATCTACCAAGCAAACGGCCCCCATAAACATGCAGGAGTTGGAATCCTAATATCAGATAAAATAGACTTCAAATAAAATTCGTGAGAAGAGATAAAGAAGGTTGCTACATACTAATTAAGGGATCTCTCTATCAGGAGGATAGTACAATTCTGAATATCTACTCGACAAACAATGGAGTACCCAAATTTATCCAAGAAACACTACTTTCCCTCAAATCCCATATAAATCCAAAGACATTAATTGTTGGGGATTTTAACACACCACTCTCCCCACTAGATAGATCAACTCGGCAAAAACTCAACAGAGAAACTTCAGATCTAAACAGCTGCATAGATCAGCTAGATTTAACAGATATCTACTGAAGAGTTCACCCAGCAGCATCAGAATACACATTTTTCTCAGCAGCACATGGAACATTTTGTAAAATGGACCACATTTTAGGCCACAAAGCAAACTTGTCTAAATTCAGAAACATTGAAGTTATACCTTGCATTCTCTCTGACCACAAGGGAATAAAATTAGAACTCAACACCAAAAGCCACCAAAGAAAGTCTGTTATCACATGGAGGCTGAACAACACACTGCTTAATCAGGAGTGGGTCATGGAAGAGATTAGAATGGAAATTCAAAAGTTCATGCTATTCAACAAAAATGAACACACAAATTGCCAGCTCCTCTGGGACACAGCAAAAGCACTACTCAGAAGGAAGTTTATAGGTCTGAGGTCCTACATCAACAAATTGGAGAGGTCTGAAACCAACAACTTAATGACACATCTGAAACTTCTTGAAAAAGAACAGCAAGATAAACCCCAATCCAGTAGACAGAAAGAAATAATTAAAATTAAATCAGAATTAAATGAATTAGAATCCAAAAAAACTATAGAAAGAATCAACAAAACAAAGAGTTGGTTCTTCGAAAAAATTAACAAAATTGACTGACCCTTAGCAAATCTTATCAGAAAAAGTAGAGAACACACCGAAATAAATAAAATCAGAGATGAGAATGGAAACATCACCACGGAAACAACCAAGATTCAAAACATTATAAGGAAATATATCTCAAAACTTTATGCTAATAAGTTTGAGAACTTGACAGAAATGGACCTCTTCCTAGCAAATATTGACATGCCAAAACTAAACTAAGATGAGTTAAACCAGCTTAACAGGCCCATATCAAGCATTGAAATAGAAAGAGCAATAAGAGACCTGCGAGCTAAGAAAAGTCCAGGACCAGATGGTTTTACAGCAGAATTCTACAAGACCTTCAAAGCAGAGCTCACACCAATACTCCTCCAACTCTTCAATGAAATTGAAAGAGAAAATTCACTACCGAACACATTCTATGAAGCCATCATTACCCTCATCCCAAAACCAGGCAGGGAATCATCAAAGAAAGAGAACTATAGACCCATTTCTTTGATGAACATTGATGCAAAACTTCTCAACAAAATTTTGGCCAAACGACTTCAACAGTTCATCCAAAAAATCATACACCATGATCAAACAGGATTAATTTCAGGGCTGCAAAGCTGGTTCAATATACGCAAATCAATTAATATTATTCATCACATCAACAGGAGCAAGAATAAGAACCACATGGTTATCTCAATAGATGCAGAAAAAGCATTCGACAAGATCCAACATTCCTTTATGATGAAGGTTTTGGAAAAATTAGGAATCCATGGGACATTCCTCAATACAATAAAGGCTGTATATGACAAAACTACAGCCAGTATTATACTTAATGGTGAAAAAATGAAGCCATTTCCTCTTAACTCAAGAACAAGGCACGGATGTCCACTCTCTCCACTTCTCTTCAATCTAGTATTAGATACCTAGCTATAGCAATAAGACAAGATGCATACATAAAGTGGATCCAAATAGGGAAAGAAAAAATAAAACTCTCCCTTTTTGCAGACGACATGATCTTGTATTTAAAGAATCCCATAGACTCCACACCCAAATTACTCAAGCTGATTCAAAACTTTGGCAAAGTAGCAGGGTATAAAATTAACCCCCCAAAACCAATGGCTTTTCTGTATGCCAACAATGAGAAAAGTGTGGCTGAAATTAGGAAAGTAACTCCATTTGTAATAGCCCCACAAAAAATAAAATACCAAGGAATTAACTTAACCAAAGAAGTGAAGGACCTCTATGATGAAAACTAAAATCTTGAAAAAGGAAATCAACACAGAACTTTAAAAATGGCAAAACCTCCCATGCTCCTTGGTTGGAAAGATTAACATCGTGAAAATGGCAATACTTCCCAAGGCTATCTATAAATTCAACGCGATACCTATCAAAATTCCAACCTCATTCTTCAAGGAAATAGAAGAGGCAATCCAAAAATTCATATGGAACAATAAAAGACCCCAAATAACAAAAACGCTCCTCAACGGAAAGAACACTGCTGGAGGAATATCAACACCAAATCTCAAACAATACTATAAAGCCATAGTAATCAAAACAGCTTGGTATTGGCATAAGAACAGACCTCAGGACCAATGGAATAGAATTGAAAACCCAGAAATTAACCTACAGACCTATAGGCATCTAATCTTCGATAAGGGAGCTAAAACAACAGAATGGAAGAAAGACAGCCTCTTCAATAAATGTTGCTGGCAAAATTGGTTAACTAGTTGTAGAAAACTAAAGCTAGATCCCTATTTATCACCGTGCACCAGAATCAACTCCAAATGGATTAAAGACCTGGAAGTCAAAGCAGACACAGGATGGAATTGGAGAAACCCTAGGTCTCCTTGACTCAGGACGAAATTTTCTGAATAGAGACCCGGAAACACAACAAATCAAAGAAAGGTTGTACAAATGGGATTGCATGAAGTTGCAGAGCTTCTGCATGGCAAAGAACATAGCTAGCAAGATCAATAGGAAGCCCACGGATTGGGAGAAGATCTTTACTAGCCATACAACGGACAAGGATCTCATATCTAAAATATACTTGGAACTCAAAAATTAAATCCCCCAACAACAAATCCTCAAAGAAACAACTACCTAATAAATAAGTGGGCGAAAGACTTAAAGAGAAACTTCTCTGAAGAAGAAAGAAGGATGGCCAATAGACACATGAAGAAATGCTCAACATCCCTAGCCATAAAAGAAATGCAAATCAAAACAACATTAAGATACCACCTCACTCCAGTTAGTATGGCATAAATCAAGAACTCTAACAACAACAGATGCTGGAGGGGAAGTGGACAGAAGGGAAACTTACTTCATTGTTGGTGGGAATGTAAACTTGTTCAACCATTTTAGAAAGCAGTATGGAGGTTCCTCAAAGACTTCACATAGAGCTCCCCAATGTCCCAGAAATCCCACTTTTGGGCATTTACCCAAATGTTTACAAACAAGACCACACTAAAGCTACCAGCACAACTATGTTTATTGCAGCATTATTTAGCATAGCTAAGATATGGAACCAACCCAGATGCCCCTCAGTAGATGAATGGATCAAGAAAATGTGGTATATATATACACAATGGAATTCTATGCCTCCATCAGAAAGAATGACATTGCCCCATTTCTTTGGAAATGGAAAAAATTTGGAAAAAATTACATTCAGTGAGGTAAGCCAGGCCCAAAGAAACATAGGCCCCATGGTTTCCCTGGTTTGCAATATCTAGTATATTTATGAGTCAAGCAGAAAAGGTCAGATAATGTGACGTTAGGAAAATGAACCCTTAGATATGTATTTTAATGTTTTTTTCTTTCATGCGTGTGTTTCTAATGCATTTAAAAGATTATTTCTTTGTTGCTTTGTGGGTCCCTCCCCCACAGGATAACCCCTGCTTTCACTATATTTGATGTCAGTATAACTTGTGGAGGAGATGGGGAAAAACAAGTCGTTTAAGGATACAGGTGGACCTATTGCATCAATGAGAAGTACAAGTTGTCTTGTCTAAAACGAGCTTTACAATGTCGGTTTCGGGGGAAGTGGGGGAAGAAAAGGATTGGGATTGGAGGGGGAGGGGGGGCTGGGAAGCTATGTGAAGGGTAAACAAAGGAGGAGGCTGCAATGCTTGGTAAGAAATGTACGCATTATTCTGCCCATGTAATTGTAACCCCTCTGTACAGTATGTTCACAAATAAAATAAAATAAAATAAAAATTATATATGATAAAATGTGATCCATCTTCTCTCCACGTTAGCAATTGTTAGTGTTATTCTTTCTCTTATTTCCTTGGAAATTAATTATATTCCTATTACAACTTCATTACATTGTAACAGCTCTATAAAATGCTTTATTTTCTATTTTATTTTTCCTTTGTTATCTGACTTTCAGTCCAAACTATCAAGTGGATTAAAAAGAAACTAGATTCAGGACACTTTATTTTTCTCCTTCTCTTCTCTGAAGTCTTCGTGTTTTTTGAAACAATACCAATGACATACAGCTCCTATGTGGTCCACCATTCTTCCCCCACTCACTGTCTTCTGCAGAACAGCTCAAGTCATTATCGTTGAGCTATATTATGCTGTACTGTTATCTAAATCTTAACTCATTCCTAAATTAATTTTAGTTGCATTGAGCAGTCTCTAAAGACATTTTGTATATATAATATCAGGGGTTTGTATTTTCACAAGGTGTGAAATATGAGTGACTATGAAATATTTAGATATCTCTGTAGAATATTGGTCCACCTGCTCAATAATCTCTTATGTAAATTCAAGGAATACGGGTCAGTCAGAGAAATCTTGTAAAATGGTGTAGCTTGAGCCTCCATACTAGCTTTGAATAGTATTACCATGTTTAGTAGTGAAGACAACATAGTTCTACTAAAAGAACAGACACATAGAAGAAGGTAACAGATTTGTCAAAAATAAATTCTTAGTTTTATGGTCCACAGATTTTGAAAAGGATGCTATGACCTTATGAAATAAAAACAGAATCTTAAATGGTTGAAAAGGATGCTATGACTTTATGAAATAAAAACAGAATCTTAAATGGTTGTATTAGCACTATTGCCTCTCTAGATTTAAAGAATGATCTTAGACTACTACCTCAATCCTTTGTTTGTTTGTTTGTATGTCGGTCATGGGGTTTGAAATCTGGGCATGGGCGCTGTCCATGTACTCTTCAGCTCAAGGTGAGCACTCTACCGCTTGAGCAACAGCAAAACTTCCAGTTTTCTAGTGATTTATTGGAAATAAGGGTCTCATGGACTTTCCTGCCTGGTCTGGCTTTAAACCACGATCCTCAGATCTCAGCCTCCTGAGTAGCTAGGAATACAGTCGTGAGCCACTGGCTCCTGGCTTCAATTCTTTGTTATTGTGGGACCATTTAAGTAGGAAAAAGCCAAGTAAATATTTTGCATGAACCTAAACTAAGTGGGATAATATCATATTGGTGTCTCTTTAACTTGGAAGTTATAGATTATGTCTTTTTATACTTTAACTTGGGACAATTATCTGCTGTCAGTTATTTTCTTCTCTTACCCTTTTTTTGCCCTTCTACTTACATAATTATTATTTAAAGAGACATAATTGAGCTTGCATTTCTAAATTCTTCAAAATTATCTCAACTACTTCATATTTCTGGCAGCCTCCTATATATTTCTCAAGGGAAATATTTTGTCACTACCATTTTTATCCTATATGATATTGGATATCTTCCTGCCTAATTCAGTGCAAGATATACTTTAGACTCGTCCAAATATCTCAACACTTGTACTACCATAAAATACTATCTTCCTTGGAAATCATGATATTAGTATATCTGGTGAGTTGGCATCTGCCATTTTTGCATGGCCTTAATTGATACTTACATGCAATCATGTTTTAAACCAATATACCACTCAGTAGATGAACAAATTGACAAAATGTTGTTTATATATGTACAGAGGAATTCTATGCTTCCAATTCATAAGGAAATGGAAAGACTTGGAAAAATCTTACTAAGAAAAATAAGCAAGACCCAAAGAAACAGATTCCATGATTTCCCTCATTTGTAATAACTAGGAAATATCTAGGATAGTCCTAGCAGATGAGCAGAATGGCTCAATAGCTATGTATAAATGACCACATAAAATGAGGTGAGCAAAATAAACTCTTAGATATGGAAAGAGAGGTTTTTCTTTGTCGTTGTTGTTTTTAATGTACGATGTGATTTCTTTTTTTCTTTTGTGTTTTCCTCTATGGTTTGTCCACTGTTGTATTTGATTTCACTATCCCGTGTATTGTATATACATTTATCTTCATTTGGCAAGGGAAGCGGAACAATAAAACGGTGAGACAAAGGACAAAAGGCAAACCAATGCAATAGCAATACTCACAAGATAACATTAGAAATTTACATTACAACTTGTGAGGAGTATTGGAGTGAAGGAAAAGTGTGAGAAAAATGAGGGAGGGGGTAAAAACTTTGTCATGTTATGTATCCACTACCTTACAATTGTTGCAACCCTTCTATATATCACCTTGAAAATAAAATTAAGTTAAAAATGAGCTGCATAAAATATAATTTCACTGTATTGGTATAGTAAATATTATTCTATGTGTATTACCTTTTAAAAATGAACATTTTGCCTGCTAATTTGAATTACCTCTTTCTTTATCAGAGGGACATCAACTGAAATGTTATCAAACGACACAATATTTTCAGAATATACTTGCCATTATTTTGAAAAAAACATTATTTTAGTATTGTCTCATACTAAATCAGAAAACAGTTCAATTCTATGGAAACGCCTAACTTTGAAAACTGACTAATTGTTAAGAGGACAGAATATATCTGTTCCTCAACATTCCTATGACTACTAACTACTCATTTTCAAATTCTGAATATGATATACCAGAGACATTCAAAACAGTACCTGTTTGATTTTAAGTAGTTCAGCAATAGATGCAGGTTCCAATGAGGCATTACATATTTAAAAGTCAACAGAAAAAAAATAGACACGTTCTGGTAGAGGATAAAAATATGAAGTATCTATAATAATTAATTCTTGAAAGTAAACATTTGTTCATCAGAGTAAGCTATTATTTCTATGACAATCAATCCCAAGTTTTTATCCTGTAAAGTCATCGTAGCCCAACAATTTCCAACTAGTAAGGTGCACCTCAAAATTCCCTAAATTCACATCATGACTACTTCATCGCTATTGTGAAAAAATACTGCACTTCTGCTAATGTGATGCCCTTCCTATTTTGGAAAAAAATACTACACTGAACTTTGCTACATCATTTTCCTTGCAGTGGTATTCTTGAGATCAGAACACTTGCAAATATTATTTATTTTTAATTTTATTTTTTAATTATTTTATTATATATATTATCTATCATAGATACTCAGGAGATCTGTATATCTTAATATTAAGATTTGAAGATTATGGTTGAAAGTCCACCCAGGCAGGAAAGTTCCTTAGATTCTCATCTCCAATAAACTCATAAGGAAAAGCCAGACCCAAGTGGCACTGAGGTTCAAGTGGTAGAGCAGTAGCCTTTAGCAAAAACAGGCTCAGGGACAGTGCCTAATCCCAGAGGTTAAGCCCTACTACAAACCAAGCAACCAAAACAAAATAAAAACAAACCTCAAACCTAGCATTTTTCTCATTATATAGAGGTACATAATTAAGGAAATTTCTTCCTGTGTTATGTACAGATAGAAAAAAATATCACACAATTACTCTTTTCATACCGAGTTACACCAAAATCTCAACAGATTGCTCCTTTTCTATATTTGTAAATTAATGTCATCAATTTGTTGACAATTTGCCTAGATTATTCACATTATCATCTTACACATGAACTGTTGGAATTATCTTTTAACAAAGTTCTTATTATACCTTATTTGAAAGAATATTCTAGCCAATTAGAATGCCAGAATCATTAGTGAATTTGTAAATTAAATCTTTTACTTGAAAAGAATTTTGTAGTATCCTATAGAATATTAAATTACAAACATAAAATATCTATTTTTACATCTAAATTCTAATTTAGCCAGGTCTACAAAGTCCTACATTAAACGAACTTTCCTATTTCATCAGGCTTAAAGTTTTGCAATCCTTCATCATTTCTTGGGATTCTAACAGAATGATACTTTTTCAAATTTTTGTTTGGGAATCATGAGCTCTTTTGCATCTAGAAATGTTCTGTAATTAAGACAAAATTTAAAACAAAACTGAGCATTATATATGAGTTACATTTCAATAGGAAACTTGACTTCTCAAAGCATAATCACAAAATTAGCCCAAATTTCCAACTGTGTATTCCTTTCTTGTTTATTTTTTATTCCTTTCTTCTTTGGTTTTATTGAGACAAAATTGTATTCTTCTAGTTGGCCAAAGTTTCTGATCAGCTCACGTAACTTGGGAGTGGAGTCCATGGGGTCCATTAAATAAAAGATCATGTAATTTTCATGTTTTTTCTTCTTTTTTTCTATTTTTAAATTCATTAATTTTTATTGTGAAAAATTGTACAAAGGGATTAAAATTACCTGGGAAGATAATGAGTACATTTCGTCTGAAGCATTGTAGCCTCCTACTTTGTTTCCCCTTCCCATCCCTTCCCATCCTCCTTCCATGCCCCCACCCAATCCTCCTCCCCACCACCAAAGTAGTAAAGTTCGTTTTCGATATAACGACTTGAGCATCTCATTGTTGCAATGGGTCCAACTGTATCCCTATTTAAATGATTGGTTTTTTCCCTTCCCTTCCACAAATTTTACCAACATCAAATACAGTGAAAGCAGGGGTTATACCATGGGAGAGGGACATACAAAGCAACAAAGAAATAATCTTATAAATGTGTTAGAAATAATCCCATGAAAGGAAAAAAAAACATCTGAATAGATATCTTAGGGTTCATTTCCCTAACATCAACTTATCTGACCTATTCTGCTTGACTCAGACATATGCTAGTTACTGTAAATAAGGGAGACCGTGGGACCTATGTTTCTTTGGGCCTGGCTTACTTCACTTAATATAATTTTTTTTCCAAGTCTTTCCATTTCCTAACAATTGGGGCAATGTCATTCTTTCTCAGGGAGGCATAGAATTCCATTGTGTATATATACCACATTTTCTAGATCAATTCATCTACTGAGGGTCATGTGGGTTGGTTCCATATCTTAGCTATGGTAAATAATGATGCAATAAACATTGTCGTTCTGGAAGCTTTAGTGTGGTCTTGTTTGTGAACATTTGGGTAAATGCCAAAAAGTGGGATTGCAGGGTCATAGGGGAGTTCTATGTGGAGTCTTTTGAGGAACCTCCATATTGCTTTCCAAAGTGGTTGAACAAGTTTACACTGCCACCAACAATGCAGTAAGGTTCTCTCCTGTCCACATCCCCTCCAGCATCTGTTATTAGAGTTCTTGATTATAGCCATTCTAACTGGGGTTAGGTGGTATTTCAATGCTGTTTTGATTTGCATTTCTTTCATGGCCAGAGAGTTTGAGCATTTCTTCATGTGTTTATTGACCATCCTTTCATCTTCAGAGAATTTCTCTTTAAGTCTTTAGCACATTTATTTATTGGGCAGTTGATTCTTTGAAGATTTGTTGTTGGGGGATTTAATTTTTTGAGTTCCAGGTATATTTTAGATATGAGACCCTTGTCCGTTTTATGACTAGTGAAGATCTTCTCCCAATCCGTGGTCTTTCTAGTGATCTTGCTAGCTATGTCCTTTGCCAGTCAGAACCTCTGCAATTGCATGCAATCCCATTTGTCCAAACTTTTTTTGATTTTTTTTTTTTTGTTTCTGGGACTCCATTAAGAAAATTAAGGCCTGTGCCAAGGGTTGCTCCTATTCTATCCTGTAATATTTTCAGAGTGTCTGCTTTGACTCTGAAGACTTTAATCCATTTGGAGTTGATTCTGAAAGGGTAATAAATAAGGATCTAGATTTACTTTTCTACAAGTACTTAACGAATTTTGCCAGTACCATTTACTGAAGATGCTCTCGTTTTCCACTGTATTTTTTTAGCTCCCTTATCGAAAATTAGATGGCTATGGGACTATAGGTTCATTTCCTGGTTTTCAATTCTACTCCATTGGTCATCTTGAATGTTTCACTTCATCTTTCCCTATTTGGATTCCCTTTAATTTTCCATCTTGTCTTACTGTCCCAGCTAGCATTCTAATATTAAGTTGAAGAGGAGTGGAGAGAGCGGACATCCTTATCTCTTCCCTGAATTAATAAGAAATGGCTTTAACTTTTCACCAATATGTATAATGCTGGCTGTAGGTTTGTCAATTCTTAGCAGAAAGAACAGCACTGGAGTAATATCAGTTCCAAATTTCAAACTATAGTAAAAAGCCATTGTAATAAAAACAGCTTGGTACTGGCACAAGAACAGTACTGAGGACCAATGGAATAGGACGGAAGACTCAGAAATAAACCCACTGACCTATAGCCACCTAATCTTTGACAAGGGAGCTAAAAAAATAGAATGGAAGGAAGACAGCCTTTTCAGTAAATGGTGCTGTTAAAATTGGTTAAACACCTGAATAAAAACTAAAGCTAGCCATATGTGTGTGTGTGTGTGTGTGTGTGTGTGTGTTTGTGTGTGTATATCACCCTGCATGAGAATCAAGTCAAAATGGATCAAAGACCTCAAAATAAAAGCAGACACCGTGAAAACATTACATGAAGGATAAGAGAACCTAGGGCTCTTTAGCACAGGCCAAAATGTTCTTAATAGAGATCCAGAAACAACAAATCACAAAAAGGTTGTAGAAATGGGATTGCATGAAACAGCAGAGCTTCTGCAAGGTAAAGCTCATAGATAGTAAGATCAATTGAAAGCCCACTTACTGGGAGAAGTTCTTCATGAGTCATAAAACAGACAAAGTCTTATATCTAAAATATACTTAGGACTCAAAATCATAAATCCCACAAAAACAAATCCTCAAGGGAACAACTGCCGAATAACTAAATGGGCTGAAGACTCAAAGAGCGACTTCTTTGAAGAGGAAATAAAAAATGTCCATTAGACAAATGAAGAAATGCTCAATTTTTCTAGTCCTAAATGAAATGCAAATCAAAACATTGAGATTACACCTCACTCCAGTTAGAATGGCTATAATCAATAAATGTAATGATGACAGATGCTGGTGGGGATGTGGCTAAAAGGGAACCCTACTGCATTACTTGTAGGAGTGTAAACTTGTTTAACCACTTTGGAAAGCATAATGGAATTTCGTCAAAAGACTCCACCTAGAGCTCCCCAATGACCCAGTAACCCCACTTTTGCGCACTTACCCAAATGATCACACAACTACCAGCACAACCATGTTTAGTGCAGTATTATTCACCATAGCTATGATATGGAAACAACACCAATGCCCCTCAGTAGATGAATGGTTCAAGAAAATGTGGTACACACACACACACACACACACACACACACACACACACACACACACACACACACATACACACACACACATACACACACACTGGAATTCTAGGATTGCATCAGAAAGAATGACACTGCCCCATTTGTTAGGAAATGGAAAGACTTGGTAAAAATTATATTGAGTGAAGTAAGCCAGACCCAAAGAAACATAGGTCCCATAGTTTACCTTTTTTAACTTTGTTTACAAGGATTAGTACATGTCTAGGACAAGCAGAGATCAAAGGCTAGGTACATATGAACATGCAAGATGATGTTAAGTGAAATGTACCCCAAGTCAGAGACACAAGCGGTTTTTCCTCTCTTTCTTTTGTTTTTAATATGCTTATAATGCACTATGTGATTCTTTTGTACGTTATTCCCCCATGGTAAACACCTGTTTTCACTGTATTTGATTCCAGTGTTCTGTATCTTATATATACATACATACATATATATATATATATATATACATATATACATATATATATATATATATATATATATATATATATATAATTTGAGGAGTGGAAGGGATACATTAAAAGGATCTGCATAGGGAAAGAAGAAATTAAACTATCCCTTTTTGCAGATGACATGATACTATACCTTCATGATTCCAAAAACTCCATCCCTAAACTCTTAGAAATCAAAAATCACTTTGGCAAAGTGGCAGGATACAAAAATCAATCCAATAAAATCAGTTGCCTTCCTGTACACTGACAATGTACAAGCAGATAGGGAAATAAGGGAAGCAACCCCATTCACAATAACCTCCCCCAAAATAAAATATTTAGGAATTAACCTAACCAAAGATGTAAAAGAACTATTTAATGAAAACTATAAAAATTTAAAGAAAAAATTACAGAAGACACTAGGAAATGGAACGACCTCCCATGCTCTTGGATAGGCAGACAATATAGTGAAAATGGCAATACTGCCCAAATTAATATACAAATTCAATGCAATTCCTATTAAAATCCCAATGATGTACATCTCTGAAATACAGAAAACAGTCCAAAAATTCATATGGAACCACAAAATACCTAGAATAGCCAAAACAATTCTAGTGAATAAAGACAACATGGAAGGGATATCCATGCCGCACTTCAAACTCTACTATAGAGCCATAATAACAAAGACAGCATGGTACTGGCACCAAAACAGACCCAAAGACCAATAGAATAGAATAGAAGATCTAGAAATAAATCCACATGCCTACAGTTAGTTGATATTTGGCAAAGGAACCAAAGACAGACAATGGAAGAAACACAGCCTCTTCAACCACTGGTGCTGCGAAAACTGGGCAGCCACATGCAGAATAATAAAAGTGGACTCCAGCATATCACCATTCACCAACATCAACTCAAAATCGATTAAAGACTTTAACATTAAACCTGAATCTCTGAAACCTCTGCAGGCAGAGTAGGAGAGACACTTGAACTTATAGGCCCAGGAAAGAATTTCCTGAACAGAGTCCCAGGGTCACAACAAATTGGAGTGAGACATGACAAATGGGACTACCTTAAAATAAAAAGCTTCTGCAAAGCTAAAGCTATCGCAACCAAGCTAGAAAGACAATCAATTAATTGGGAAAAAAGATTTACCAGCACTATATCTGAAAAGGGGTTAATATCCAGTATGTATAGGGAACTCAAGAAACTAGGACCTCAAAAACCTAACAAACCAATTACTAAATGGGCAAGGGAACTAAAGAGAGACTTCTCAGAAGAAGAGTTAAGAATGGCAAAGAAACACATTAGGAAATGTTCACTATCCCTGGTTGTGAAGGAAATGTAAATAAAGACAATCATTGGATACCACCTTACCCCAGTCAGAATGTCCCACATCCTCAAGTCAGCCAATGACAAACGCTGGAGGGGATGCAGAGAAAGAGGAACCCTACTACACTGCTGGTGGGAATGTACACTTATACAACCACTTTGGAAAACAGTCTGGAGAGTCCTAAGAAAGCTAAATATTGACCTCCCTTATGACCAAGTCATACCACTTCTAGGCATCCATCCTGAACAACAGGAACCAGTATACAGGGACACATGCACCTCCATGTTTATTGCCGCACTGTTTGTAATAGCCAGGATATGGAAACAACCCAGATGTCCCACCACAGATGAATGGATCCCAAAATTGTGGTATCTATACACAATGCAATATTATGCAGCCATTAGAAATGAAAAAATAATGGCATTTGCAGGGAAATGGATGGAGCTAGAAGGTGATCATGTTGAGCAAGGTAAGACAAGAGCAAAGAGACAAACAGTACATGTTCTCCCTGATAAGTGGATGTTAAAACCAAAATGTTAGGCAATACGACAAAATTAACAGGACTTAAGAAACAAAGGACTTCCACTCATCTGGTCGAATCTCTACTAAATAACCCCATGCTGCTGATCACATATATGGTATCTGTGTGTACAATGGAGGGGAACCAGGAAGATGACACAAAGTAGAGGGAATCAGGGAAAAACCCGTCAGCTGCACTGGACATTGACCAAAATGAACTAAGCAAGTTAATGGCAGGGATGGGAGGGAGAAAACAAGTGGGAAAAAGGGAACAGCTGATGTTATGCAAAACAAAAGAAATGTACATACCAACCAATGTGGAAGTAATAACTGTATCGCAAAGCTCATAGAACTCATAAATGTTATAGACTGTGATAGACAATTTGCTCCAGAAATATTAGAATGTGTTTGTGACTTTAACTGAGCATCACTATCCCACAATACTGTGAAATTAGGGAAATTATGTAACCACTTAATTACAATAAAAAAGCACAAACTCTCCAGAAATCATTATAGATGTATACAACTATCTCTTGAATACATTTTGACATCAAAGTCAGGCAATTCACTTGGAAGACTTCCATGGAATCTATGAAATGTTATAGTAAGCTATTGTTATTTGGATTGTGAAAATATTTTGTATGGAAACAAAGAATGCAATGGCATTTTTGAAATTTAAGAAACTTAACCAAACCATTATGACTTAGGAGAGCAATTTGTACAGCCTTCCAAAACTTCAAAGAGGTAGTGATACATACTTATCCTTTTGGCAATATCAAATACAGTTTCTTCCAAGTTGATCTTCAGACATAATGGTTCAACAGAAGCAGATCGAACATGTCTTTGCTATCTCTATTCCCAGCAGCAAGATGCAAGGGGGCCATTGGTATCTGCATCATGATGAAGTAAGAAGAAAGCCTCTCTAATATAATTCCACATATAAGCACTGCGCAGGGTTGTTCAGCCATCTACAGTTATTGCATGAATATCTGCCGCTTGAGTCACCAATTCACAGACAGTGTCTAAGTGTCCACTGTAGGCTTCCTGATGAATATGGGTATAATCATCGTCATCCCTAGTATTCACATGAGTGGCCTTTTTGGAAAGTAGTCTCTGCAGTGTAATAACCTGATTATTTTCAGCAGCCCAAAGAAGAAATTTGCATGGATCCTTCTCCATTTTTCTTGCAATTGATACCATTCCTCACTTTTTCATCATGTTCCTCGTCTCCATTAGAATTGCCTAACCTGAGACTTTGAGTGACGATGGGAATGAGGTGTCCATGTATTTCCCTAATAGATCAGGTTAGTTGAACTGTTCAGAAAAATCCGGTGAATTTTCTGAATCTGTGTTTTCACCATGATTTATTTTCCCTTTTTCCATTTTTACTATTCAAAATTATTCCAACTGGAGAGTAGGGAATTGATGGAGAGCAGAGGAAAGATTTTCCTGCGTATTCAAAGTTACAGACTGAAAATAAGGACCAGTGGTGTCTTCATGTGCAGCTTATTCTAGGAATGAGAAAAGATGAAATAATGCCTTCTATATAAATGATTTGGGAAATGGCAGAGCAGAAAGTAAAATGATGCAACCAAAAATATAAAAGCAAAATGAATTACGATAATTATAGAGCAAGCCTATTATCTATGAGAAATATTAAAGAGAGAGGAAGAAAGACAGATGTGCAATGACCCAGATAGCCACAAATGCATGCCTCTGATCAATTTATAGAGAAAGAAGAATTTTATGGTTTAAAAAAGATGGAAATAGAATTTATGTATTTACTTGAATTGGGTAAATACATTTTTAGCAGCCTACATGAATAGACATAGGTTTAATCATATTGCAGACAAGAATCTAAATCCTTGATAATTCTAGAAACAGATATGAATGAAATCAGTTGAATCACACTTTTCATGTACAATGAAGGAATAGGTCCAGGCTAGGAAAGCAGCAAGAAAAGGCAGGCCGATTGTATCTGTGACAAAACTTTGTGGAAAATGGTATTGAGGATTACTTACTGTTGATCCACTTGCACTGGAAGCATGATTCTGAACAATTGCTTGCTGATTCTCAAATATTACTTTGATCATTATATTCTCCAAAAAGAAAAAGTGAGATTTAACTTATAGCAAAGGACTACTTATACATTTTGATTTCTCATTAAACACCTTCAATCACCACATTATTTCTTTTTTCTTTTGTGTTTTCCCCTATGGTTTATTCCCTGCTGTATTTGATTTCAGTATCCTGTGTATTATATACACATTTATCTTAATTTGGCAAAGGTAGAGGAACAACAAAATGGCGAGACAAAGGACAAAGGGAAAACCAATGCAATAGCAATACTCACAAGAAAAGATGTAGGATATTCACATTACATCTTGTGAGGTCTATTGGGATGAAGTAAAAGTGTGAGAAAAATGAGGGAGGGCATAAAAAGTTCGACTTGTTAGATATTCACTACCTTACAATTACTGCAACCCCTTCTATATATCACCTTGACAATAAAATTTAATTTAAAAATAAGCTACATAAAATATAATTTCACGGTATTTCTATAGTAAATGATATGCTATGTGTATTAATTTTTTTAAAAAATGAACAATATTTGGCTTTTAATTTGAATTATTTTCCCCTGTCTTTGTCAGAGGATCATCAACTTGAATGCTATCAAACTATAAAAATTTTCAGAATATACTTGCCATTATTTTTTTAAAAAGCATTATTTTAGTATTGTCTCATACTAAATAGAAAATAGTTCAATTCTCTGGAAACTCCTAATTTTTAAAACTGAATATTTGTTAAGAGGACAGAATGTATGTGTTCTACTAACAACTCATTTTCAAATTCTGAGCATGCCATACCAGAGACATTTAAAACAGTGCCTGTATGCATTTTATTTAATTCTGCAATAGATGCAGTTTCCAATGGGGCATTACATATTTAAAGGTCAACAGAGAAACTAGCCACATTCTGGTAGAAGATAAAACTATGAAGTATCTGTAATAATTAATTCCTGTAGAGTAAACATTTGTTTATCATAGTAAGCTATTATTTCAATGACAATCAATCCCAACATTTTATGCAGTAAAGTCATTCTAACCCAACAGTTTCCATCTTGTAAGGTGCACCTTAAAATTCCCTAAATGCACAGCATGACTAGCTTATCAGTATTGTGAAATAATTCTACACTTCTGCTAATGTTATGACCTTTCTATTGTTGAAAGAACACTACACTAAACTTTGCTGCATCATTTTCCCTCAAGTGGTGATCTTAAGATCAGAAAACTTGAAAATATTATTTATAGATATATTTTCGTTTACCATAGATATTCAGAAGGCAAAGATCTGTATATTATGGTTCAAAGCCCACCCAGGCAGGAAGGTTCATTAGATTCTTATCTCCAATAAACTGCTCAGGAAAAGCCAGACACAAGTAGCACTGAGGTTCAAGTGGTAGAGCAGTATACTTGAGCATAAAACAGGCTCAGGAAAAGTGCCCAGGCTCAGACGTGAAGCCCTAGGACACACAAAACAACAAAAACAAAATGAAAACAAACCCCAAACCTAGTATTTTTCTCATTGTATACAGAGGTATACAATTAAGGAAATTTCTTCCTTTGTTATGTAAAGGTAGAAGAAAAAAGATTTCAAACAATATCTCTCTTCATAAAATGTTACACCGAAGTCTCAAATATTGCTCTTTTACTAAATTTATAAATTAATAGCATCCATTTATTGTCAACTCTTTCTAGATTATTCACATTATCATGTTATACATGAACTTTTGGAATTATCTATTAACTAAGTCCTAATTACAACTCTCTTGAAAGAATATTCTAGACAAATAGAATGCCAGAATCATTTGTGAATTTGTAAATTAAAACTTCTAATTAAAAAGTATTTTATAGTATCCTATAGAATATGAAATTACAAGAAATAGATATTTATTTTAAATCTAAATTCTAATTTAGTAGGGTCTACAAAGTCCTACATTACATAACTTTGCTGTTTCTCCAGGCTTAAGTTTTGTAATCCTTCATTATTTCTTTGGAATCCAACAGAATGATGCTAAATTTTTCAAATTTTTGGTTTGGAATCATGAACTATTTTGCATCTAGAAGTATTTTGTAATGAAGAGAGCATTCAAAACATGACTGAGGATGATATATGAGTTGCATTTCAATAGGAAACTTGACTTTTCAAAAAGTAATGACAAAATTAGCCCAAACTTCCAACTGTGAATTCCTTTCTTGTCCTTTCGTTTGTTTTACTGAGGCAAAATTGTACTACCTAGTCCAGGGAAGATATTACTATTTTATCCACTCTCTAATCTCCTGTATTAGAGTGCTAGAATTCCAGACTTGTATCGCATTGCCCTGCCATAGTTTGTTGGTTTATTTAATCGAGAAACATACTAGTAATTCTGAACTTCTCCGATGATCTTATCCACTAGACTGACTGCTCAAACTGTTTCTGTACAATTTTCAAAGATGTTCTAACATTTGACACAGGAGATGAACATTTTCAGATGCACCTGCAGGGGTCTCTGATTCATTCTTCCATGGATCCGATCCCTTTAATAATTATTACTTGGCTCTTTTACTATCTCTGGTCACTACATATGTAATAGTCTCAAGTTTTTGGGGGGAAAGTTCACGTGACGACTTTCTAATATTAAAAATTATCAATTGATTCTAGTCTTACACAGGACATATTATCTATTATTTTCTAACTTTTCTACACATTGTGAGAGTTGTTTCATATGTGTGTTTGCACATATAAGTGCTTCTGTACGTGTGTAAATGTTTGTATGTATGTATGCAAAAACCTCAGCCTATTATTCAGCACTGTTGCTCATAACTAGTATCCCATCACTTGAGCCATTCATCCAATGCAGTTTTTGGCTGGTTAATTATAGGCAGTGTTGCAAAGACTGTTCTGCCGAAGCTGGATGCAAACTTAACTTTCCAGACTCTTTTACATTCTTAGTTTTTATTTTTTCAGGAGTATGGTTTTAAACTACAAACATTTTTGTGAATGTAAAGTCTGACTTGTAGCCTAGATTTTTAACTCAAGATTTCATACAAACATAGATGAACATACACATTACATATCCTGAGTGTGTACTGCTAGAAATGTGATCTTAAGCCTGGTACTGGTGGCTCAAACCTATAACCCTAGTTACTCAGGAGGTTGAGATCTGAGGATTGCAGTTCAGATCAAGCACCAGTATGAAAGTTTTCTGAGGCACTTATCTCCAATTAACCACCAGAAAACTTGAATTGGCACTGTGGCTCAAATGGTAGAGCTCTAGCCTTGAGCTGAAGAGGGGAGAGACATTGCCCAGTCCCAGAGTTCAAGACCCACAACCATCAAAAAAAAAAAAAAAACTAAAAAAGAAAAAGAAATGTGATCTTATCCACCAGTTCATTGCTACTATATTTCCTGCTCTCTCAATATGGCCTTTTTTTCCAGTTAAGTCCATGCTCTTATATCTGACTTGTTTTGGAACCAGAATTGCTCTTCTGTTCTACTTTTTACAAATTTGCATGATTAGCTACCATGATTTAGACCTAGTAGAAAACAAGAGTGGCCTCATCGTCCATGTTCCACTTAGTAGTAATGCTTTCCCTATATCACTCCCATAGATCTACATACTGGCCTTGGATTTTATTGTTTCAAAGTTATCTTATTGAAAGAGTCTTCTATAGTGTATTGAACCATTATACTTAAGCACAAAACTTCTTTTTCTCTTATTATTCCTATTGTTTTTCCTACTTCTAACTTATGTACACTTGGGAAATAATGCACAAAACAAACACTCACAAAAAATGTTTCTGAGAACATTCTTCCCACATAAAATTGGTCTTAATTACAGAGCACTTAAGAAATTTGAACTAAAGTAGTCCAGGATGTTTTTTTCATGTTTTTTATTGTAAAAATGGTTTAAAGAAGGGTTAGAGTTACATAAGAAAGTTAATGAGTACATTATCTATCAAGCATTGTTACCTCCTCTTTTGTTTTCCTCCTACAATCCTTTTCCTCCCCACAAACCCAACTCCCTTCTCCCCTCCTCAAGTTGTAAAGCTAATTTTCTACATAGTGCCTTGTACAACTCATTGATACAATAGGTCATACTGTATACTTGTTTAAGCATTTTGTTATTTCCCTTCCCCTCCCCACATTAGAAAAATGTATATGCAAGATGCAGGTCGCTGACAATAAATATAATGAAAACAGGGGTTATACCATGGAGGAAGAAAACAGAAGAGAAACAAAAATTCACATACTACATGTTAGATACTTTTAAAAAATAGCACGAACGAAAAAGCAAGTTGTGTCCCTATCTTGGGTTCCATTTCACTTAACATCATCTTATATGGCCATATGTACATGAATAAGGTTTCATAAGCCATGCAAATTCAATATTTTCTCGCTATAAAGTTATCTCTGAAACACATTTTACCTCATGTTCAAAGATATACTTGTGCTATTTCAATGAAGCCAGAAAATATTCATTTTACCTGGAGCAGCACCATAGATTGTTACTGGAAGTAAGTGGAAGGAACTGTTATTGCAAGTGAAAACTGATCCCAAGAGAGGAGTTGAACATAGGAAAATGACAAAGATCATGGTAATTTGTGCTGTCATTTTTACGGTACAAGAAAAGAATCCAAGGCCTGAAGGAAACTATGTTCCTGACTTTTTCAAGTGTGTCCTTTACTTATATAAACCTTGTCTGTAAACTTCTAGTTAAGAGTATAACAAAAGGAAACAATATGCCATTTTAAGGCCAACATAGAATAAAAGGAAATAAATTTGTTTTAAAAGTGTTCTCCTGCAAAGAAACAAAGTTATGAGAGTTTTAAAGAGACTTATGGACAGATATTTCACTCCTGAGATGATTCTCTTGTTGCAGGAGTCAGTTACCCAATTCTTTAGTCTGGTCCCGAGTTCTCCATAGCAATAAGGATTCCACAAAGCAGGATCCAGTGAGTACGATCAGCGAAAGGAGCCTCTTCTCAAACCAGTGCTTTAAGGATGGTCTCAAAGAAACATGTGTTTTTTTATTTCTTTGTTTGTTTGTTTAGTTTGTGCTGGTTTTGGGTCTTGAACCCAGAGGATGGATCCTGTCCCAGTACAGTTGTCTTTCGTGCCCAACTTCCCCCAAACCTAGTACTCTATTGCTTGAGCCTAAACTCCACTTCTGGCTTTTTTAGTGTTTAATCACAGATAAGAGTTAGACAGACTCTCCTGCCTGGGTTGTCTGAACTGAGATAGTAATAAATTCAAGTGACTTCAACTGTATGGACTTCTCCTTTGAACCAAGAAATATTAGATGAAGTTTATTATAAAGCTAATATTTGACAATTTTTAAAAGAAGAGAACATGTCCAGCTAAGAAACCATAAAAGAAGGTGCACTGAATCATTTTGGAATTATTTTTTCTACTTGGGAAGATTACTATTGCCTTTGTCATTCCTTTTGGGGAAACTTAAAGTCATATTTGCACTTTTTTGTTGGTGTTGGGTCTTTAACTCTGATACTGGGCCCTGTCCCTCAGTTCTTCAGCTCAAGTTGAGCACTCTGTCACTTTTGGTACAGCAACACTTCTGGGTTTTATGTGGTTAATTAAAGATAAGAGTCTCATGGACTTTCCTGACCAGGCTGGTTTTGAACCACAATCTTGTGGTCTCAACTTTCTGAGTAGCTAGGATTACAGGTGTGAGCCACCAGCATCCGTCTTATATTTGCAATTATGTGCACTTATTGACACTATGTAGACAAAGAATGGAAATTTGAATCAAATGATGACATTGCAACTTTTCAGAAAAATCGAGGTAGCAATAAATTTATCCTCCTTTTCCATGTTGTTACATTAATGATTCATGTGTTAAGGGACTCTTACATTAGCATCCTCTGCTGTCTGGATTTGTCGACTTAATATCAGAAATTGTTCATAGAGAAATATAAAAGACTGTGATTTTTAGAAAGCAAAGGAGTTCAGGTATGAAAGTACAGCATAGAAGGATATACAACTTATCACACAGAGATTAAGAATTAGACTAATTACTACAATGCTAAAGGCAATGAGGAATAAGCCTTGTTGATGACTAGTTCTTTAATAACCAAAAATGGTTCCCTAGAACATTTTGTGGTATAACATAGTTATTATCATTTATTCCTTCCATCTGGAGTTATTCCTTCTCTTCTGTAAAAACTATTAATTAGCCTCTGCCTTTTTGGTGCCATGACTTACCAAAAAGATTTCCAAATCTCACTTATGCTACACTTCTAATTGTGATTAGCAGTGACCACTCAAAAGCCTGGAATCTTTGAATTTCCAGAATTAATCTTCACCTGACATCTAAGCACATTCCTGGCATTAATTGCCGTGAATTAATGATTAAAAGTTTTTTTTTTCAAAATAGTATAATAATATAGGTAAAGTACAGGTATCAGTATGGAAGGAGCAATTATATATTCCAAGTATGAATTGTTTATTTTACATTTACTAACTAAATGTTTGTTGTTATTGTTGTTGGTTAAGTCAATTAGACAAATACCACATCAAGTCTCAATTTACTTAAAGGCACCAACATTTTAGTGTTCAAGAATATCACTCATCTTTAGAAAATGACTAGTCACAACAAAGTTTATATTTCAAATTTAAAAAATAAAAATTACACCCAGATTTGATGTGAATATTCTGTTTCCAGGAATACATTTATTCAGCAAACAGGGAAACAAAAAATAAGGGCTTGTCATATAGAAAGAAAGATGAAAAAGCATACTGTCTTTCCTTAAGATGATACATACATGCAAATCGTGTCATTTATTCAAAGATCTTATAAAAATTCATGAGCGGATTTGTCATCAGAACTGATAGGTAAGCAAAGTAACTGGAAAACTGTATTTGTAAATAGTGCTTTCAATATATGATGACCTTTTCAATAAATAAGCCTATAGATGATGATTTTGTATCTGTAACACACATCCAGTATTCAACATTTTAGACATACTCCCATTCTCTTACCTCAGTTCTTGATTAATATTCTTCTACTTTCATGATGTCAATTGCTACTAAAGTAACAAGGTGGGTTTTCTCTTGGTTTCTATATCCAATAAATTTTAGTATTTTGCAACGATGTATAAACTCATGGAGTTTTGACTTGGATGTGAAGTTTGAGGATACTCTATTCAGGGTATTAATTGGCCTGAAGCAGCCAGGAACCTATTGTGAATACACAGACACACGGTATACTAAGAATTAGGGAGTTGATCTCGGGGAAAGATAAAGGTCCAAGCAAGATCTTGAAGCTGAGATAAAGCAATGCAGCAAACATCAATCAACTATCATTACAAGGGAATGGAACTTATCTCTGATGTGTCTGGGTGGCAGCTGTGTGTGTGTGTGTGTGTGTGTGTGTGTGTGTGTGTGTGTGTGTGTGTGTGTGTGTGTGTGTGTGTGTGTGTGCATGTTTGTGTGTGTGTGTGTGTGTGTGTGTGTGTAGAGAATTTTAGTGTGGCTTCTATGTTTACAGTCCATAGAGCATTACTTGTTAAGGAGAAGGTGCCCTTACCAGAGCTCTGATACCACTGTCATCACTTTTTACTGCAAAAAAACACTTGCTTAATCTCTAATTAAAAAGGGAAAAATAAACTAACATCTTACATGATTGTTTTGAAAATTGATTGGCAAATTGAAGGCCAAAGGGAGAAATTGGAGATTAATATAATCCTTTTCCTCTCTTCTGATTATTAAACTGCAATAGCTGTGATTTTCAGGAATTTCCTATAATATACTTACTGCTGAATTACTAATATGTTTAATAATATGAAACATATGATAGAGAAATAGATCAGGCAGCAAGCACAAAGAACCAGTGATAAGATCGACCTTTTGAGCAGGGTTGCCACATCTTTTAGGAATGCAATTCCTTCATATGCATTTCAAATATTATGGCTTTCCCTGTGTGATTAAAAGGCAAGAAAGTACTGTAGAAACAAAAATTCCTGTTCAGCCAAGTAGAAAGTGCTCATGTTCCCATCCTCATGTTGCAAATTTCCATTTCATAAAGATTCTTTGTTAGAGTGCTTTCATTTAATATACTTCAGCACAGCATCCATCCCTGTTGGAGACATAAAAAAAAGATAATTTTATTTGAATATTATCTTATGTAAGTTAGTGTGTACCGGCATGATTTGTATAATTACAGAAGTTTGTAATAAATATAAGTAGGGATCTTGTCACAAATATAAAATATAATTAAAATCACATAAGACTAGAAGTCACAGAATTTTTTGCATGAAAACATACATTAGATTAGTTGCAGAATTTCTATTTTGAGACAGCCTTTTATTAAATTATAAAGCACTTTATTAAGGGTTGAAACATTTTATTGAAAAAAATACATTTCTTAGAGATATTTTTAATTCATATTTTAAGAAGAAAAATGGTCCCAAAGTAATTATTTTTTAAAAATTATTTTCCTGTTTCCATGTGATTAACCTCCAAATTAGAAATCCAGATATTTAATGTAATTTAAATTAAGCAAAAATATTTATTGAGTATAAGAACCTTCTGCTCTCTACATTCTTCACACTAACTTTACCAAATATGATGAGTCTGAAATAATCAGTCTCTTTGTGACCTGTGTTGATATTATTTACAATGTGATCAAAATGTTTAAAAAGTAGTAATTATTTTAGCTTAATTGCTCTGAAGAGACAATAAGTGATATAATCAAAGGCTAAAAATGATTAGACTTAAATTTAGAATTTAGGAAATATTTTTGACCACACTGGTTACTGGATCCTTTGCAACAACCTCATGAGATAATTTATATTGATGAAGCAAAAATCCCAGAGGTTAGACATTTACGAATACAAAAAACGTGTCATTCTGAATATGTAGAACTACATATCAAAAATAGAAATTTTAGCTTTTAAATACCTGAATATACTAATACATTTAATTGCAGGGTAAGTACTTGTTGTGAAAGGAGATAAAATTGCATTTATTTTGAAAGTAAACCTAAGTATTCATTTGAATGAAAGACCATGTTTAAACATCACTCATTCAAGAAACAAGATGTACAGTTAGTTGTTTTTCATGCCAATTATGATGTCTAAAGTAACTAGATTAGTAAACTTAAATCATTGCTTCATAGGGAAATAGAAATTTAGTTTCCTAAAATTCATGACTATAACTTTTTCTCAATTACTAAAAAACTGTTTTGTGTATTTTTCATGGAATCTTCTTTGATATATTTTTGTTCATTAAGTTAAATAATTGACCAATAACAATATAAAATATGCATGAACAAAGTTTATCTAACACAAGCATTTTATTCCCCAGATATATCAATGGCTCTCTTAAAAAATACTAGGTATTTTGTTAATGGTTATTAATTGTCAGAAGTGGCAATACCATAATATGTTTAAAGCATTTGATTATACACTCTGCCTCTATTTTCTTTTCATTACTTCTTCTTCCAAAGATCTTCTGTATTTCCCATAAAGTTTCATCTTTATATTTGCACATATAATCTAATTTGGGAAAAAAATGAGCTAAACTGCAATTAATTCAAGTTGTATAGTGGATTAACAGGATGAACAAAAACTTGAATATTTTTGTTAACTTCTGAATTGAGCTATCATTATTATTATGTTTAGGTTTAGGATCCCAGACAGAATTAGAATTAGGATTAGTGAAATAGGTTCAATGCAGGATGCAACAATGATACTTAGAAGACCCTATGTTGAAAATGAACTTTACACCATGGGGAACGAGGAGTAAGGGAGGTGGAGTAGTAGGAGAACAACAAAGAAGTGTTTAACAATGCTCAACAAGAAATATACCCATTACCTTACTCGTGTAACTAATTTGACTTTAAAGCATCTTTACAATAAAATAAAATTTAAAAAAATAATAAAGATGGGTGTCAGTGGCTCACGCTTGTAATCTTTGCTACGCAGGAGGCTGATGTCTGAGGATCGGAGTTCAAAGCAGCCCAGGCAGGAAAGTCTGTGAGGCTCATATCTCCAATAAACCACTAGAAAACCATAAGTGGCGCTGTGGCTCAAGTGGAAAATGGCTTGCCTTGATCTGAAGAGTGGAGGGAGAGCGCCCAATGCTAGAATTTAGGCCCCATGACTGAACAAAAAATAAAAAAAAAAAATAGAAAGATAAAGAAAAAGAAAACCTGACAGGAAATAGAAAAACACTTAAAAATGTAGGCTCAAAATGCAAGTAAAATTTAGACCTACATGTTGAGCAAGAGAATAAAAGTGCAATAGAAGCTTGCTATTAACATTATGATTTGGTTATATGTAGGTTTAGGATTAGGCAAGGTGTTCCAGTTAGATTTGGGGTTAGCATGAGAAAAAGATGTAAGATATAAAAAGATGTAAAACAGTAACATATTTTAAGAAGAATGAATGGCATCAAGGTTAGAATGAATGAAAACCAGTGTCTGTATTACTTTAAACATTCAGACATAATTTGGCTTAAAGGGTGAATTACATTTTTTTCTCGTTAGGTTTAGGGAAGGATACGCTTTAGTGTAAAATTTAGTTTTCCAATAAGAAGTAAAAGCAAAAAAAATGTGTGATTGAATAGAATCTAGACAATTTTCCTTACAGTAACTATTTGGGGTTAAATTAGATTGTGATTAGGATTAGGTGTCTGGTTAAAGGGGGTTGAGAATAGGATAAAGAAATTGTTTAAACTAGTTTCTCGTGCCTATTATCCTAGCTAATCAGAAAGCTGTTTTCTGAGGATTGCAGTTCAAAGCTTGCCGGGGCAGAAAGTCCATGAGACTTTTATCTCCAATTAACCACCAGAAAACTCAAAAGTGGTGCTGTGGCTCAAGTGGTAAAGTGCACACCTAGAGCTAAAAAACTCAGGGATCATGACCTAGAGCTCAGGGATCATGCCCAGGCCCAGAGTTCAAGCCCCACTTTCGACAAAAAGAAAAAGAAAACAAATGTTTTAAATGTTAAGTAAATCTGAACTTATTTTAGGTTGTAGGAATTCAGGAAAAGCTTGGATAGTGGAAGTACAATGTATTTCATAATATCAGGATTTGAGATCAATGGATATAATGATTCCTGTTAAGGAACAAGATAGATTCAGAGTTAAGAGTGATAAAATCTATAGCGTTTAGGAAAACCTTCAATTTATTTCAAGAATTACAGGTGGAATTTCAGTAAGGATAACACAAAACAACATTTTTCATAAATTTTAGAAGTAAGATAACATTAGTGTCAAGGATATGGTTAGGATTCTAGACATGATTGGGATTAGAGTGAAGGAGAAAAAATGAGTCAAATTGAAGGTAAATTTTAGAATAATCTTGTCAGGAATTGGCATGAATGTGAACTAGAGTATTGATATTAATATTAAAATCTACTTGCAATTAGGGTTATGGTTATTCTCAATGTTCTAGTTAAGATTAAGTTTAGGGTTAGAAAATGACTAAGATATTGGAAAAAAATTGAAACCTACTTTGGAAGGCTTATTTGAATCAAGTTAGGATGAGTGAAAACTAGTGTACTTGTGTTAGTGTTAGTATTGACATATAATTTGGATTAACATTAGGGTCAGTATTTTGTTCTGATTATGAATAGTGTTATGAATAGGAAAGTTTTTAGTATAATATTCAGTTTTCACTAACAAGTGGAAGCAAAAATATGAGATTGAACAGTAACTAGAGCATTATCATTATATTTATTTCTCAGTGATCATTCTCGTAATGATTAATGAGAGTTTTCCAGCCAGGTTTAGGTTGAGAGTTAGAGTTAATTAATGGAATAGATGGTAAGTAAATCTGAAATTGTTTTAGGGCACAGAGGTTCAGGAAAAGGTAGGATCATTGGAAACTACAGTATTTTTCCTGATAAGAGAATGTGAGGACAAATAATATAAAGGTTCATGTTAGGGAACAAGATAACTTCAGAGGAAGAGTTAGAAAATTTATGGGAATTAGGGCAAACTGAAACTCATTTCCAGAGTGCAAACTGGAGTATTCATTAGAATGAATAAAAACAGAGTATTTTTCTTAAACATTAGAATTGGACTATCATTAGGGTGAAAGTTAGGTTTCAGTTCCAGCTGGAGTTAGTGTTAGCATTAGGGAAATGGAAAGTTTAGGGTCAAACTGAAAGTAGATCTTCGAATAACAAGCCTAGTTAGAATTAGGATGAATGTGAAGTAAGAAACTGCTAATAATTATTAAGATTAGGGGATGGTTAGTGTGAGGGTTAGCCTCAATATTCCAGTTAGGGTTAGGGTTACAAAAATGGCAAGATAATGAGAAAAACTACAAACTATTTGAGAGATGAGTTGAATCAAAATTAGGATGAATAAAAACTAATGTATTTGTATGGCTTTTAGAATCCAGAGGCTATTAGTTCTAGGGTTAGGGTTGCTTGTCTAGTTCAGGTTAGACTTAGGCTTAGGGAAGGGTAAGCTTTAAGGTAAAACTGAGTTTTCTGCTAACACTTTCAAGTAAAATAAGTTTGAAACTTAACAAAAACTCAAGAGTTTTCCTAAGTTTCCTATTCAGGGTTCAATAGGGTTAAATTTAGTGTTAGGTTTCTAGTAAGGTTTAGATATATAGTTAGGGTTAGGAACTAGAGTAGATTTTAAGTAAACCTGCAACTTCTTTTTGGAGACAGAGGAGTTCAGAAAAAGTTAAGATCAGTGGAAACTATGGTAGTTTTCATGATATGAATATTCGAGCTTAATGATTCATAATAGGGAACGATTTCAGAGTCCAAGTTAGGGAATCTGTAGGATTTGTAGCAAAGTGCAAATAAATCATTTCAAAGACAATGAGAATCTGTTAGGATATATTTTCCATTAATTTTAGGATTGGGTTACTATTATCATCAAGGTTGCTCTTAGGGTTCTGTCCAAGATTTGAGTTAGGATTAGGGAAATGGAAGATTGAGAACTTGAGTGACTGACTTCCTTGTGTATGTATATGCTCAATTCTAAGGCTTGAACACAGGATTGGGTTCTGCCCCTGAGCTTTTTGCTGTAGTCTAGCATTTTACCACTTGAGCCATGAGTCCACTCCAGCTTTCTTTGGCAGTGAATTGGAGATGAGCGTCTCACAGACGTTCCTATCTAAGCTGACATTGAACTGAGATCCCCAGATCTCTGCTTTCTGATTAAAGGTAGGATTAAAGATACCAGAGCCCAGGAAAGTGCCTGAATTTTACTGATTGTTTGTACTTTTGTTCGAGATTGAGACTTGAATTCAATATCTGACAGCTTTGCTCACTAAGTAGCACTCTGCCACTTGAGCCATATCTCCAAAAATGATTATTTTAAATAGCTGAAAATCATTAAATTTTCTTCAGTGATATGTATCATTAGTGTTGTTTTAAAACTTATCCTAACAAAAAAGACTTATAGACCCGGGGGTTGATCTGAGCAAATTCTCCTTCTTTGCTTCTAATTGCATAACAGTTTAGGGACATGATTTTTTAATTATTATTTTAAGTAGCATAGGAATTATCATTAAACAGATCATTTTATGCGTACAATATACCTAGATCAATGCCAACCCTTTCAATATTCTCATCCACCCCTCATCTATGCACTTCTTCCTTCACTCTTCTTAATATTGTAGGATATTTATGGATTCCTCTCTGCATTTTCCCCCTTTTCTCCTGTTCATTCTTCTACCTTTTAAACCTTCACGCCTCTTTTGACTACCCACTACCATATGATCCAACAACTCTACTCCTGGTCATTTACCGGAAAGATTACAAACCAGGATATAGTAAAGGTTTCAGCCCAACCATTCTTATTGAATCTGCCCAGATAACCCTCAAGAGAAAAATTAATCAAAAAATGTAATACACACACACACACACACACACACACACACACACACACACACAAACACAAACACACACACACAAACACAAACACACACACACACATACAAGAAATTCTACTTAACCATCAGAAAGAATATTTTTAACATTTGTATCTCTCATTTCTCAATTCATCTGCCTGGTATCCCACTGTCGTCGGATAGTCCCTGTACTGCAGTCACAGAAATATGCAAACTGATGTAAAAGATTTCCCGGGTTATGGGCTAGCCATAATTTCCTGAATATGAGTTCTCTGCTCATTCTCTTTGTTTATTCATTCATTTGAGTAGTGATTATACAGATTCATTTGTACCATTGGCTACACAGAAAAGAGATGAACCATTTGTATGTATATATATACATACATATATACATACATACATGGATATACATACTTACATGGACATGTGCACACATATGGATATATATTAAATACTTGAGTACATTTTATGTTTTCAAGAATTATAGAGCTAACAAAAATCACATGCATTTTCCTTTTCAATTTTTTCAAAACCTAAATAACTTTGTCTCTTTTGAATAGCTAATTTTAAAGAGAATGTCACCATCTCGGATCTGTCAGTCACCTTGAAATTAGATGTTCAAATAGGATAAAGTTATTTAGGCTTTTTGGTGGAAGGGTTCTATTCAGGGATTTTCTGCTTGCTAGACAGGACTCTGGTTGTATAGCATCAAGAAGCTCAACTACTTATACCATACTTCTAGTCCATTTAATTACTTGAGGTCTTGAACTTTTTGTCTGGGTCTGATCTTAGATTGACTGAGACTTTGCTACCTATCCCTCCCACATAATTAGCTAGGATTACAGATGTGAACCACTATGGAAAGCTCATTTGTTGAGATGGCTGTCTTGGCATTTTTTTCTCTGGCCTGGACTCAGACCATGATCCTTGTCATCTCTGCTTCCCAATCAGCAGTTATTATACATGTGGGCTACTATACTTGGTATACATGACACCTTCTGTTTTATAAAAGGGGTTTTTACTGTAAAATATAGTATAGAGGGGTTATAGTTACATGAGCGAGGTAATGAGTAAATTTTCTATCAAGCATTGTTACCTCCTCCTTTGTTTTCCCCTACCCTTTCTTCCCTCCCACCTCCACAACCACACTCCCCCTCTCCTCCCTTCCTTGCTTCCCCGCCCATATTGTAAATTTCCTTTTTCAACATAGTGTCTTGTGCATCTCATTGTTACAACGGGTCAGCCTGCCCTATTTAAACATTTTGTTTTTCCCTTCCCTCCCCAAGCTAGAGAAGGGTGTATACAAGATGCAGGGCACCAATATTAAATACAGTTTAAACAGGGGTTAAACCATGGGGGGAGGAACATAAAAAGAAAAAAAACCATGGTAGACTATAAACTCTATCTTGGGGTTTATTTCGCTTAACATCATCTTATCTGGTTGTATGTACATAGCTTTTGAACTTGTATGCTTGTCTGAGACATATAAAAGTTATTGCACGTAAGGGAAACCATAGGACCTATGTTTCTTTGGGTTTGGCTTACTTCACTTGATATAATTTTTCCAAGACTCCAGTTAGAGCTCCCCTATGATCCAGCAATCCCATTTTTGGCATTTGCCCAAATGTTCAAAAAGAAGACCATATTAATCTAACAGCACAACTATGTTTATTGCAACATTATTTACCATAGCTATGATATGGAACCAACCCAGATGCCCCTCAGTAGATGAATGGATCAAGAAAATGTGATACACACACACACACACACACACACACACACACACACCATGGAATTCTATGCCTCAGTCAGAGAGAATGACATCGCCCCATTTGCTAGGAAATGGAAAGACGCGGAAACAATTTTATTAAGTGAAATAAACGAGGCTCAAATAACCATTGGTCCCATGGTTAACCTCACTTGCAGTAAGTAGTACATGGTACCATATAACATTATAAGAGAATGTTATGTGAAATGAACCCCAAGATAGGGACACAAATCTTTTTTTTTTATTCCATGAGATTCTTATCTCTATATTATCCCCCAAATAAAATTCGAGGGAGAGCTGTGGTTCAAATACATAGCACCATGCTTGAGGGAAAAAGCTTAAGTGAGAAGGTAAGGTATTGAGTTTAAAGCATAATATCAGCACTAAAAAAAGTGATTTGTTTTCCTTGAGGTTTTTATATTGCTCAGAATATAATCAACGTTGTATTTATGTTCAGCATTACTATTAAAATCGTTATACTTATTGATATTATTATTTATTTTCTTAAGTTTTACTTACACATTAATATCCAATAATGATAAGAGATGATTACTGTTTCACAAGTTTTTATGGCAGTTGATGAGAGGTGCATACAAGGAATTTAGACTGACAATAGATGTTTGAAAGCTCTTCACATAAATAAATGATGGCTGAAGAAGCTGTGGACATTGATGAAATAAAATAAAGAAACCAGCAAGGAAAGAAAAGGTATGATTCTGGAAAGCACACAATTTTGGAAGAAAAAAAAACAGAAGGAAAATATGTAGCTTTTGGTAAGATCTTTGTAACCCACTTACACATTTGATTCCTTATTTCTAGTGGAAGGCATTTCAGTTAGCCTTGTTTTACAAAGTTAAACATGATTGAATTTAATATTAACTGGCCTCTGTCTCAGGTAAGCAATAAGCCAGGTGCCAGGGGCTCATGTCTATAATTCTAGCTACTCAGAGGGCTCAGATCTCTAGATCTAGTTCAAAGCCAGGTTGGAGAGGAAAGTTGGTGAGACATTTCTGTTCAACTAACCACGAGAAAACTGGAAGAGGCACTGTGGCTCAAAGTGGCAACCCAATCGTGAGTAGTAAATCTCAGAGACAGAACCCACGTCCTGAGTTCAAGCTCTCTGAAATTATTTTTAAAATACTTGTTATCAGGATTTCTTTAACTTGTCTAGAAGAATGTTTTAAACTTAGGGTTTTTATTTCATGTTGTCAGCATTGATTTTTAAGATGTGCAGAGAAAAATTATTTATAGTCAGAAATGTTTTGTATTGCTTTGTATTACACATTGCCTCTACACACAGAGATCAGCTGGAAAGCAGATGGCCAAATCCTGGCTGTTGGCAATGAAGATGGATATGTATTTCTTGTAGCAAAGAAAAAACTTATGAATTGGTAGCCTTTATATATAACACCTTAATAGTAAAAACAACAATATTATTATTACTATTATTATTTTTTGTCAGTTGTGGGGCTTGAACTCTAGGTCTGGGCATTGTCCCTCAACTCTTCAGCTCAAGACTAGCATTCTACCACTTGAGCAACAGTGCCACTTCACATTTTCTGAACTTTTAGTTGGATATAAAGATCTCACAGACTTTTCTGCCCTGGATGGATTTGAACAGTTCTCAGTCTCCTTAGTCTCTAGGCCCAGCAATAAAATTATTTTGAAAAAGAAAAATCCCACAATTGTATACTTAAAAAAATCACAATCTGGCAAGTGTATCTATAACATTGTTGTATCAAGTAACCATAGGCAGCACTCATTTTTACATCTCACTGTGTACTTTCCAATGCCAGGTAATATTTCATTAATTTATGTTAATTTTTCCTAACAAAGTTCACTATGAATTCCCAACAGCACAATTTTCTAGAGAGTATAAAAATTCTTCAACATATTTATTTCAACGAACAGCAATTTGCACTTGTTTTTTTTTTAATTTTGCCAGAGCTGGGGCTTGAAATCAGGGTCTGTGCACTCTCCCTGAACTTCTTTTGCTCAAGACTAGCACACTATCAATTGAGTCACAGCACCACTTCCAGTTTTTCTGCTTATGTCATACTTAGGAATCAAATCAAGTGCTTCTTGCATGTAAGGCCAGCACTCTACCAGTAAACACATTCCCAGTCATTGGGTCTTTTGTTGTTTTTGTTTTAAGATAGCATTTACCGATATGTCCGTCTGAAGGCTTAAAACTTAGGCTGGCCTACAAACATTGACTGCCATATTCAGCTCATGATTCTTTGTGAGTGAATACTCTTTTCAGATATAGGAAGAGTTATTCTGTCTTTCTTTGACTAGATGGATTTTGCATTCAGCAATTTTAATCACATTTCTTGTCCTGGTATTTTTCCCCTTCTAGATCAATAGAAATATTTCAGGTTCTGAACTTGTAGCTGATCTCTACCATCCAACAACATCACATTCTTGTGAATAGCACAAGAATGGCCTCATGAGCATAGCAGCCAGCTGAAGTTCAGCTATCTGATGGCCTTGGGCTCCAACAATGTAATCATTTCTGTGCACAGACTGAAAACTGTCATAAGTAATTTTGATTTATTCCATTCTGTTCTCAGCTACTTGCCATCCTCAGCTTTGTATGTTTTAAATTCTGTTAAATTTTAATTACTATTTCCAGCCATTCTCAAAAGTAACATACATGTCTTACTTTAAAACTCATTAAAACATGAAAAAATGTTAACATAGTTGCTTTCCACCAGTGGCTCATATTTTAAAACCTAGCTATTTTAGAGGTCAAAAACTGAGAATTCGGGTTTAAAGCAGCCCATGCAGTAAATCCGAGATATTTCTCCAATTAAGAAAACAAAATTCACTTGGAGTTGATTCTGGTGCAGGGTGATATATAAGGATCTAGCTTTAGTTTTCTACAAGTAGTTAACCAATGTTACCAGCACCATTTACTGAACAGGCTGTCTTTCTTCCATTCTATTTTTTAGCTCCCTTATCGAAGATTAGATGGCTATAGGTCTGTAGGTTAATTTCTGGGTTTTCAATTCTATTCCATTGGTCCTGAGGTCTGTTCTTTTGCCAGTATGAAGCTGTTTTGATTACTATGGCTTTATAGTAGAGTTTGAAATTTGGTATTGATATTCCTCCAGCAGTGTACTTTCCATTGAGGAGCGTTTTTGCTACTTGGGGTCTTTTATTGTTCCATATGAATTTTTGGATTGCCTCTTCTATTTCCTTGAAGAATGAGGTTGGAATTTTGATGGGTTTCGCTTTGAATTTGTAAGTAGCCTTGGGAAGTATTGCCATTTTCACGATGTTAATCTTTCCAATCCAGGGGCATGGGAGTTTTTGCTATTTTCTAAGTTCTGTTTTGATTTCCTTTTTCAAGATTTTAAAGTTTTCATCATAGAGGTCCTTCACTTCTTTGGTTAAGTTAATTCCTAGGTATTTTATTTGTTGTGGGGCTATTACAAATGGAGTTGCTTTCCTAATTTCAGCCACACTTTTCTCATTGTTGGCATACAGAAAAGCCATTGACTTTGGGGGAATAATTTTATACCCTGCTACTTTGCCAAAGTTTTGAATCAGCTTGAGTAATTTGGGAGTGGAGTCTATGGGATTCTTTAAACACATGTCAAAGCTTACACTCTGAAAACATTAGAGGATGGAATAGGAGAAACCCTAGTTTTCCTTGGCTAAGGCTGAAATTTTCTGTATAGAGACCCAGAAACACAAAAAAATCAAGGAAAGTTTGGACAAATGGGATTGCATGAAGTTGCAGAGCTTCTTTATGGCAAAGGACATAGCTAGCAAGATCAACAGAAAGTGTACGGATTGGGAGAAGATCTTCACTAGCCATACAACAGACAAGGGTCTCATATCTAAAATATAATTGGAACTCAAAAAATTAAATCCCCCAACAACAAATCCTCAAAGAAACAACTGCCCAATAAAAAAGTGGCCTAAAGACTTAAAGAGAAACTTCTCTGAAGAAGAAAGAAGTGTGGCAAATAACACATGAAGAAATGCTCAGCCTCCCTAGAGGTTGCAAAAAAGAAATGCAAATCAAGCCACCATTGAGATACCACCTCACCCGAGTTAGAATGGTAAAAATCAAGAACTCTAATAACAACAGACGCTGGAGGGGATGTGGACAGAAGGGAACCTTACTTCATTGTTGGTGGGAATGTAAACTTGTTCAACCACTTTGGAAAGCAGTATGGAGGTTCCTCAAAAGACTTCACATATTGCTCCCCTATGACCCAGCACTCCCACTTTTGGGCATTTACTCAAATGTTTACAAACAAGACCACACTAAAGCTACCAGCACAACTATGTTTATTGCAGCAGTATTTACCATAGCTAAGATATGGAACCAACCCAGATGCCCCTCAGTTGATGAATGGAACAAGAATATGTGGTCTATATACACAATGGAATTCTATGCCTCCATCAGAAAGAATGACATTTCCCCATTTGTTAGGAAATGGAAAGGCTTGGAAAAAATTATATTAAGTGAAGTAAGCCAAGCCCAAAGAAACAGAGGTCCCATGGTTTTCCTTATTTCCAATATCTATTATATGTATGAGTCAAGTAGAAAAGGTCAGATAATGTGATGTTAGGAAAATGAACCTTAAGATATGTACTTAAATGTGTTTTTTTTCTTTCATGCATTTGTTTCTAACGCATTTATATGATTATTTCTTTGTTGTTTTTTATGTCCCTCCCCCATAGTATAACCCCTGCTTTCACTGTATTTGATGTCGGTATATCTTGTGGAGGGGAAGGGATAAAACAAGTCGTTTAAATAAGGATACAGGTGGACCCGTTGCAACAATGGGAAATACAAGTTTTCATGTCGAAAATGAACTTTACAACTTCGGTGGGGTGTTTAGGATTGGGTGGGAGGGTAGGGGGAGGCTGGGAAGGGATGTGAATGGTAAACAAATAAGAGGCTGCAATGCTTGATAAGAAATGTGCTTATTATCTTGCCCATGTAATTGTAACCCCTCTGTACTGTATGTTCACAATAAAAAAATAAAAAAGTAATGTAAAAAAAAAAAAAGAAACCAAAATCCAGAAGTGGAGATGTGGCTCACGTTGTATAGTGTCACCTTTGAGCAAAAAGACCAAGCAAGAATAATAGGTCTAATTCTATCTCCATTATTTACTCAAGGAAAACACACAGACTCAGACACAGACAAAGACACACACACACACACACACACATACACACACACACACACACACACACACACACACACAATCTACATTTTCCTAGACTCCCCCTACTGAGCAGTATACAATGCCATTAACTTAATGTATGTTTTCTCCAAATTATTATGGTAGGGATTTAACTACATTTGTATTTATGATAATGTTTGTTTTGTACTTTTTGATTTACAATTTTGTGTACTTATGTGTGAGAACAGTGTTTTGTGAAGACTAAATAGAAATCAATGTTTCAGTAAATAAGTAGGTGACAGGTAGACTGAAAGATGCAGATTGAAGCACTTGAAATTTTATTTCTCTAAGTTTAAATATATATGCATATGTATGTATTTAAAATTTCTGGCAAGATTTTATTTCTATTAACAATGGTCTATTTGTTACATTATATAAATTTAACATATTGTATGTTTCATCGTAGATTAATATTTATAGAATTTCTTTCCTTTGGAGACCAGGTTTTGCAGTGTAGACCAGGCTTTCTTCATCTGCTTATTCTCCTGTGTCAGGTTCCTAATTATTGGCTGGTATTACCATATGGTAAGATAGTACCATGCCCAGTTATATTATTTACATTTTGTGCAGTATAATATTACTGTGAGCAGCTTTAAGCCAAATATCTTCATGAGTATTAATGAATTTCTTGCAAATATGTTATAAATAGAGTTGCTGAGTGAAGCCAATTATAGTAGGCATGCCTGTACTCCCAGTACCCAGGAGGATTGTAAGTTTAGGAGCAGCCTGTGCTACATAGGAAGTCCCTTTTAAAACAAAAAAATCAGGTGAGCTTCGAAGAGGGAATATATTGTTAAGCGGGGGGTAGGAACACACAAAATTTAGTGTGTGTATGTGTGTGTGTGTGTGTGTGTGTGTGTGTGTGTGTACTTGTGCTGGTCCTAGGGCTTGAACTCAGGGCCTGGGCAATGTTTCTGAGGCTTATGCTCCAGTCTAGCACTCTACCACTTGAACCAAACTCCACCTCAAGCTTTTTTAGAGATCATTGGAGATGAGTCTGATCCACTTTCCTGTCCAGACTTAAAACCTTGATCCTCTTTTCTCATCCTCTTTTGTAAGTATGATTACTGGCATGTTGTATTACTGTTAAGTAACAGTAAACATCATGCCAGTTTATACTCCTTCCAGCAGTGTTTGAGTGTTGCACACACACCTAAGATAAAACCCACTCCATGTTTGATGACAACCAGGTCTCATAATCCCATAAGATATGTATTGTTATGCTCACTTTACCTGTAAAGAATTTGAGATCCAGAGAGTTTCATTAATTTTGAGTCCCCATCTTGTATACAGTGGAGAATGTATTCAAGCCCAACTAGTTCTGTTTATTTCAGAAAACATGGAGTCATCATGTGGTCTAGTAAACACGTGTTCTATTGAGTATTGCTCTTTGCAAGTATAGTTCTGTGCCTGACAGATTATCTTTCTCTTTCTTTAGCTGCACCCACTTTCATAAGCTCTGGAAAGCACAAGTGATGAGAAGAGCCATTTTTGAAGGAGAAATTTATAAGGGGTTTGACCTTGGTATCACATACATATTAGTATGACCTCCCATTTGAGTTATGACTCCAGCACTAAATTTCTGTTTTTTCTTTTGTATTATTATTATAAATGTGAATTACACAGAGGTTGCAGTCATATAAGTCAGGTATGGATATATTTCTTTTTGAAAGGTCAGTCCTTCCCTTGCTCTATCAATTTTTCTCACTAGTTTGGTTTTTTTAACTTCCTTCTTCTTCTTCATCTTCTTCTTCTATTATCATTATTATCATTATCATTATTATTATTATTTTTATTATTATTATTATTATGCTGTAAAGGGTTTAGTTACAATCTTGTGGTAATGATTATTTTTTTTGTTTTAGTCCGTAATGAAGCTTGAATCCAGGGCCTGGACTCTCTCTCTGAGCTCTTTTGCTGAATAATGGCACTCAAATTGAGCCATAGCTCTAATTCACTGAATGCATTTCTTTTGGACAATGTTAACCTTTCACTTTATCTTTTTCCGTTTTCCCGTCCTTCCAAAAAAACAAATTACATAGGTCATTTTCAACATAGTACCAATTGAATACCAGTGTTACACATATTCATTCCTTGTCCCTCCTTTTCTATGACCCCTTTAACTTCTGAAAGAGAGATAAATGTAAAAAAAATGGCAAAAATGAAAGAAAATAAATATCTTGTTTCTTTTTCCTGGTCACTGGTTATTTTTGAGAGCGTGTGTGTGTGTGTGTGTGTGTGTGTGTGTGTGTGTGTGTGTGTGTGTGTGTGTGTGTGTGAATACTGGGGCTTGAATTCAGGGAGCTGACCTTTAGCTTTTGTAATCAAGAGTAAGAGTCTACTACTTGAACCAAACTTCCATGTCTTGATTTTAAATGGTTAATCAGAGATCAAAGTTTCACTGGTTTTTCCTAACTAGTCTAACTTCAATTCACTTTCCTCAGATCTCAGATTTCTAAATAGCTAGAGTTACAGGTGTGAGCCACCGGTGGTGATTGGCCTACCTTCTTTTTGTTATGTAGTTGAAATGTAAAAGATAGTTGCAACCATAATAAAAAAGGAAATCAATTTAACTTTCCCAGCTTCATTAACTTTTAATATTTTGTCACATTTGATACATACAGAAAAACATTTTTTGTAAATGCTCCTGCAATTTGGTTTTCATATCGGTATTTTCCTCATGATGAACTTGATTTTATAGCTTTTTACTTACTAAATATTGATGAGAATATGTTCAGAGGGCATTGATGATATTTTGTTGGCTTTCATACAGAAATGTTGCAAGCTAACACTTGCACACGCAAGACCCCGATGATATATCCACATTCTTAGCCAGATGACAGTAGTGCCTGTTACAAATAATCTAGATCTGACAAAACCCTGACTCAGGCCTTGTTACCACCTTCATAAATGTCCTCTTAGTGTGCAATCCTGACTCTCCAGTGACCATGACAGAGCCCTGCTGCACGTTCTCATGACACAGCCAAGGTCAGCAGTCAGGCGTGGCACCTACAGTGTGATGGAAGACTGGTGACTGTTTCTTTGATGGAATGACACAGGAAATGTTAGGTCCTTAAGCTGTCATCAGTCCCGAGGGCTTCTCATGAGCATTTGATCCTAAGATTTAAGGAGACATCAAACTCTCTCTTTCTTGTGCAAGTTGTTGCCCTGTTTTTCTTCTGGGGCTGTCATCTTCTGTGGAAAGATATGATCTGAGCTCTATAAGTCATTTTGCTTATTCTAGGCACTTAGTGTAAGTATGGCATTTATACTTAGACAAAAAGAAATGTAGTGATAAAAAATAGGAGACAACATTTTTCCTCGTCTATTTATTACTCAAATATGTTTTCAGATTCTACCAATAATTCTTATTAGTAAGAAGCACTATCTCAAAAATAATCAATTACCAGGAAACAGAAACAAGATGATATTTATTTGATTTCATTTTTGTCATTTTTTTACATTTATCTCTCTTTCAGAAGTTAAAGGGGTCATGGAAAAGGAGGGACAAAGAATGAACATGTGCAACACTGAAACTTTGATCTCCAATTAACCATTCAAAATCAAGACATGGTGCCGCAGACCGGGCTCTGTCGGGACGATGGAGGACACCTAGGGGAGGAACCTGGAATAGGATGGGGAGATGGCAAACAGACAACTCACACACAAGAGGAGTGGATGCTGAGTGTGATTTAATGCAGAGGATAACAAACTTTTATAGCAAAAGTCTTCATGAGAAAGGGCAAAAGGTTACACAATCTTGCTGCATGGCTTCATTTTTGGGTGGTCACCAGCTGGTCACCTGATAGGCACTTGTTTCCGGCTTATCTCTAAGAAACACAATGATTACAATGTTTGTCACCAATTAACCATTACCTATCTTTATAGAGGCCTTAACTTTCCCATAAGATCTTTCCTGTTTCTTCTTTAATAGTAAACCTCAAGGAGACCTAGATCTAGCAAGTCTCTTAGTAAATAAAAGAGAGTAGCAGGAAATTCTTTCTCCTAAATAGTTATCTCAGCAATTGCCATACATTCTTTCTGCTCTAGCTGAGCCTACAGCTTCTTGTAAGTCCCTTACAAACAATTCCTTCTGCTGAAGTGACTTCGTGAAACCCCCAATACTTTTATATTTACTTATAACTTGTCTACTAGCCTCCATAAGAGGGGTTTCAGGGTAGCACTTAACTCTGGTGAGTTAGTCATATTTTTTAAGATACTCATCAGATATTGGAGTCGTCAACACTCTTAAGAAAGAGCTTTGAATAAAGGAACGTTGACAATGAGTAAGTACAAAGAGCAGTAGAAGCAGTAAAAGATTAATAGGCACTCTTATGAGGAAAAGAAAGGCAGAAACACATCTTTCCCAGGGGTTTGCCAGCCTTTCCAGGAGTAGGCCTCTTGAAGCCCTATTCTCCGAGGTAGACTTCGGTGAAGTCCCAAAACTCGGAGATAGGTCTCTGTAAAGCCCCATTCTCTGAGGTAGACTTTGGTGAAGTCCCAATACTCAGAGATAGGTCTCTAAAGCCCCTTTCTCAGGTCTGAAAGATGGTTTCCCATGCTAAGCAGTCTCCACTGGAGTAGGCGTGGCATTTGCCCCTTTTTTAGTTTTTAGATGTGCCAGAGAAATTTCTTCTCCTATAGAGGAGTTGGAGCGGAAGACTAGTTTGAAGAGGACTGGAAAGACAACAAGAATACATATAACAATTAGTGTTATGACTCCAAATGTAACCAAGTAGTGCCACCAATCTAAAGGATTAAGACTTTTTAATCCTTTCTATAAGTCTTCTGCCAAAGAATTTATCCCTGCGGTTTCCAAATGAGCTTGACTAAGGGCTGAAATGTCTTCCTGTAGCTGTCCTATATCATGAGTTGAGCTATTGTCCTTCCAGATTCCTTGTAGATGCACTTTGATAGCTTCCCAATCTAAGCTGTCATTATAAGGCAATGGGGCAACACAAATACATTTAAATGACTGATGACATCTAGTGGTCAGCTGGGTTTTAAGATTATTAACTTCAGTCCCTAACTTTAAGACTACTTCCTCCAAAGCCTCTAGTTTGCTGTCTAACTTTTGATCAATGATTTGCTGCTCTGTTAATGCTAGAGAAACATTCTTATTTAACTCATTAACAAAATGCACCATGTGCACTTGTTGTATTAGTGCAGTGGTGGATACAGCAAGCGAGGTTACTAATGCTATAAGGGAAGCAATTCCAAAGATCAATGTTGCAACAAATCTTTTTGGTCGTATTAATTCATACAAAACACGAAGTGTTTGCAAAGCAGAATTATCAAACCAAGGATCATTATGCAAATTTACAGGAAGCATTACATATTCAGGTCTTTTTACAATAATTACTACTGAAAATTCTTTATCTATGGAAGCATCAACACAGTTGGTCAACCGACAAGAGTAACATTGAATTAAAAAGGAATTCCCTACTTGTGTAATATTAATTCTTTTATCACTTCCAATTAAAGCTGCATATGGATAAGACAAACAAGCTCTTAATGCAATTGATTCTGGTAGGTTAGCTTTGGGCTTTTTTAGCAATACCATATTTGCAGCTGCAGCAAATCTAAACAAATTTTTATGGGTAATGGTGGTTCCATAATGACTAGATTTAGCAACCCACATTGGGGTGACAAACCCAGGCGTGAACCAACGCCTTACCGGTTCCGGGCCAACCGGAGCTTTATAGCTTGTGAATTTTACTTTCTCATTTTCTTTTAAATATTTCTTATAGTCATAATTTGGGTTGGCAATGGAAAAATCAAATACCAAATCTGTAGTACCCCTAGGCCAATGTACAGAGGCAGAATGTGGAAATCCACAATCCAAGCATGTTGGAAGTTTTTTTCTGTTTTGCTGTCCCAAAATTGATCTTTATCCTGGTAAGTTGTTAAACAATTTGGAAAAGGCATGCTAACATTGTTATCTTTGTCAAAGGTCTCATTGTAATTAAAATACCCAAGTATTTGAAAACTCAATTCCCACATCAACCTCTTACTGCTAGAAGCAGTGTTAGTCTTATCAGGTGCATCAGCATAAAGGGTCCTGTAGTGAACAGGCAAGCATGCAAAGGGAGCACGGCCTTTTAAAGCCAAGCATATAGGGGTGACATCAGATCTTCCCTCATAATCTAGATACTTGGAGATCATAGGCTTTTCTGACCCCAGTGGAATGCCCCCTAGTATAGAGGTATCATTCATTAGTACTTTTATGTTAGATGGGTGAGTCCAACCCATGGGGTGAAGCAAAGGTGGATCAGGAACATACGCCCAATACATTGTACAAAAAGTGTACTTCACCTGTAAAGAAACAAGGGCAAGCATGGCTAAAAACATGTTTTCCGGATTGGGTTGATTTCCGGTGATCTCAACAGTGTGTCGAGCTTCCTCACACAACTTCTTGATCTGTTCCCACGTAGGTGGTGCAGCGATTTTTGTAGAATCACCCTGCGGTGGTGATAGAGAGAATGTCTTCATCTTCTGCACCAGTTTTCACTCCTGATGTATTTTCACTTTCTTCCTGGCTCTTTTTTGGGCCCAAGAAAGGCCTGATGAGTCTGTCTGGGACCCAAATGGGGGATTCTGCATGGTGTGGGAAAACACAAGCATAGCCCCTCCCAGATGTTAACAGGATGTCTGGCCCACGCCAGGTTCCAGTGAGTAGATCCTTCCATTTTACTAAAGGAAAAGTTGTAGTTTTTTCCATGACCCAATGTCTCATCATCGGGTTTATTCCTTGCTCATCAGCATTGAAATGATTAATACCAGCAAAGCATGATTAAGAGCGTAATGGGGGGAGTATTGCTTCCCTCCTCCTCGTCTAATTCTTGTCAATTGGTTTTCTAAGGTCTGATGAGCCCGTTCTATTATTGCTTGGCCTTGTGGATTATACGGAATCCCTGTTCTGTGCACAATTTTCCATTGTGCACAAAATTTAGCAAAAGCTTTGGAGGTGTATGCTGGTCCATTGTCTGTTTTTATTTCCTTGGGAATTCCTAGGTCCACAAAAGCATTAATCAAATGTTGAATGACATCTTTCACAGCCTGTCAAGAATGGGCTGTAGCAACCACGGCATGAGAATAAGTATCTATAGTAACATGGACAAAGGAGAGTTTCCCAAATTCTGTTACATGGGTAACATCCATTTGCCCCAACACTCTAGGCTTTAAGCCTCTAGGATTAACTCCCATTTTTTGTGGATGAAAAACTTCTGGGCATGCTTCACATTCCCTGATAATTTGTCTTGCCTGTTCTCGGGACACTTGAAACATCTTTCTTAAGGCATTAGCATTTTGATGATGTAGTCTATGACTTTCCTGAGCTTCTTCTAAAGCTGACATTACATGACTTTCCTTAGTTAATAAGTCTGCAAACTTATTCCCTTGAGACAAAGGTCCAGGGAGATTGGTATGCTCCCTGATGTGTCCCACAAATACCTTTGTCGTTCTTTGTTGTAATAGCTGTTGTAATTTTACTAAGTATTCTTTAACTTTAGATTGACCAGTAACTAGGGCTGTTTCAATGGCAGGAAACAAGGAAACCACACACATCTGTGTAAAGGTTAAACTCCTCTGAATAATTTTGAAATGCTAGCAGAACTGCAATGAGTTCTGCCTGTTGTGCAGATACAGTTGGGTCATAAGATATTAATGGTGGTCTTGTGCTGCAATAAACCACAGACTTTCCACTAGAAGATCCATCTGTAAAAATAGTTAATGCCCCGCCAAAGGTTCTGTGACCATAACCTTTGGAAATATCACAGGAGTTTCAGTATAAAATGTAACAAAAGATGTTGGGGCATATGAAAGCTTATTTTACCTGTATAAGTTAATACAGCAATTTTCCAATCATCATCAAATTGTATTAAATGATCTAATTGTTTCTTATTATAGGGGACAATAATGTTAGGTATTTCTTGGCCAAATAATTCTCTAGCTCTTAATCTAGCCTTTAGAATCAAATTAGCACATAAGAAGGGATATGAAGCACCTATTTTTCCAGGGTTATGGGAATAATGGATTCATTCCAGTATCCCCTCCCACCAAAAACATCCTGTGGGAGTGAGGCTTGTAGCCAGAATTATAAAGGACCATGTTTGTGTAATATTAATTTGCTGTATTTTAGCTGTATTCAATGCTTCTTCTACCAATCTTATACAGGATAGGGCTGCAGGAGTTATTTCCCTGGTAGATTTAGGATTAGGATCTCCATTCAACATTTTCATCAAAGGATCTAATTGTCCTGTAGTTATTTTTAAACTAGGCCGAATCCAATTAATATTCCCTAATAATTTTTGGAAATCATTTAATGTTTTTAGTTTATCTATTCTAATTTGTGTCTTTTGGGACATAATATAATCATGTCCAATCACTTTTCCTAGATAATTTAAAGGTCGTTCATGTTGAACTTTATCAGGAGCTATTATTAACCCGAATTTTGTTAATTGTTCTACCATATCCTGTAATATTTTCTCTGTCTTTTCTCTAGTTTCATCGGTCATAAGTATATCATCCATATAATGAATAATATATGCCTCTGGATATTTTTGTCTAATTTGTTCTATAACCCTCTTTACATATTGTTGACAAAAGGTAGGGCTGTTTTTCATGCCCTGAGGTAGCACTTTCCATTGGTACCTATCATAAGGTTGTTTAAAATTAGCCGAAGGGACACTGAAGGCAAATCTCTTGGAATCTTCTGGTTGTAATTTTATTGTAAAAAAGCAATCCTGTAAGTCTATTATTATTATATATCTACCCTGTGGGATTGCAACAGGAGAGGGTAGGCCTGGTTGAAGGGCTCCCATGTCATGCATGGTCTCATTAATTGCCCTTAAATCTTGTAATAACCTCCATTTTCCTGACTTCTTTTTTATTACAAAAATTGGAGTATTCCATGGACTGGTAGTCTCTTCTATCCTTCCTTGACTCAATTGTTCTAGAACTAAGTCCTGTATGGCTTGAATCTTTTCTTGAGTTAGGGGCCACTGATTAATCCATATAGGATCATCACTTTTCCATATTATTTTGTCAGCATAAAGCTGTTCCTCAGCGGCCCCTATGAAAAATTTTGCTCCTTTGATGAGGAGTCTATTTGTCCTATTTGTATATTCATGTCCTGCATGATGTCCCTGCCCCATAAAGAAAAGGGCAAGCTGGGGATAAGATAAGGTTTGAAGTGGCCTTGCTGCCCTTCACATACCCATTTGAGTTTCTGAGCTGACTGAGCTACATTAGAAGCCATCCCTAATCCAATTAGGGAGGAAGAAGTCTCCTGCACTGGCCAGGTCGTAGGCCAATCTTTTCCAGCTATACAGGATCTGTCAGCCCCTGTGTCTAAGAGTCCTGTTATTTGATTTCCATTGACCTTAATGGCCTTGTAAGGCCTTTTATCTGTAATTTCCTGAACCCAGGCTACAGTATCTGTGGTGCCAAACCCTCCTTCTCTGTTTTGAGTCAAGGTGGGATTAGGCAACTTTAGATATGAAAGTAAAAGTATTTGGTCTATCCTCTGCCCTTTATGAATTTGAATAGTCTCTTTTAGAGACCTTATCATGACTTTTATAGTTGTAGGACTGTCTGAGTCTATTACTCCTGGTAAAACCTCAAAATTCTTTTTATAGTTTGAACTCCGGCCTATGATTAGGCCCTTACTCCCGAAGGGAGTTCCCCTTTTATGTTTGTCTCTTATCAGTACAACCCCATTATTTCGGGATATGATATGATCTTGAGCGGCAGCCAAGTCCAATCCAGCACTCCCTGGAGTGGCTCTAGGCAAGTCATGAATAGTTTGCTTTAGTTCCTCTCTTGGGGAGGGGCTGAGAGGTGGCCCCTCCGTCCATTTTTTGTTTCCTCTTGAAGAGGAGTTCCGTCTTTATGGAACTTAGATTTACAATCACTTTTCCAATGGTTCCCTCTTTGACACCGAAGACATAAGCCTGGTGTTTTTCCTGATCCCTTCTGTTGCTTTTGAGCTTTACACTCCTTTTAAACGTGGCCTGGTTTGCCACAATTATGACATACTCTCTGTTCAGGATTATATCCTGAGCCTCTGGTTACCTTTTTCACATATGTTTGAAAAGGCGTTTCTTTCATGGCAGCAGCATATGCAAGTCCCTGAATCATAGCAGGAGAAGCATCTATGCAAGCCTTAACATAGTCTTGTAGGCTTCCTGTTTTTCTTACTGGCCTGATTAATTCCTGACACACAATATTAGCATTCTCCCATGCCAATTGTTTGAGAATGATTTGAGATCCCTCAGAAGGAAGGAACATTCTTGTAATAGCTTCCTCCAACCTAGCTATGAATTCCTCATATGGTTCCTCAGGCCGTTGCTTAATTCCTGATAGAACAGTGGTCTTTCCTTCCCCTGATGGTAACTTTTTCCAGGCCATAACAGCAAGCTTAGTGATGGTTTCTAAAATCTCCTTTGAGAATTTAAGTTGTTTTCTAATGTCTGCAAAATCCTCCTGACCAGTTAACATGGAGACTGTAGGCTTAGGGCCTGAAGTAGTGAATAATCACCGTTGCACCTCTCCATTAACAAGGTCCTCATATTCTGTTCTCCATAATACGTATTGCCCCGGGGTTAGCACCGATTTTGCAGTTTGATACCAATCATAAGGAGTTAGCCAATCACTTGCTATGGAGTCAAGGATTGTTAAATTAAAAGGGGCAGAAGGACCCATAGTTTTTACTGCTGTTTGTAATTCTTTTAGCACTTTTAAGAATAATGGCTCCCACTGAGGCGCGCCATGGTCTAGGTGGCTTCATTGAATGAATTAGGTGGTGAACTTTCTCTTTCAATTTTATTGAAGACTTGGAGGAGTATCGGTGTTAGCTGTGCTTTGAAAATCTTGAAGAATTCGTCTGTAAAAACAACTGGTCCTGGGCTTTTCTTAGATGGGAGGTCTTTTTGTGCAGTTTCTATTTCAGTGCTTGATATGGGCCTGTTAAGATGGTTTAACTTACCTTGGTTTAGTTTCATGTTGATATTTGCTAGGAAAAGCTAGATTTCTGCCAAGTTCTCAAACTGATTGGCATAAAGTTTTGAGAAATATTCCCTTATAATGTTCTGAATCTTGGTTGTTTCCGTGGTGATGTTTCCATTCTCATCTCTGAGTTTATTTATTTGGGTGTGTTCTCTTCTTTTTCTGATAAAATTTGCTAAGGGTCTCTCAATTTTGTTAATTTTTTCAAAGAACCAACTCTTTGTTTTGTTGATTTTTTTCTATGTTTTTTTGGATTCTAATTCATTTACTTCTGATTTAATTTTAATTATTTCTTTCCATCTACTGAATTGGGGTTTATCTTGCTGCTCTTTTCACGGAGGCTCAGATGTCTCATTAAGTTGTTGGTTTCAGGTCTCTCCAATTTGTTGATGTAGGAACTCAGAGCTATAAACTTGACTCTGAGTACTGCCTTTACTTTGTCCCAGAAGAGCTGGTAATTTCTGTGTTCATTTTTGTTGAATATCATGAACATTTGAATTTCCTTTCTAATCTCTTCCATGACCCACTCATGATTAAGCAGTGTATTGTTCAGCGTCCATGTATTACAGGACTTTCTTTGGTGGCTTTTGGTGTAGAGTTCTAATTTTATTCCCTTGTGGTCTGAGAGAATGCAAGGAATAACTTCAATGTTTCTGAATTTGTACACATTTGCTATGCGATCTAAAATGTGGTCTATTTTGTAAAATGTTCCAAGTGCTGCTGAGAAAAACGTGTATTCTGATGCTGTTGGGTGAAACATTAGGTAGATGTAAGTAAAATGTACTTGATCTATGCAGATGTTTAGATCTGCAGTTTCTCTGTTGAATTTTTGTCAAGTTGATCTATCTAGTGTGGATACTGATGTGTTGAAGTCCCCAACTGTAGAGAACATGGGGAGCAAAGATGGCATTGAGAGGGAATTGAGTGGGCAAACCCAATTTGCCTTATGTTCAGTGCATAACCAGCCCGTAGAAACTTAGGTGCATAATAGGGTATGACCTTTAGAGTCATTGGTTCCTCTTCCCCAGTGCTATGCCACTCGCTGTTTTTTGCTTTAAAAAGGGCTTGCTCTGTGTTAATAAATGAATTTTCCTGCTTGACTTGACTCCCTGCTGAGTCTGATTGTCTCCCAGGCTGAGGGAGGCTGGGGATGGGGCGGGTGGTTTCACTTACCTTTCCTCGGACCCCGTCCGTCTTTCGTGGAATGGATGAAGACCCTACATGTGGCACCCAACGTGGGCCATGAAAGGAAAAACTACCAGCCTATGCTATGCAGTCTCTCAGGGTAAGAGAAACCCTTACTATGGGTAATGCTATCTCACAGAAGAAGGAGGAGGAGGCAACATTATGCCAAGAGGGAGTAAAGGAGGACTTAGGAAGTGAGAAGGAAAAGGAATGGGCCAAATTCGACTGAGAACGCACTGAAACATGCACAGTGGAAGTCAAAACGATGGTGAAAGTTACTCCCTCTGACTCAGGTGACCCTGATGGTCATAGGTCCCCTCCCTATTCCCCCGATTGGTGGGGGAAGTACAGCATCCTACGCAACCTGCAAGACCAGGATCTCTACCAACCTTCCATGGAGGGGCCGAAGTCTGACGAAATAACCCTGGAAAGGAAGAGCCACCCGGGAGCCCGAACCCTAGGCCACAGGATTCGTTTCCCAAGGGTATCTAGTCAGTCTGGCACCAGGGTCTAACAGGCCCTTGGAATGGTATCCATAGGAAGCTAAGGATCTTAAAGAGCCCCAAAAGGCGGTGGCAGAGGATGGTCCAAACTCTCCTTGGGCCCAGACCCTATTACAGGAGATTGCTTATCACCCATGTGTCCCTAAGGACTGACTGGATGTGGTCAAAGTCATCCTTACTAGTTCTCAGTTTATTAAATGGTGTGTTTTCTTTAAGGAGGAATGCAGAGTGCAGGAGGAGAATAACTGTCAGGCTCAAAGTCATCCTTACTAGTTCTCAGTTTATTAAATGGTGTGCTTTCTTTAAGGAGGAATGCAAGAGTGCAAGAGGAGAATAACCGGCAGGCTCAATCAGCGATACCTATTACTTATGCGATGTTAACAGAGATATGGTTTGGGTATTCCACTGCCGTCCAACATGCCACAATACCTGGCCTATACCATGACCAGGTGAGACAGGCTTGACTTGCTGCGTGGTACAAACTGGATGATGGGCCTACTGAGTCCCGCATAGCAGGAGTGAGACAAAAACTTGGTCAGCTGAGTACAGCAATCTGCAAGCTGCCAGCAGGGAACCTTCAAGGTCAGTTTGTAAAGCCGCTGGTCTGGGAAGGGATGAATGCAGACCACCGCATGGGATTGAGAGAGAGTTTCCTGGGCAGATGGGAGGTGGCCTCACAGGATGTAGGAAAGCAACAGAATCAGTCCCAATCACTAGTTTTAGCTTTACAGGCTCAGACATCTTCAATGACTGAGGCTATTACCCATGTGCTGGCAGCCCAGGGCCTAGGAACCCCAAGGCCATTGGGGAGAGGGACTTCTTTTAAATGCAGGCAGGAGGGGCACTTTGAGAGGGACTGTTCATAACAATCCCCCACCAACTTGCCCAGGGGGAGCCAAACTGCCCCCTATACCCTGCCCAAGGCGCAGGAAGGGATACCTTAGAAAAAAGGATTGTCGATCCAATTTTTTTTTTTTTTGTCGGTCGTGTGGCTTGAACTCTGGGCCTGGGCGTTGTCCCTCAGCTCTTCGGCTCAAGGCGATCACTCTACCACTTGAGCTACAGCGCCACTTCCGGTTTTCTGGTGGTTTATTGGAGATCGGAGTCTCACGGTCTCTCCTGCCCCGGCTGGCTTTGAACCGCGATCCTCAGATCTCAGCCTCCTGAGTAGCTAGGATTACAGGCCTGAGCCACCAGCGCCCGGCTGTCAATCCAATTTTGATTTAGATGAGAAACCCTATCTGGGTGGAGCAGTGGCCATTGACCAAACCTAAACTTGTAGCCCCCCACATTTTGGTAAAGGAACAGATAAACCTTGGGCACACACACCCTTCTATGAGTCCTTGAAACACACCGTATTTATTATTCAAAAAGCTTCTGGGACTTGGCTTATGCTCCAAGATCTATGTAAGGTAAATGAAAGGATGGAGCTAGTAGGAACGCCCCTAATAGGCATGACCTGGATCCTGCTATACCTTCAGAATATACCTTAGTTGTGATTGATATTAAAGTTTTTTTTCTATCCCCCTGCATCCAGATGACTGCGAGAAGTTTGCTTTCTCCATTCCTTCTATTAATTTTTCCCAGTCTGATCAGAGGTTTTAATGGACCGTGTTGCAACAGGGAATGGCCAATAGCCAGGCCTTTTGCCAACAATACTTGGCCACACTTTTAGGGCCTGTGCTGGGTTCAGATACCTCCCTTGCCTATGCCTACATGGATGATATAATTCTGGGGCACCAAGACCGGAGCCGCCTGGAGGGGTTTCTGGTCCAGGTTTGTGCCATATTAAAAAGGGGGGTTTTACCATAGCCCTCAATAAAGTTCAAAAGATACCTCCTTTTAAGGTGCTCAGAACCCACCTTACCTTGACTCAGGCCAGCCCCCTTAAGCCTTTGCTGGATTTCCAGGCTCTCTGACCTTAACCTAACTTCAGAGTCTTTTAGGGGAAATCAATTGGCTGTTGCCATGGGTTTTTGTCCCTAAAGATAGTCTTGTGTCCTTATTCACCATACTAAAAGACAGGATACCCCAAGAATTTATTACAATTACAGACAGCCATCAGGTAATATTTTTTCAGTTCCAAAAAGCCCTGGATGAAGTTTCCCTAAAGAGGTATTCTATTTTTAAGCCCATTTCCCTTTATTGTTTGCAGGTGTCACAGTAATACCTGCAATTTTAACTCAAGGCGGGGAGCCATTAGAGTGGGTTCACACTCCAATGGGGGGCACACCTTGGGTGTACTCTCACGCAAACCAACTTGCAGAAGCTATCCTCAAGGGAAGGACCCAAGCCCAAGGGCATTATGGCCTCGATCCTCACTTCATTGTTTTTCATGTTTGGAAGGCAGACGTTGAGTGGTTCACTCTAGCCAATGCTCATCTTCCTTTCTCTTTGGAGAGGTTTCTAGGCCAAATTGACTGCCATTATGGGTCATCCAAATGGACTGTCATGTTATGGTGACTTCCCCTCAAAATGCCATCTCTATTTTCTCCTACGACTATTCCTGGCGCCCTCCATGTTTTTACTGACGAAGGTAAAGGCTCTGTGTATGCAGCCTTTGAGGAGAAACAAAAGACCCGAAGCCAACAAAGATTTCAACCTTGTCAAGGGTCAGCACAATATAAAAGAAAAGCTGGCCATAACTATGGCCCTTCAGGACATTCAAAAACCCTTTAATTTGTATTATGGTAACCTATAAAACAAAAAAGGGTGAGTTAGCCGCCATATACAGTTACAGATAGCTTTGTTTACAATTAACATTTTAAATTTTTCAAAAGGGGCAACTGAATCCAGATTTCAGAAGAACTGGGGACAACTAAGCCCTAAGCCCCAAGTGAAAGTCAAGTGGAAGGACCCCCTGACACAACAATGGAGAGGACCTGACCCCCTAGTTACCATGGGCAGAGGATTTGGATGCGTTTTTCCCGTAGGGGAGACAGCCCCCATTTGGATCCCTGCCAGGAACCTTAAGTTTTTACCCATCATCTCTATACAGGAGGATGTACAAGGATAAGCTGATCAACAAGGAAAGAAAAACGGCTATGGTGACCAAGGCTTGTGTTTAAAAGAGGAAAGCCAGAAAGATAACTAGTAACCATCCCCATGGGCAACCAGCCCTTGAGAATCTGTTGTGTTCTTTAACAATTGCAGATGGCGATAGTCCAGCTGTTGGCTGTCCTGACCCTCCCAGTCCTGGTAATGGCCCTACGGAACCTACATCAACCTCAACATGTGACCTGGGCAGTGATCAGTGCTGGCAATGCAGAAATCATCAATAGTACTACAAGAAAAGCTGTCCCGTCTACCTGCTGGCCTGACCTTCATTTTGATCACCACCCTATGTCATTATGTATGGACCGTTTAATATTTCTGTAGGAGCTATTTATTTTAATGCTACCTGCTCTAATTGTTCTTTTACTCATTGCTTGTACAACCACCTTTTGTTATGCTTTCCTGTAAACATGTCTAAAACCTGCTCTAGAACAAGCCCCAGCTCTGGACTCTGAAGTGGCAAAGACTGCTATCCCATCCTTAACTAATGTTCAAGGACTGCTAATGACATTTCTTGGCCTGGTAATGCATTTGCTGATGGTTTTTCTATGCCTTCCTTGCATTATACGTGCACTGCAAACCTCTTATGAGCTTAGCCAGCCAGTTACATAAGATCAAGCTCCAAGTGAATGAATTTCCCCTGAGAGGAATTGCAGCCAGAGATGGGTAAGAGGGGGTGTCAGTCTGACCCATCTAAGACAGGGCTTTCAGCTTTGCTCTGAAGAAAGTCCCGATGATGGGTCAGGCATATAAGGCGATCCACCCAACCTAAGGCAGGCAGTTCACTTCTTTAAAGAAAGATGGTAGAGATGTTGGGAGCCATTGGGAGCTGACAGTAAAGCTCAACATCATCTTGACCCCTGTGCTCACTTAAAGGCATGTAAAAGGAACTGGCTTACTTAAAAGACACCAGATGCCCAGTATTGCTTTGCTTGGTCTGCAGTTTGTTTTAATTTTTCCTTGTTTTTCTGGACTATAGTAGAATGGCCTGAGTGTGGGGGCCCACGAGGATGCACCGTGCTGCATGTGTTGAACTCCCAATACCCAGGTTGCTCCCATGTTCTGAAGAAAAAGACCTTATGAGATACTGACTTTTATATATGCCCAGGAATTAATTGAACTGCTTTGGACATTTCTAACTGTGGTGGGACAGATGGTTATTTCAGTGCTATGTGGGGATGTGAGGTAACTGGGACGGGCTCTTGGATCATGCACACGGACCCTCCGTATCCTTGTCTAGTGAATCTCACCCCCAGAATTGCCTCAAACCCCTTGTGTGGCCAATGTTATCCTTACCAATGTAATTCTGTTAAAATAACCTTTACAGAGGGGGTGGGGAACGATAACTAACTGGGAGGTGGGTCTGCCATTAAAACAAAAAAGGGGAATCTGTAGAGCACATGGACAGCAAAGATGGCACTGAAAGGGAGTTGAGTGGGCAGAGCCCAATTTGCTTTATGTTCAGTGCGAAACCAGCCCGTGCAAACTTAGGTGCATGATAGGGTGTGACCTTCACAGTGATTGGTTCCTCTTCCTCCCCTGCCATGCCACCTGCTCTTTTTTCCTTTAAAAGGGCTTGCTCTGTGTTAATAAATGAGTTTTCCTACTTGACTTGACTCCCTGCTGCTGCTTCTGATTGTCTCCTGGGCTGAGGGAGGCTGGCGATCGGCCGCGCAGCCGCACTTACCTTTCCTCAGACCACGTCCATCTTTCGTGGGACGGACAAAGACCCGACACCCAACAATTAATGTCTTTGGATCTATGTGAGATTTGCGGGAAAGTAGTGTTTCTTGGATAAATTTGGGTGCTCCGTTGTTTGGCAAATAGATATTTATAATTGTAATATCCTCCTGAAAGAGAGATCCCCTAATTAGTATGTAGCAACATTCTTTATCTCTTCTTACAAATTTTAATATAAGTCTATTTTATCTGATATTAGGATTGCAACTCCTGCCTGTTTATGGGGGCCGTTTGCTTGGTAGATGTTGTTCCAGCCTTTCACATTTAAATATGTTTGTTTTTATGGGCAAGGTGTAACTCCTGAAGGCAACAAATAGAAGGATCTTGCTTTTTAATCCAACTAGACAGTCTATGTCACTTAATTGTGGAGTTAAGTCCGTTAATGTTGAGAGATAGGACTGAGAAGTATTTGGAAGTTCCTGCCATTTTATCCACCTTCTTGGAGGCTGTGGCAACTCGGTTCTCCTATGGTTCTTGGATTCTCATTTTCAGTGCAGTTTCTTGACCTTCATTGTGGTCTTGTTGGTTTTCTATGTGTAGAACATCTTTAAGAATCTTTTGTAGGTCTGGTTTGTGGAGATATATTGTATCAGTGTTTCTTTGCTATGGAAGGTGTTCATTTGACCTTCAGTTATGAAGGAGAGTTTAGACTGGTACAGTATTCTTGGTTGATAGTTGTTTGTCTTTAAGGCATCGCATGCATAATTCCAAGATCTACTTCCTTTAATTGCTGAGCAATCTTTGGTGATTCTAATTGGTTTCCCTTTATAGATGGTTAATCTTTTCTCCTTGACAGCTTTCAGGATCATTTTGTTGGTCTGAATTGATCCTGTATGGATTATAATGTGACAGTGGAATAGCCTGTTCTGGTCTAACCTATTTGGAGTTCTAAAAACTTTTTGTATCTGAATAGGCTTATCTTTTTGCCAGTTTGAGAAGTTCTTTGCTAGGATCCTGTTAAAAAAATTTCCTAGACCATTAATTTCTGTCTCTAGGTGCTCCTCTACAACCATTATGCTTCTGATGGTGTCTTCCAAATTTTGAATAGATCTATCATATATCTTGGATTTGTCTTCGATTGTTGTAGGTTCTTACTCTATAATATCTAGGCTGTCTTCAATCCCCAAGTTTCGATCTTCCGGATGGCCTCACCTACATTCAGAAATTTCTACTTTGTTTCTTTTGTTTATTCCTTCTAATTGGTCGCCTTTGATGGCTTCAAGTTCTTTGTTGAAGCTTTGTTATAGAAATTGTATGAACTCTTTTACATCCTTAATTTGGTGTTCAGTGTTTATTCTCAAATCACTTATTTAATTGGTTATGGTTTCCTTGGACTTCCATTCCTTCTGTTGGGTTCCATTCAGCATTCCCTTTGTAGTCTCCCTGACTTCTTTCAGCTCTCTGTTTATGGGTTCCATAGATTCCTCTATTGATCTTCGTCTATTCTCGTCCCACTCTCTCAATTCCTGTATTAATCTGATTAGCTTCCTCATATGCGCCCAATTCCTGTAGTTTTCTTTAAGTGTTCTCAGCCTGCTCACTCCATTCCTGACTTTCTCTTTGTCTGGTCTTGGCCTGCTCACGTAATTCCTTTATTTCTCATTTAGTGTTCTCAATCTGCTCATGTAATTCCTGTATCAGCCTTTGAGTAGCATCCTCACGCTCATGAGATTCCTGTACTGATCTTTAGTTTGCCTCCTCTTTCTCCATATCATGCTCTTACTGATCCTTTGCAGGTTTTCAATCTTTTCATTTACCATGTTTACCATTAGTATTTGTAGAGCTTTTTGGGAACTCTTGTCTGGGTTATTCATGATCTGTTCTGCCCCCTGATTATCATGAGTGGGAGTTGAGCTCCCCGGACTTGCCATTTTTCTTGTGTTTTTTTTCCAGCTTCTTCTGCCCATTTGGGATGAGAGTAACACCAGCTTTGTGGTAGAACACTATTTTAAGGCAACCATGAACCAATGTCCGTAGTTGCACAGTCAAAAGTCTGCAGATACAATCTAATTCAAAAGACACAATTTATTAAATACCAAACAATTAAGTATTAATCGTCCACAAACAACAAAGAAGAATTTGGCAGAAATTAGGAAGAAATGTGGGTAAAAATAAGACTAAAGGGATGTGGAAAGGTAAAGGGAGAGTGTAATTAACCAGGTCCTTATCTCAAGGAGGGAAATGGATTGGACAGGATGATAGTAGAGAGAAAAAAAGAAGAAAAAGAAAAAAAGACAAGAAAAAATGGAAAAACAAAAATTTTAAATTAAAAAGTGAAGCACTTAGAATTATGCAAGTTTAAAGAAGTAGTATTCTGAGAAGAACGGGGATAGGAAGAGAGGAAGTGAGGGATAGAAAGGAGTTGAAAAACTAAAAAATGCTTAAAATATTTTATAGGTATAAAGGGTTAATACTGCTACTAAGGAATTTAAGTCTAAGAGGTTTTGAATTGAGTAATAAATTTTTGGATTAAGTGTGTACACAACATGGGATAAGGTCTAATAATCAATGTCGGGTATATCTGGGGATGAGCAGAGCAGCAATTAAGTCATGCAAAAAAGAATGAAAGAGAAGAAAAATGAAAAGAATGAGAAAGAAAGAAAAAAGGATCAAAAATTCAATAGAGCTAAAAAATAGCACACACACATATACACCTAAAATCTAAAATAAAAATTGTAAGAGGAAGAAAAAAAGATTAATAGAGAACAATTTTTTCAAAAAAATTAAAAAGTAAAAATTTAACAAAAAATTTAAAAAGTTTTTAAAAAAGGTACAAAGAAAAGATTTCTTTGATTTTTTGGGGGGATGGGAAGATCCTTATCTCCCTTGTGTCCATAACCAGTGTCCTGTTGGAGTCTCTGGTCTGCTTGTGGTGTTTGGTTTTCCTGTGGCTTGATTGGTTACTTAAGTCAGTTTGTTTGGGCAGGCAGAAAAATGCACTGCTTTACCCAGGATTTTGTGATCCTCCTCCTCCCAGGCTAGTTCAGAGGGAGGGAGATCTGCTTTGAGCATCACAAAAGAGGGAGATGGCTGTTTCCTCTAGTTTAGAGATGCTGTGATGAGGCTAGGTTCTGGGTAGTGTTGAGGCCTTTCAGCAAACAGTAGCTTTTTCCTGAGGGGCTAGCTTCTGAGACACACACAGAGCCTAGCCTGTAGCCTTTCTCAGGGTTTATGTTTACTGAATTTCAATTGATTTTCTTGGCTGCTGTAGGGAGTGGCAGCCTCTGGCTCTGTTTACCCAGTGAAGAAAGTCCCTCCCACAGGGGCAGAGTTTTCTCTGGTCTTTGTCAGTATCAAAGACAGAGATCTCCAGTAGTTGGGGGGGGGGGATGGAGGGGTGGCCTTCCTTCCTCTGCTCTCTGAGAAGGAGTGAGAATGTCAGGGTTCTACTCAAGAGAGTCTTGTTTCCTGGGTTGTCTCTGGTCTGCAATCTGCAGGATGAAGATATCTGACACTTGTCAGTTCTTGCTGGTGTTGAATTGAATCCACTCACCTGCTGCCTCTGGCGCCTTTGTCCTGGACTCTTTCTGTTGTAAGTATGATGGCTACAGCCGTCGCTGCCGCTGCCAACACAACAGCAGCCATGGCCTCTGGCACATGCTCAGATCTGTCTCTTGCCTGTATTTTCCCTCTCTGGCCAAACTCTCTGTACTGTAATGGCACACTTGGTGAAAGTCTCTGGCCTACGATTGTTCACTGGAACACTAAAACTGCTTCCTATGTGAGAGCATGTTTAGCCTCCAGCTTCTCCTCCCCCATCTTCACAGAACTCCTTAAATGTGTTTCTTAAAAATAGAAATATTTTTAAATTCTCATGCACACTTCCCATTAGGCAGTTCAGATGATGTTAATCTGAATTGTTGTCAGATTTATTTGTGCATATGTGAGATGGTCTTTGAATATGAAGTTTGGCCCTGGATGCTGTCCTCTGTCCCCACCCCTCTTTTGGGTTTTGTTTGCTTTAGCAGCCTCTCACTTGAGCCACATCTTCCAGCTTTTTGTTTTTCAGTTGGAGGTAAGAGTTTTCATGGTTTTCAACCATGATCTTCAGATTTCAGCCTTCAGGTGATCTACTGAGTGTTTTCCTGTCCTCTTTTGTGAAAATACACACCCTCCTGGCATCAAAGGTAAAAGAACAACTTAAAAGTTGTTATGATAGTCCCAACCCAAAGAAGATACCTGATATATTTGATTTAAGTGTTAAGATATAAAATTTGGATTTTTGGAAAGACTGAGTCTGTTTAGTGTCATTTTGGGAAAAGAGAATCAAATATTCACAGATAAAGGGAATAAAGTAAACCTGTTTTCATGAGGAGTGTTAATGAGAAGAACAGTAGTTTTTGTCATTACTATATCCTACTTGAAACAGTTTCAAAGTACAGATGCTAAAGTATATTTTCTGTGTAATAATCACTGAATTCTAAAATTATTTGTTTTCCTCAGCATTTTCTGTTTGTCCTTATCTGCTATCGCATTTGAAACATACACCTTGGTACGAGGGCCTTGTGTAGTTAGTTTACATTTTAGGAAAGGAATTTTAGGTTTTTAAAAATCAGAAAAGCTAATAATGATAATCATTTTCAGATGTCCTTCACATTTCTCCACATTTCATTATATTGGTTTAATATGCTATCAGTATATTTATAGGCTACGAAGTATGATTTTGGTTTTGGTTTTTGTGCTGGTATTGGGGCTTGAAATCAGTACATTGATCTGTCACTAATGCCAGCATTGATGGCTCATTCCTGTGATTCAGGCTAATCAGGAGGCTGAAATCTGAGGATAAAGGTTCAAATCCAGCCTGGTCAGGAGAGATTATGATGCTCTTTTCTTCAATTCATGACTAAAAAGCCAAAACTGGAGTGTGGCTCAAGTGGTAGAGCACCGGCTTGAGCAAAGAAGCTAAAGTGTAGTTATGTGTAGTTCCTAAAGGATAGTTCCAAAGTCCTGATTTTAAGTACCAGTACCAACACACAAGAACACACACACACACACACACACACACACACACACACACACACACACACACACATGTTTTCTTTGTCCCCAAAAGCATTATGGTTCTCTTTATGTGCCCCTGAAATCCACTTTGCTTTATTTTTCATTCGGTTGGTGATGTTTTCACAGGGAGAGCAAAGAAGTGGCTGTTACCTGAGTCTTGGCTGTCCGTGCTTTTGCTGGGATGACCGGGGTCTGCCTTATTGAGCATTGAGTCCCAGAGAAAACTCCATGAATCACATGGAGGGAAATATATGTGAAGACATGCATTCAGGTAATTCTTCAGTCCATCTTCCTCCTGCCAAGGGTTTTCTCTCTCTGTAGGGCGAGTTCCTTTTTTTCCACGTAAAGCTGAACATTGTATAGCTTTCTGTGTGTGCCCACATGCAAATAAGGCTTTTGTAAAATATCAGCCATCGCAAACTTGCTCTTTTTTCTCCTCTCACCATTAGTGAGTATCTTGGCAGCCTTCATGGTTCTGAGTAAAATGGAATGATCTAGAAATTGTCATGGGATGTTTATAAATGTAAGTCAGAATTTATAGTTCTTTTACTCTAGTGAATTGAGCAACATCTATGTGAATTTATAGACAGCCTTTAGGGAACTTATTTATATGGTATAGATGAAGTTTTGGATATGATATCTCTATGGAAGTCCAAAGATATCTTTAAGTACTTTGTCCAAATTAAACAGAAATTGAAAACACTTTAAAGTTTTTAGTTTTAATCAGAGTCTTCTCTTAATTTGGGATGTAGGATTTTTAAATGTTGGAATCAATTAATTTTAATTTTCATTTGTAGGAAAAGTGACAGAAAGGAATGTACCTGAAGATACAGCATAAGTTTTCCCTTTTGATGAGTTACGAAGTTTAAGTTTGATTTCAGATAAAGTATTGTGAGAAATACCAATATACAAATCCAGTTACTGAGATTAATTAGATTAAATTAGTAGGAAAGGTACTTTGTTTGCAGTAACAATTACAATATGCTATATTGAAAAGTGTGTGACCAACACATTTGTGTAGTTGTGTAGTTAGATATCATTAACCTGGTGTTATAGATTTTAATAAATTTCTTCAAGCACAAGCAAAACTGTGAGAGATGTTAGAGTTTTACACAGAGCAGAGAAAACACCAGATGCTCTTCAATAAATGCTCTCATTTTTCCATTATTTTTTGTGTATGTACTGGTATTGGAGTTTTAATTTAGGGTCTTGAGTTTTACTTAGCTTTTCCCTTAAGGCTGGTGCCGTATTACTTAAGCCATACCACCATTTCCAATATTTTTGCTATTTATTGGCAATATGAATATCACAGACATTGCTGCTTGAGATCCATTTGAATCTGGATCCTCAGATCTCAGCTTCCTATGTAGCTGGGATTACAGGTGTGAGGCACCAGTACTCTGAGAGATGCATTTATTTAGTCATGATATGTGGCAAATTACCACAAATTTATTTGTTTGACCATTAAATACCAGCAATAGTAGGACATAAGTTTGGTAGTTTGGGTGTAGTTTGTCTCTAGCAGCTGCTCAGTTTCTACCAGGGGGCCACCAGGCTATAGTCTCTCATGGAATGTGGGGATCTCTTCCAAGCTTAAGGGATGCCTGGTATGCTTTAGGTTCTGTGGTTGTGAGACTGTGATTTCTGGTTTCTTGTCTCCTGTCATACAACCACTTTTGTCAGCTCCTAGACACCTCCATACTTTCTTGACAAACATATTCTCTTTACTGTTTGATTCATCCTGTTGGCAGCACTGACTTCTAGAAAGGCGTTATTTTGCACTCTCTACTTGGAAGTAACTCATACCCAAATCTTGTGGGAACTAATTACATTTGTTGAATCTCTTTAATTTTGTTGTCTTGCAGGGCATATTGTGGGGTTAGATCCTTCCCAGACTGGAAGACAAAAGATATCCCAAGGTTCTGAGTTGTTGTGTATCACCTGATACACATAAAAAGCTATTTATTAGCTGGGCAGCCGTGGCTCATTCCTGTTATCCTAGCTACTCTGAAGGATGAGATCTGAGGCTGCCGGTTCAAAGCCAGCCCAGGCAGGAAAGGCTGAGAGACTATTATCTCCCATAACGCACTAAGAAAACTGGAAATGGCACTGTGGCTCAAGTGGTGAAGCATTCGCCTTGAGCTGAGGAGCTGATGGACAGCGCCCAGGCCCAGAGTTGCAGCACCACGGCTGAAAAAATAAGTAGAAAAAGCTATTTACTATTCTAAGTGTCCTCAATTTCAGACACTGGTAATTGAGTTATTCCTTCATTTTTAGCAAATGAAGTGTGAAATTTAAGAAAAGGAAAGATAGTTTCTTTGGTGGAGTGGGAAACAATTCAGCAGTTAAAGGGAATGAAAGGCAGTTAGGAGTAAAACTGAGGATAGATTCAAGAACAGTGGCAGTGGCTTCAGAAATGGGACAGAAGTAAACATGACAGATATATTTTCAAAAGAGATCATGTGGCTTGGAATGTGATCTAGTGGTAGAGTGTTTGCTCAGCATGCATGAAGCTCTCGGTTTAATTACTCAGTAACACATAAAAAGAAAAAGCCATAAGTGACAATGTGGCTCAAGTCATAGGGTGCTAACCTTGTGCAAAAAAGAAGCTCAGTGACAGTGCCTAGGCCCTGAGTTCCTGCCCCAGGATTGCCAAAAAATAAAAAGAGAGAACATATTAATAATGGATGAGGGAAGGATGCAGAGAACAAATTCATCACTGAATTTTTCCTCTATTTCAAAATCAACACATCATTCAAGAGACAAAAATGTGTCATAAAGATGGTCCAGAAAGAACATATCTTATGAAGAAATACAAGATTTTTTTTTACTGCAACTATCCTGTACAGATAATCCATTAGACAAAATTGTGACTTTAAAAAGCACAAGAGCTCATTGTAATAGCTCAAGTGCTATCTGGAGATTTTGTATGGGTGCTGGTCCTTAACCTTGATAAGAGCCTAGGTGCTATTTCTATTTTTTCCTCGAGAATATTACTCTATTACTTAAGCCACAGCTCCTCTTCTGACATTTTTGGTGATTAAATGGACATAAGCGTGTCATGGACTTTTCGTGGCTCACCTTGCTTAACAGTGTTATCCCCAAATATCAGCATTCTGAAGAACTAGGATTACAGTTGTGAGCCACTAGCACGCAGAGAAGCATTTCTTTTTTAATGAAAAGAATTAGAATGCAGAATCATCAGGAAGATTCACCCTCAGTACAAAATAAATCACCAAGACCAGTACCCGAATACACACATACACACACACACACACACACAAACATACACACACACACACACACACACACACACACACACAAGCACACACACAAATACACATAAGCTTCTTCTCAGGGGTCTGTATTTCTCTTCCCAAAAGAATAGTATATTCGAAGGGGTAAACTGGTGTCAGAGGCTCTAATCCCAGATATTGAGAGTTATAGGTATAGGAGGATGGGGTAATGAGGGAGGCTTGAGTGAAGTTAGCACAAGACTATATGAAAAGCCATATGAAAAAGAAAAAAAAATGGTTGGGGGAATGCAGGCTCAAATGGTAACATATCCGCCTAGTAAGTTAAGGCTCTCAGTTTATTCCTCAGTTCCATGAAAAAGACAAAAAGTATAGCATCTCAGTCCATTTTGTCATGGTTTAACAAAATCCTTGAAGCTGTATACTTCATACGGAAAAAAGGTCGATTTCAATCAAAATTAATAGTAGATGCAATGTCTAAATAGCATGCCTAGCACATGGGCTAAGGCCCCCTATGTGCATCATATCACAGAGGATCTTGGTGAGATGGCATTAATCTATTTATGACTGAAACCTCTCTTACAGGTTCCACCTCCTGACACTGCTACATTGAGAAGTTAAGCTTCAGTGTGAGCTTTGATGATGACAGACCATCAACAGGCTTCTGACAGAGGCAGGTACAACCATTGGAAGCCGAAGTCATTCATACAACTAGGAACCTTGGATAACTGCTTCGATCTCTTTGATTCTGATATTTGCTGTATTTGGGGCCATCTCACAGATAGGATCCATCGAGTTCATGTCTGTTCCATGTGCCAGCTTCAGTTATGCTCAGTGTGATATAAGTTGCTAAACAATAGGGAGGACAAGGACGGAGTTGGGCACAAAAATGGAGGTTTGGCATTCTTCATGGCACTTAATTAACATTAATAGATTTTATAGCTAAGTCATTAGAAAGTTCTATGTCATTATACAATACTTATATAGAGCCATGTAATACCTACTGTATGACATGGAAAGATACCTTGTAGAGCAGCCTGTTTACACATAATACAGACAATTCTATGAACACAAAGGATGGGGTAAAAAACAAGTTCTGGCCTACAAAATTGTCAACCTCAGAGTCAAAGCACACACCCTGAAAACTATATTGGAAGGAATAGGAGAACCCTTGTTCTCCTAGGCACAGGCTGAAATTTTCTTAATAGAGACCCAGAAACAGAACAAATCAAAGAAAGGTTGCACAAATGGGGATTGCATGAAAGTGCAGAGCTTGTGCATGGCATAGGACACAGCTAGCAAAATCAATAGAATCCCGTGGATTAGGAGAAAATCTTCATTAGCCATACAACAAACAAGGGTCCCATATATAAATATGCTTTGAACTCAAAAAATTAAATCCCCCAACAACAAATCCTCAAATAAACACTGCCTGATAAGTAAGTGGGCTAAAGACTTAAAAAGAAAATTCTATGAAGAGGAAATAACAATGGCCAATAGCCACATGAAGAAATGTTCAACTTCTCTAGCCATAAAAGAAATGCAGATCAAAACAACATTGAGATTCCACCTTTCTCCTGTTAGAATAGCTATAAATAAGAAATCTAATAATAGATATTGGAAGGGATGTGGCCAAAACGGAACTCTACTGCATTGTTGGTGGGAGTATAAATTTGTTCAACCACTTTCAAAAACAATATGGAGGTTCCTCAAAAGATTCCACATAGAGCTCCCCTATGACCCAGCCATCCCACTTTCGGTCATTTACCCAATTGATCACAAACTAGGCCATACTAAGGCTACCAGCCCAACTATGTTTATTGCAACATTATTTACCATAGCTAAGATATGGAACCAACCCAGATGCCTTTCAGTAGAGGAATGGATCAAGAAAATGTGATATATATATATGAATTCTATGCCTCCATTAAAAAAATGACATCGCCCAATTTGTTAGGAAATGGAAAGTCTTGGGAAAAACTATATTAAGTGAAGTAAGGCATACCCAATGAAACATAGGTCCCATGGTTTCCCTTATTTGCAATAACTAGTACATATCTAGGACAAGCAGAAAAGGTGAAAAACTATGTACATATGACCAGATAAGATGAAGTTAAGCGAAATAAACCTCAAGATAGGGACGCAAGTAGTTTTTCCTTTCTTGCTAAAGTTTCTAACATATTTATAAGGTACCATGTGATTTTAGGTTGCTTTATATATTCCTTCCCCATGGTATAACCCCTGTTTTCACTATATTTTATTCTGGTAACCTGCATCTTGTATATATAATTCTCTAATTCAGGGAGTGTAAGGGAAAACACAAAATACTTAATTAAGGATACAGGTTGACCCATTGTAAAAATTTTATGTACAAGATATACAAGACACTACCTTGAAAACGAATTTACAACCTCGGGGTGGGTAGTTGTTTAGGTGGGAGGGAAGGAATGGTAGGGGAAAAACAAAGGAGGAGGCAACAATGCTTGACAGGACATGTACTCATTACCTTGCTCATGTAACTGTAGCAGCTCTGTACAGATTTTTATAATAAAACAGGTAGAAAATTAATTTTATATATGGTTATGGGTCAGTACTAGGACTTGAATTTATGGGCCTTCCACTTACTTTCACACTTCAAACTGGGATCTGTATCTGTGCTTAATTTTTATTCATCTTTTTGTAAAAGATAAATCTAGTAACACTGTCCCCTAATGTTTGTATGAAATAAGTTTTGGAAATTTTACAATAACTTAAGTGTTTTATTTTACATTCATCATTCTACTATCTTTCAGTTTTTAATGTTTCTTAGAAGTTAAACACAGGCTCTCTGTTGCATTTATTAGGAAATGTTTTGCCTGGCCCCAGTCTATAATCCTAGCACCTAAGGAGGCTCACATGAGGAGAATGTTGGCTTGAAGCAAAAGCAGAGAATTCCATGAAACTCCATCTCCATAATTATGTATATTTATGCATATATTTATATATAACATATTTAATATGTAATATATTTGTGAAATATATACATATATACATGCTATATATCTGCAGAAGATTGGCACACTGAAACAATTGAAGGCACTGATTTAATTTAACTGCTGTCATTCTACTTTAATTATTTAATTGAATGTCCTGTCCAATATAGATTTGTGCTTATCAGGCAGGCTATACCCCATGTCACATATGAGTGCAGAATAATAGGTTTTAGCTCATTACATAGTAGCTCATCAGGACAGAGGAAATATTCCTTAACTTGGTTGAGCCAATCTTTATTGTTTGTTCCATACTGTGACGCTCCCTTGAGTCTGCAGTTTACAGTTTCAAGATGATATTTTGTTCTTTTGAAGACAAGTGAATAGAGAAATGTATGTGACCTTCAAGACAATTACCTCTATCTGGCTAAACTTCATATATTCAAATGGGAAATGTGCCATCCCCATAGAATACAAACGAGGACACCCAAGCACCAGATGTCTACATTGCAGGCATTGTAATTTCCATGCAGGAATATTTTATAGGGACAAAATTAAGGTACCAATATGAACTTCAGCAATTACCCTTGGGAAGTCCTTATGCTCATGCTAAAGTCATTGACCTTCACATTGCCTTTGTCATCCAACACGATGTTATTGGGTTTAAGGTCTCATTGTTCATTTATATATTCGTTAAAGTAATGCACAGTACTCACAATCTGAACAATCTCCTGACTTCATTCTTGAATAGGTGGTATAATTTTCACATATATGTTAGGAGGTCTCTGGATGACCAGTTCCACTGCCAGGTATTGTTGCTCATCCTTTTCCCTCACCTGGTATGACCTCATCATGGGTCAGTGATGGAAAAACTTAATAATATCCATCTCATTTTTTAACTTTTTGTGGGTCCTAGGGCTTGTAGTCTGGGCGTAAGCACTGTGGCTTATCTCCTCAGCTTAAGGCTAGTGCTCTACCACTTGAGCGACAGCACCACTTCCAGCTTTTTCTGTTCTTGTGGTGATAAGGAATTGAACCCAGGGCCTCCTGGTTGTGAGGCAAACATCTACCACTGAGCCACAGTCCCGACCTGTCCATCTCATTTTTGATCTGACAATTGTTGAACTCTCCCTTTAGGGTTATTTTCACTACCACCTTAGTGTCTATAAGGTGGTGCTAGGCCAACTTTACATATCCATACTACCATAGTCAATGATCTCCTCCTTCACACTGTATTGTTCAGGGAAAATCTCCTGCCGTAGCCAATGATTTCCTTCATACTGTCTTGTTCAGTGAAAATATCCCTTTCCTAAGAGCTTGAGCCTAATTCACTGTGTTTTCCCATCTTTTGCTAGGATGGCAAGAAGTAAATCTACCTAAACTTAGCTAAGCAAATAACAACCCCAGAGCAATAACCAAAAGGAAATACCCAAACCCAAACAAAACATAGCCTCCCCCCTCCAAATAAAAAAAAAAAAAAAACTACCACACACTCAAAATTTTCAACGTAGAACTGAGTCCAGCAGGTCACCAAGAACTCCCAGCACTTTAATGGACTGCAGAGACCACTCACAATGGTTGCAATGGACCAATCACAGGTTGGCATGAACCCACTGGCTCTTTTAGTCTTGAGCCTGTAGGACAGTTGCCAAGGTTTCTACAGGTATGCGAGGGGCACAGAATGATGCCATGCTACAGCCATGGCAGTGTTGCAGGAACTACAAGGGTATCAGCCAATGCCTTCTGTCCTCAGTGGTTGCCAGGTCCCAGTGTTTGCTCCCAAAGATTTTGTCCTTCAGTACTATCCATGTCCTCATGTATGCTCCTGTTAGAACGCTGGCCATGTGCAAGAGCCAAACATACACCAGTGGCTTCCATTCAACATATGTGCAGGTCTTGGAACTTGCTCCAACAATTTAAAAACAAAGTGAATTTCTATGTATTTCTAGGTGCAGAGGGTTCATGACAAAGGGTCCAATTGGAAACTTTCACTAAAGTGGATCCAGATTTTTTTAAACTTGACAATAAAGAGAAAATTCAAAGAAGTAGTTAAGGCATATGAAGTGTCTGTATTTGTTGAATTATAACCCCCAAACACAATTGCTTAAAATAATACTAAAGTCTTTATTTGGTATGGACTTGATTTATTGTTGGAAACATACAATACATCATTTTTTGGTCTTAAAAAATTGTAATATCAGAGCAGGGCACTGGTGGCTCACGCCTGTAATCTTAGCTACTCTGGAGGCTGACACCTGAGGATCACGGTTCAACGCCAAAACATACAGGAAAGTCCGTGAGACTCTTTTCTCCAATAAACCACCAAAAAACCAGAAGTGGCACTGTGGATCAAGCCCTAGAGTGTTCGCCTTGAGCTGAAGAGCTGAGGGATAGCACCCAAGCATGGAGTTCAAGCCCCATGACCAACAAAAAAATAAATAAATAAAAAGTTATAATATCAGTATGCACTTTGGTGTTTTCTTAATGGAATCCAAGATTAACTGCATAGCTCTTGAGAAGAATTAAAACAATAACACACTCAAAAATAGCATGTGTTTGAAAGAATGCAAGTAGTATCAGCCTACTGCAAAGTCACTATTGCCAGGATGAATCCCCTATAGAATTACTTTTTTTTTCCTTTTCAGTATTTACTAATAAAATACATCCTTGCATTAATGGCAATATATTACTACTTTAATATAAATTAAGCACGTTCTCTACTCAACTCAGTAAATTTTGACAACTATTTAACTATGTAATGCTGAGTCCCTTATGAAGTCACTAAGTTGGCACTTTTGTCATTTACCTTAAAATCCAACATAACTAAGACCAAGAAAGTTTTATAGTTAGGTGGGTCATGAAAGCAGCTGTTTTCTCACTTAAAAATTAAATCCAGTACGATACTTCATGGCATCCATAATCTGAAAAGCTGCTCTATCTTTTGCATTTTAAAGACCTCATCAATTTTTTGAGGATATTTAAGGTCTTTTTTTTTTTAATCTAGAATGACTGATGTTAAAAGAATAGTGGAATTACTTCAGAATCATCTGATAGTGGCTGAGAAGTTGGCTCAGTTGTAGAGTGCTTGCCTTGAATGCCTGAGGCCCTGAGTTCGATTCCTCAGCACCACATAAGCAAAAACAAAAAAGCCAGAAGTGGTGCTGTGGCTAAGTGCTAGAGTGCTAGCCTTGAGCTGAAGAGCTGAGGGACAGCGCCCAGGCCCAGAGTTCAGGACCCATGACCGGAACCCCCCCCCAAACAAATAAAAGAATCATCTAATATTGTAGCAAAATGCCCTATGCCATACAGCTCCATGAAACGGGTTATTAACACCTATAAGAGTGAGAGAAAAGAGAGTATCATCCTTTCCAAAGATAGTTTCTGAACAGATAGTTTACATCAGCATTCTTGAAATCCGTAAGGCAGTGTGTTGATATGCTCAAAGTGAAGAACAAGGGTTGGAGTAAGGGACTTATGTAATAGAACCCCTGCCTAGAATATTGGAGGTCATGAGTTTGAACTCTCCTACTGCCAAATCCATCAGTATTCCTTTAGAGAAAGAGTTATAGCTGTGTATTTCAATTTCATTGTGATGCTATAACAAAATTCATTAAGACCGTAAGAAAGCCCCCATTTGACCACATGTGTGCATTGTAGGAAAAAAGATAGATCAACAAAAACAAATTCAAATAGTCTGAGACACTTACACAAGTTCTGGACATCATTTTCTCTTGGGCTGCTGCTGTGCAGGCCCAATATTTGATCTGAAGTGAATCTTGGAATTACAAAAGTTAAAACCCAACGTCTAGTAACCTTTAAATAGTCTGTAACTCCTTAGTTCTCATACCTGACACTGTGACTTAGTGGGAAAGGCAGAGGGCTGATTCCCAGCTATTGCAGACTTCTTCTATAGTGAACAATGAGCTACCACCTTCAGTCATGTGGTTCCATCACAGATTTGGTTCAGGTCTTTGAACCTGAATGTAGAAGTTTGAATCACCATAGTGTGAATTGGAAATATGGCCTCTTAGTAAGAAAGGTTTGGAGGACCTTGGGTGACTCTCTTTTTAATAGCTTCCCCTTTGTGCACATTTGGTTTAGATGCAGGGATACATAACTAACTAGTAGGAGTGGTCACCCTATGGTAGAGCAAGAGAGCCACAGGAGAGGGACAGAGATCAAACTCATGACATCTGCCATTTTATGCTGCTTGAATTGACATGTTCTGCATGAATTTTAGTAATTCAAGAATAAAAACTATGGGTTGGGAAGGTGGCTCAGCGGTAGAGCGCTTACCTTGCATGCATGAGGCCCTGGATTCGATTCATCAGCACCACATAAGCAGAAAAATGCCCGAAAGTGGCGCTGTGGCTCAAATTGTAGAGCTCTAGCCTTGAGGTAAAGAGCTGAGAGACAGAGCCCAGGCCCGGAGTTAAGGCCCACGACTGCCCCCCCCCAAAAAAAAGAATAAAAATTAACATTACATATAGATTTTTAATTGCCTCTTTGCTTCTGAAAAAAAGTAAAAGTAAAAATGAATTTAAATGGAAAGGAAGAGCAGAGAAAAGGAATGAACCAATGATCATGGACAGCTCCTGAAGTCCAATCTGGAGGCTTTATTTACCAACAATGGAGAATAAAATGAAACTATGTAACAAGAAAGGACCATATATTTATGAGATCACAATGGTTTTCTGATATCAACCCACATGCCACATTTGAAATAGAATGAAATAAGAGAATAGGTATTTACAATGTGTCTATGACATCACAATGACAATAATGTCATAATGATATGAGGTCATTGTAAATTGGTGATGTTGCAAGGAGGTTATGGTGTCATAATGAATATGTGTTGTCACACTGGTGATGGGTTCACAAAGGGTTTGTGATGTTACAATGGCATATATGAATACAATTGTCATATGTTCACAATGAGGATATGGGTACACATAGGGATTGTGATGTCACAAATGCCATATGTGTTTTGAAAGATACTTAGGGGTCATGATAGCTTTATGATACACAATTGTGATGAGGTTACAATGCGTTTTTGATGTCATGATGCTTTTGTAATATCTTAAACACATGTCCAAATTCAATTGCTACTATTTCACAATGAGCACACAAGTTCACAGAAGGAGTTTGAAATACTAATGGACATGAATGTTTTTAATGTTTGAGGTCATATTAGGTTTGTGAACACACAATGGGACAGTGATATCACCATGGCAATGTCAACTCACTACATCATGTCAAAATATTGTTTTGGTGTCACAATTAGTTGATGATGCCACATTGGTGATGATGTCACAAAATATTGGTGATGTCACAATATGTTGGGCATTTCAAAATGACATAATGGTTCTCAATTGTCTTTAACTTACAATGAGTATGTAAGTTCAAAAGGGTCTGTGATTTCTCCAAAAATATGTGTTGCACAAATACATTGAAATCCTACAAGGTTTGTGATGTCAGAATTTGGCACAATGGTTATGACATCTGGCAGTGTGATATCACCATGGTCATGATGTCACTGGGAATTTGTTATATCACATGTCATATGTGAAATCTAATGTGGTCGACAACAGATTATGAGGACAAAATGACTAACGTATCAGAATTGCAGCATGTCACAAAAGTTATGATGACAGGATAGATTTGTGATGTCACAGTGGGTTAGTAATATCACAATGCAATGTGATGTACAAAGGGATTGTGATGTCACAATGGCTATGAATTCAAGATTTGTTTATGATATCAACGTACGGGCCACATCTGAAAGAGAATGATGAGATCACAGAAAAGGCATTCATAACGTGTCTATGATGTCATAATAACAATGTGAAGTTATAATTCCATCATATCATTTTAGTTTTGTGATTTCACAATGAGCACACAGTGTCAAAATGACAATGTGATGTCACAATTATGATAATCTCACAAACTGTTTTTGATGTTAAAATGTCATGTCTGATTCTCAATTAATAGTTCACAGTGGGGATTTGGGTACACAAAGGGACTGTGATGTCACAAAGCTATGTATTTTTTTCAAAGGATATAAGAGGTCATAATAGATTTGGGAGGTCACAATGTGATCCTGGTGTCAAAAGAGCAATGTGATGTCACAATGGGTTTGTGATGTCACAGTGGTGATGAGGTCACAATGGGTTAGTTATTTCACAAGTTTGTAATATCACAATTATTTGTTCAATTTCAATTGCTCCTAGTGCACCATGAAGACACTGTAATAACCATCAGTGCCCCTATAATCCACGGGAACAGATAGTCATCATGGCCTCCTGGTCTGGACCACTAGAGAGGGGAGTGCATGCCGTTGGAGGGGGCAGGACATGCTGCTGAAGGAGATAGGATGTCAAGCCTCACATGGTGGGCTGCCAAGAAGTGATTGTGCATGGACATTTGGGAAGTGATGATTGAAAACTGTTATGCAAGAAACATATTGCAGTGGGGGAAAGGTACAGCCTATACTTAGGCTGCATGCTCAGAGCAACAGAAGGGGAGAGAAAAAGGGGAAAGGCCTGGAAGAAAAGAAGTGATGAGACTGCAGGAGGGTAAAGACCTGGGAGGAGAGGAAATTGAGGGAGAGCAGGAGGTGAAGGATGGCATCTGACCATCTGGATAAGGCAGGGAAGGCCTATCAAGAGTAGAGCAGCCTGAAGAAAAGAAAGGAATGGTCGCAGGAAAAAATGGAAAGACCTGAAATATAGGACAGGTCTGAAAAGGAGGATGAAGAGAAAGTAAAAAGCCTTGTCTTTTGAAGTGTGTAACTTTAGAGATCATTATTTTGTGGGTTGGTTGTTTGAAGACTAGTTAACAAATGGCTGGGCTGCTCTTTGGATGTCTGAGGGTTCATGGTTGAGGCTGCAATTAGCTCTGGGCATGCAGCCCAGGTCAAGGTAGTCGCTTGTTACAAAATTTCTGAGGACAAGACAGATTTGTGATGTTACATTGCATTAATGATATCACATTATCAATATGAGGTCACAAAGGGATTGTAATGTCACAAGGGTGATGTGGGCACAATGGGTTTCTGAAATCAACCGATATGCCACTTTTGAGATAGAATGAAATCACAGAATAGGCAATCACATTGTCTCTATGACTTCACAATGAAAATGTGATGTCATGATGCTATGATGTCATTGTCATTTTGGGATGTCACAATGGGCCGATAGTATCATTACAACAATGTGATCTCATTCTGGAGATGATGTCACAAAGCATTTGTAATGATACAATGGCGTGTCTGATGTCAGTTGTCTTTTGTTCACAATGAGGATATGGTTACCCAAAGGACTGTGATGTCACAAACACCATGTGCTTTTTCAAAGGTGCTAAGAAGTCACAACCGGTTTGGGATGTCACAAGGTGATCTTAATATCACTGTGTCAATCTGATTTCACAATGGGTTTGTGATGTCCCAGTGGTGATAAGATTACACTTGGCACAACTATATTGAGTCTTAACAGGTTTGTGATGTCACAATGTGACTCAGTGGTCATGACATCTGGCAGTGTGATGTCATAGTGGTCATGATGTCACAGTGCATTTCTGGTATCACATGTCATACCTGAAGTATTATGAGTTAAAAAATTTATGAGGTCAGAGAGGCCAGAGATCACACTGGCAGCATGTCAAAACATTTATGAGGATAGGACAGTTTTGTCATATCACAGTGTGTTAGTGATATCATAATGGCAATATGGTGTCATCAAGGTATTGTGATATCATAATGGTTATGTTGTAACAATGTCTTTCTGATATCAACCCACCTGCCACATTTGAAATAGAATGAAATCACAGAATAGGCATTCCAATGTATCTGTGATATCACAATGACCATTTGATATCATAATGCTATGATATCATTGCTGTTTTATAATGTCATGATGGGCTGATGTTATAATGACAATGTGAAGTTACAATGGTGATGATGTCACAGAGGTTATGCGATGTTAAAATGGCATGTCTGATCTCAATTGTCATTAGCTCAATATGAGGATATGGGTACACAAAGGGCCGGTGATGTCACAAAACCCATGCTTTCTTTCAAAACTTCTGAGGTCATAATAGGATTGGGATGTCACAATGTGATCATAGTGGCACAATTGCAATGTAATATCACAATGAGTTTGTGATATCACCGCAGTGATGAGGTCACAATGGGTTATTGATGTCTCATCAAGTTTGTAATATAACAATGACATATACAATTTCAATTGCTTCTAATTCACTATGAGGATAATGTAATAACCAGTAGAGCCAGAATTATCTGTGGGAGCCGATAACCATAGTAAATTCTTGGCCTGGCCCACCAGAGAGTGTGGGGAATGCCACCAAATGTGGAGGTGTCAAGCTTCACATAGTGAGCTGTCAAGAAGTGATTGAGCATTGGGCTTGGGAAGTGATGGTTAGACAGAAGACCCGTTGGAGTGAGGAGGGATAAAACCTACATATAGGTTGCATTTTCAGAGCACTGGAAGGGGAGATAAAAATGGGAGCTACCAGGATGGAAGTAAGTGGTGAGATAGCAGGAAGGGAAAAACCCGAGAAGAGAGGAAGTTGAGGGAGAGCAGAAAGTTGAAAAGTGGTCACTGGGGCAGAGTAGGGCAGGCCTGTGGAGAGTGGAAAGGCCTGAAGAGAAGAAGGAAGTGGTGGAAGGGAAAAAGGGAAAGACTAGGAAGGAAGGACAGGTCTGTAGCAAAGGAGGGAAGAATGGAAAAGTAAAAAGCCTTGCCCATTGAGGTTTGGCACTTTGGAGATGATAGTTTTTTGGCTGTTGGTTTGCAGACCAATTAAGAAAGGGTCTGGCTGCCCATTGGAGGTCTGAGGTTTGGTGGTCAAGGCTGCTCTTGGACCTGGGTATCCAGTCCAGGATAAGGTAATCCCAGTCCCCTTTCTAGTGTAAACTAGTTCATTTTATTAAATGTGTCTCGATCGTTTTTCTCCTTGCCTTAGAGGTCATAAGTACACGAGTTCACAGAAAGAGCTTGAAGTCTCAAAGGCCATGAATTTTCTAAGATGTGATGTGGCCATAATAGGTTTGTAAAAACACAATGGGATAGTGATATCACAACGGCAATACACAATATCATGTCAAAATAATGCCACAATTAGTTGTTGATGCCATTCGCATGATGAGGTCATGAAAAACTGGACAATACTGATCAGTTTAATATTATAGTTACTAACTGCTTGTTTTGCTTCTGTAATTTGCTTTTTGCTAAATAAGTAATTTCGTGTTGCTTGAACCTCGACTCACTGCAGATAAAAAGGACTTGATGGAGCAATTCTCTGAACCACAGATGGTTCTGTTCTGTTACACAAACACAGGATATCAGCACAGATGGTGCCTAACAGCACAGATGCCTTATCAGAACAGTTAGTGCCTTAAAACCACAGGTGGTGCCTTATCAACACAGTTGGTGTCTTATCATCACAGCTGGTGCCTTATCAGCACAGAGGGTGCCTTATCAGCATATCTGAAATGCCAGAAAGCCCCTTCTGGGCTCTGGAAATCACTATCTTAGTCAAGAGCACCTGCAGGTTAGCAAGTAGCACTGGAGTTTACCTAGTATATCCCACCAATCAGTTTAAAGCACATCGGCTCTTAAACCACCCAATCCCCTGTCCCTTATACTTTCCTGCTCTGTAATACGCCAATCATATGCTAAAGTAATGTTATGATTTTTCCGCCATGTGTGATGATTTGTTACAAAATGTTATTATGTGTGATAAGTCTCTGCCCTACCTCAAGAAGTATATAAAAATTTTGTAACCCAAGCCTCGGGGCCTCTTAGCATCACCGGTTACCGAGTGCACGGAGAACCAAGCCTGGGCTTGCCAATAAATGACTCTTTGCTGATTGCATTGGTCGCAGTCTCTAGTGGTCTCTTCGGGGGATCCCGAGTCGCGGGGATCACTTCAGTCACAATAAGTTTGCGATGTCACAATGGGTTCATGATGTCAGAGTGGCATGGCAGATCTCAATTTTCATTAATTGGCAATGAATATATGAGTTCAAAAAGGGACTGTATTGTCTCCAAAGGCATGTGTTATCACAAACATGATGCCATTCTAACAGATTTGTGAAGTCACAATGTGACACAATGGTCATGACATCGGGCAGTATGATGTCACAGGGGATTTCTGACATCACATGTCATACCAGAAATATGATATTGAAAACAGATTATGAGCTCAAAAAGGGCCTAATATGTGACAATGGCAGCATGTTACAAAACTTATAAGGACAGGATTGGTTTGTGATGGCACAGCAGGTTAATGATATCACAATGGTAATGTAATGTCACAAAGGATTGTGATATCACAATTATTATATGGTCAAAATGGATTTCTGAAATAGAATGAATTCACAGATAGGCCTTCATGCTGTTATGTCTATGAAGTAACAATGACACTGTGATTTATAATGCTGTGATGCCATTGTTGTTTGGTGATGTCACAATGAGCTGATGGTGTCATAATGACAATTTGATGTCACTGCTGATTTATGATGTTACAATAGTTATGAGGTCACATTATGTTTCTTTTATAACACGCATGTCAAATTTGAATTAGTATGAAAAAGCTGGGCACCAGTGGCTCACACCTGTAATCCTAGCTACTCAGGAGGCTGAGATCTGAGGATCACAGTTCAAACCCACCTCAGACAGGAAAGTCCATAAGACTCTTATCTCCAATAAAAACTCATAGAAAACCAGAAGTGGTGCTGTGGTTCAAGCGATAGAGTGCTCGCCTAGAGCTGAAAAGCAGGGACAGCACCCAAACCCAGAGTTCAAGCCCCACAACCAAAAAAAAAATTAGAAACAGGCATTCACAATCTGTCTATAACATCACAATGACAATGTGATCTCATAATGCTATCTTGTTGTAGTTTTGTGATGTCAAAAGTAGTTGATGTTGTCCTAATGAGAATGTTGTCACACTGGTGATGTCATAAAGGTTTCTTGATGTTACAATGGCATGTCTGATATCAATTGTCAATTCATAATGAAGGTATAGTTACACAAAAGGACTGTGATGTCACAAAGGCCATATGTTTTTTCAAAGGTGCTAAGAGATCCTAATAGGTTTGGGATGTCACAATGTGATAGTGATGTCAAATGGCTATGAAAGCTCACAATAGGTTTGTGATGTCACATTGGTGGTGAAATCAAATAGTTTTGTGAAGTCACATCTCATAATCACATGTCCAATTTCAGTTGCTACTATTTCACAATGAGGAGATGAGTTCACAGAAGAAGACTGAAGTATAAAAGGCCAGGAATTTTCTAAAACTCTATGAAGACATAGCAGGTTTTTGAAAACACAATGACACAGTGATATCACGATGGCAATGTGATGTTTCAATATGATGACTTGATAATGTTTTGATATCACAATTGGTGATGCCACACTGGTGATGAGTTTACAAGAGGTGTGTGATGTCACAATGGGTTGGTGATATCAAAATGACACATGTGATCTCAATTGTCAACTCACAATGAGTATATTAGCTGACAAAGGAACTGTGATGTCTCTAAAGGCATGTGTTGTCTCAAAAGTGATGCACTCTTAACAGGTGTGTGTTGTCAGAATGTGACAAAATGCTCATAACATCTATCAGTGTGATGTCACCATGATCTAGATGTCACACTGGATTCGGGTATCACATTTCATACCTGGATTGAGTATGAAAGGATTGGAATTTCACAGTAGGTTAATGATATCACTATGGAAATGTGGGGTCGCAAAGGGATTATGTTACCACAATGGCTATTAGATCACAATGTGTTTCTACTACAATAGGTTTGTGCTGTCACAATTGGTTGGAAATGTCACAATGGTATGCCAGTTCTCAAATGTCATTAATTCACAATGAAGATATGAGTTCTCAAAGGGACTGTGTTGTCTCCAAAGTCATGTGTTGGCACAAATGTGATGAAGTTCTAACAGATTTATGAGTTCACAATGTGACACCATGGTCTTGATGTCTATCAATGTGATGTCACAATGTTCATAATGTCAGAGTCAATTTCTGATATGATATGTCATACCTGAATTATTATGAGTTTGAAAACAGAATATAAGCTTGCTAAAGGCCTAAAATATCCTACTGTCAGCATATCACACAAGTTATGACTAAAATCATATTGTTTGGAGCTTAAGATTCTTTCTTTGAAATTGTATCCTCATTGTGAATTAGTAGAAATTGAAATTGGACCTGTCATTGTAATATTGAAAACTCATGTGACATCACAAACTCATTGTGACCTCATCACCACTGTGACATCACAAACCCATTGTGACATCCCGTTGTTGTTGTGCCTTCACAATCACATTGTGACATCATAAAGAAATTGTGAACTCTTAGCACCTTTACAAAACACACGACCTCTGTGGCATTACAGACCCTTTGTGTACCCATATCCTCATAGTGAACTAATGAAAATTGTGATCACACATAGCATCGTATCATCACAAATACTTTGTGCAATAATTATGACTGTGAAATCACATCATCATGACACTATCATCTCAGTGTGACAACACCAAACCCCAATGACACCATACCAATTTTTTCTTCTGTGCATTTTTTATTGTAAGTATAGTGTACAGAGGGATTACAGTAATGAGTACATATCCTATCAGACATTGCTGCCTTGACAACACATTGTCACTTTGATGTCATAGACCCATTGCGAATGCCTGTTCTTTGATTTATTTCTATTACAAATGTGCCATGTGGGTTGATATCAGGAAACCATTGTGAACTCATAACCTTTGTCACATCAAAATCTCTTTGTCACATCACATTGCCTTTGTTATATCACTAACCTACTGTGACATCAAATACCTCTCCTGTCCTCATAACTTTTGTGATATGCCATTGTGATATTTTAGGCCCTTTGTGAGTTGAAAATCTCTGATCTCATATTTCAGATATGATATCAGATATCTAAAATCCAGTGTAACATCATGATATCACACCACTGGACATCATAACCATGGTGTCACTTTGTGACATCTCAGACTTGTTAGTTCTTTAACTCTTTGTCTATATATACTTTGGTGACATCAGAATCCCTTCCCAAAATCATATACTTATGGTGAGTTAATGACAATTGAGATCAACCCACATGCCACATTTCAAATACTATGAAATCACAGATTAGGCATTCATAATATGACTATGATGTCACAGTGACATAAGGGAAAATGCTATAATGTCATTGTCATTTTGTGATGTCACCATTAGCTAAAGATATCATAACAACAGTGTGATTTCACACTGGTTAAGACATCACACAGGATTCATAATGTTACAATGGTTATGATCACAATGTGTTTCTGATATCAACTGATATGCTACATTTGAAATAGAATGAAATCACAGGATATACATTCACAATGTGTCTATGACAGCAAAATGGCAATGCGATGTCATAATGCTATGATGTCACTATAGCTTGTCATAACTACAATCTGATGTCACACTGGTGATGATGTCACAAAGGGTTTGTGATGTCACAATGGCATGTCAGATCTTAATTGCCATTAGTTTACAGTGAGGTTTCTGTTGTCAAAAATTTAATGATATAAAAATGGGTAAGTGATGTCAAACTAGTTTGTAATATCACATCTTATTTCAAATTTCAATTGCTACAAGTTCACAATGATACAAGTTCAAAGAAGGAACTTGATGTCCCAAAGGCCATGAATGTTCTAAGATGTGATGAGGTCATAATAGGTTTGTAAAAACAATTGCAATATGATGTCAAATTATGATGTAAGAATGTTGTTATGTCACAATTAGTTGGTGATGCCATAATAGTGGTGATTTCAAAATAGTTTTGTGATGTCGCAGTAGTTTGTGATGTGACAATATCATTCCAGACCTCAATTGTCCCTAACTCAGAGTGAGTATATAAGTTTAGAATGGGATTGTGAGGATTCCAGAGGCATTTGTTGGCACAAAAGTGATGAAGTCAGAACACATTTGTGATGTGACAATGTGACACAATGGTCATTACATCTAGCAGTGTGATGTCACAATACTCATGATGTCACAGTATATTTCTAATATTTCATGTCATATCTGAAACAATATGATGTCAAAAATAGTGAGCTCTCATGGGCCTAACATAACACAGTGGCAACATGTCACAAAACTTATGAGGACAGGACATGTTGGATGTGTCACAGTTGTTTAGAGATATCACAATGGCAATGTTATGTCACAAAGGGATTGTGATGTCACAATGGTTATGAAGTCAAAATGTGGTTTTGATATGAACCCACATGCCACATTTGAAATATAATGAGATCACATAATAGGCACTGATAATGTATATATGATGCCACAATGAAAATATGATTTCATTACAGAATTGTGATGTCACAATGAGATGATGTTGTTATAATGACAATGTGATGTCACACCTATGATAATATTGTAAATGCTTTGTGATATTGTAATGGCATATCTAATCTCAATTGACATTTCACAATGAGGATATGGATACACAAAGGGACTGTGGTGTCACAAAGGCCATGTGGTTTTTCAAAGGTGCTAAAGATGTCATAATGGGTTTGGGGGATCTCAAGGAGATTGTAATGTCAAAACAGCAATGTGATATCACAATGGCTTTGTGATGTCACATTGGTGATGAGGTCACAATGGACAGGAGAGGTTTGTGATGTCACAACAGGTTAATGTTATCACAATGGCACTGTGATATCAGAAAGGGATTTTTCTTACAATGGTTTTGAGGTCACAATGGATTTCTGATACCCACCAATATTGCTTGCTTGAAATAGAATGAAATCACAGAATAGGCATTCACAATATGTGTACAATGTCACTATGACATATGATGTCACAAAAGTATGATATTTAAGTTTATTCATGTCAAAATGGCATGTCTAATTTTACTGGTCATTAGATTACCATGAGGATCCCAGAGGTTGCTATGTGCTGAGTCTTTCAAAAGGTGCATCATGCTGAGTCCATTACATAGGGTTCTTTGTGCTATTTTTTTTAAAGTGTGCTGTGTGCTGACATCCCAAAGGGTGCTATGATCTGAGTCCTTGAGAGGGAGTTATCCCTGACAATCAGACACACACACACACACACACACACACACACACAAACACAAACACAGAGGGTCATCATGCACTTGCTTGGTGTGTGGGGTGGATGGAGAAGAGTCTCTCCCAGCTGTTGGGCTGAGGGGAAATTTGATCCCCCCAGGCAGCTGCTGGGGTTGGGGGTAAGCCCTGAGCTGAGATGAGGCTGCTTTTTCCATGGCCTGGTAGCCTTAGGGCAGAGACAGAGCAGCACAAGGCCAGGGATAGAGGGCTTGGCCGAGGGGGTAGGGGGCGTGACCGAGGGGAGGATAGGGCATGGCAGAGGGGGCACATATCTGCTGTAGCCAGGGGCAGGCTGGAACACTTGTGCAGTGGGGGCGGGGCAACACGGCAGAGAATTGGGGGCAGAGAGAGAGAAGGGCAGACACATGCACCAGGCCAGGCGGCGTCAATGGCTGGCCTCTGCTGCTGTAGGAACATGGGTCTGGGCAAAGAGCACAGAGCACACAAAGCCAGCACAGCAGGCATATCCCTTGCACAGCCCCAGGGAGTCTCAGAAGCCACATAGACCCTGAGCCTGAGGTCCCTGTGTTGGGAGCTCAGCTGGGGCTGGGGGGCACTCAGCCCCACAACCTGCCTGCCACTGCCCCAGTCCCCTCTTCTGCCCTCCCAAGGCATCGCATTTCAAATATGTCACTGCTGGCTCAGACCCATGGTGCCTCTTGGAGTCATCTAGCAATGGTGCGCCCCAGGCTGGCTTGGGACCCTGACCAAGTCCCGGGCCCCATTCCTTTGCTCTGGGCCTGAGCATCCACCATGATGCTGCCATTGTTGTCCGCTGCACCCAGTACCACAGCCTACAGCTTCTCCCAGCAGCACATGTGGGTGGCCGCCCCACGAGCTCGAACCTTGTGTCCTACCCGAACACCCCCCTCCTCACTGTGGAACCAGACCCACTACTCCAGCCTCCCCGCTCGCATCCCCACCATGCCTCCTCAGTGCCAGGAAGGCCAGCCCTGGCTCTGCCAAAAATGTGCCCCAAGGGTGGGGGTTGGTGGACCCAGGGATTCCACCCCCATTCCTAGTGGTCAGAGTGCCAGGAAATGAGGAGATGCAGGTTTGGGTGAGAAAGGGGCACCACCGAGCCCCTGGCCTGGAGCAGTGAGAGACCCACAGCCCCACATCTGCACCCTTCCTCTCCCTGGTGGGAGCCTGGTGGTTTTAGTCAGAGGTGGGTTGCAGCAGCTCCACACCTGCCTTCTTGGGTCTTTTCCTTTTTTCTGGGGTGGGGGTGTTGGATGCAGAAGATATGACCCCCTTGCTGTGTGAGTCCTTGACCTCTGTTCTCAGTCTCCCTTTCACGTGAGGAGGGACCCAGAAAAACCCACTAGGGAGGTGAGATCACTGGGGGTCAGATAGAAGGTGAATATCTGGGAGGAACACACTCCTCCATCACACATATACCCAGCATGACCCCTCCCACCCCAGCTGTCAACAGTAATCATAGGGTTATCACATTTCCCAGCTCTGCCAGCATCTGTTGGTGCTCCCAGTCCATCTGGTCTCCTTGTCCTCCCCAATAATCCACACAGTCGCCCAGAAGTACCTAAGCTGGAAGTAGGGAGTACTTCCATGTATGTAGCCTTTAAGACCCCATCCATTTCCTCAACACCGCCCCATTCCAGGTTAGACACCCCCTGGGGACCCCATGACCCCCTGCTTGTTTTCATTGCTGCCTCTGAGGACCACTTCTCTGAGGATTCCTTCACCGCACATCCTGGCCTAGGGTTTTGGTGAAAGAGGAGTTAAGGCCCGTTGTTCCCAAGGGGAAGGGTCTGGCCCTGGAGAAGGTGAGAGGTGAGGTGGTGCTGTGTCATTAGAGTGGTGCTCCCCTTGGGTGGGAGCCCTTGGTTCTGACAAGGGAATGGGGAATCGGAACCTGCATGCTCCAGTTTGTACATTGTCCCCCATGAGGAAACAACAAACTTAGGAGAGGCACTACTCTGAGTCTGTGTGAGTGTGTGTGTGTGAGAGAGAGAGAGAGAGAGAAAGAGAGAGAGAGACTGAGAGAGAGACCATGAAAGAGAGAGAGAGAGACTGAAAGAGAGAGAGAGACCATGAAAGAGAGAGAGAGAGAGAGACAGACAGACAGAGAGAGAGAGAGAGATCATCTTTCTCCTTGTACAGCCTGACTGTACTCAGGTGAGTGATTATTTGGCAAATTGCAGGTGCTGTATGGAAGAGTCTTCTGTCACTGTTCTGGATTTGTGTGTGTGTGTGTGTGTGTGTGCGTATGTGTGTGTGTGTTAAGAGAGCAGGGAGATGAGATCAATGAAAATATATTTACATCATCATGTCTAAAAACAGCAAAAGCATTTTATTTCTCTCTCTGTGTGTATTTGTTTTTGTTCTTTCTTTCATCAATACCAAGTATGAGCCCAGCCACAATCTTTGTTTTCTCCTTCACAGTTTCATGGCTCCTTTATGGAAAATTTCAGTAGATATTCCTTTCCTCCCCTTTCCACCTCGCTCTTCCCCCTTTCCTATAGCCCACAGTAGATGCTGGGCCTGCATGTGCCTCCCCTAGGAGACCTGTGTGAACCCTGGACTAGAGTGGACACCTGTCTTTCTATCCCCAGCCAGAAGTTTGGTGAGGCGAGTGTGACCACAGCCACAATCTTCCAGCCAGACACTCTGCTCTCGTGTGTATAGTTGGAGCTAACTCAAGGGTTGAGAATGTGTCTGCCAAACATAATTAGGTAATGAGATGGGAGAGAAGGCAGAGCAGGGTCTTTGAAGCTATGAGGTTTTGGGGGCTTGCGTACAGTGTGACATGGCAGATGGTTCACCATGACGGAGGATGAGAGGGGAACCTTACCTAGGGCATTCATGATCTCTATGGGCATCTGGGCACGGGGCTCCATGCCCCTATTGGTGGCGTGTATTCCCTCCCATGGCAGTGCACCAGTAGTCAATCCTCCCTGGAGTCCTGCAGACTCCAATCTGTGTCCTGCTTGAGCCATTTCCAGCTGGATAGTGGTAGGCAAGTCCATTCCCCCTGCTGGAGCCCACTCAATATCAGGACATGTCAGTTAGCTAGGGCTCACTGAATGCCAGTTTCTGTAACCTGCTGTAGGCTGTCTGGAAGGGAAAGGGGACCATTGACTTTGGAAACTTTAAAGTTTGATTGGGATAAATTAAATGCCACATTTTCCAGGGTTTTTGTTGTTGTTCTTGTTTAAGCTGGCAATTTCCACTAATGCCTGGGATTATGGGTCAAATTAGATGGACCATTTCAGCCACCAAACAATGACATTCAAAGCTGCACAGGCAGAGTTCACAAGCCATATTGTGTCCTGCTTTGAACGTTGTGCCTTGACTGCCTTTCTTCATCAGCTGCTGAGTCTCTTCCTGCTCTCTTTAGGGTGACCACCACAGTGGAGGGCATTGTGGGGAGCAGAGATTGTGACCTCACCATCCCCAGCCTGCCAGCTGTGAATAGAGACAATACCCAGCACCTACACTGGAGGCTGGGAGATTCAGAGGCCCCAGGCTGCCTCAAGATCTTTTATCTGCAGCATGAAACTTGGGGGCCGGATGTGGTAGACCATCCTGGCTGGTCGCAGGGGGAGGAGAGGAGGCCCCTTGAGCTAGACGTTCAGCTCATGACAACCTCATTCACACCTGAGTGGGGAATTGAGTACCACAGAACTGATCAGCCGCTAGGCAGAGATCTTTGAGAAGATAGGCATCCCAGAAGGCCCAGAATCCAGCGAGTATATTGTGGCTCATATCCTCAGAGTCAAAACAGTTAAGTGCAAGGTCACCAGGAAGGCATGAAGAGGGAGGAGGGAGAACTGTGGGAGAGCTATATGAGGCTTCATCTCCCCTCCCCCACAGAGGATACTTACCTGAATCAGATGGGACTTTTCTGTAGTATTGTCATAGACAGATGCTCATTTATTTATCTAACAAACTATTATAGTGTGTGCCAGGGTCTGGGGGGTCATAGACAATGAAGGTTCCAGGACTGGTTCCAGAGCACTGGGCTCTGAGCAGGGTTGCTTCTTTAATAATACTCACAACACAGGAACATTCCTGGGATAGATCAGCCCTTTTTATCTTCCCAAGAGAGAGGGACCTAGAGCCTCCCTCCCCCCCCCCCCCCCAGTCTCCGTCCCTTGACCAAGAAACCCTTTGGTTCCCATATCATGTGGTTGGATAACTAGACCTCACCTCACTGCCCAGTGGTTAGGCAGGACTGTGAGAGATCCTGAGTCTTTGATAATGTCAGAGGATCCTCAGTATGAGACTGTACTTTAACGTCCTAACTTGGTGCATTGTCAGTCCCATCTAAGACTGCCATGATGTAGGACATAGAATCTAGTGAATCAGATCAGGATGGTGTCTGTTCTTGGAGGCTTGAGTATTATGTGTGAGCTTTGAGCTTCCGTGTGCCAACCTGCTTCCTTTTCTTGGGTGGGTCTATGCTAGACAAAGCTTGAAACTAGGGTGTGGTCTTGTATTTTATGCTATAAGATATCACTCTACCATTTGAGCCACAGATCCACTTCCAGATTTTTTTTGGGTGTTTAATTGGAAATAAAGAGTTCGCATGGACTTTGCTGCCAAGGGCAGCATCCATCTGTGCAGTCCTCAGATCTTGGTTTTCCGAGGGGATAGGATTCAAAACCTTGGAAAAATATCTTTGGATACTCATGGCTGTTATTCCTAGGTACTCAAGAGCTGAGATCTGAGGATTACAGTTCAAAGCCAGCCTGGACAGGAAAGATCCTGAGACTCTTATCTCCAACAAACCAACAGAAAACCGGAGGTGGTGCTGTGGCTCAAGTAGTAGGGTGCTTGCATTGAGATGAAGAGCACAGGGACAACACCCAGGCCCAGAGTTAAAGCCTCACAACCGAAAGAAAAGAAAGAAAGTAAAACATCTTTGCCTACAAAGATGTGGAGGTGTGTGGAGGGGTGCTGTGTTTGAGAGACTAGGTGCTGGCCTCATTGTACAGACATTTCTAAGAACTCCCCAAGTTTGTCCTAGTTTGAAACCACATTAGAATGGGCAGTGCCTTATGAAGAACTCAAGAAGAGGAGACCCGTGGCAGGCAGAGTGGGCTAATGGTTCAGGAGTGGGATTGATGTGTCTGTATTCTCTCCATTGAAGGATAGATTTGGATGCTGGATGTCAAAGACTGAAGTCAAGTGTTGCAAGAAGTATGTGGCCTAATGAATTGAGTTTCCTCTGGGTATATGAAGGTGGTTGAAGCTGCTGGTGGCTGACAATTGTCGTCCTAGATACTCATAAAGTTGAATTGTAAAGACTACGGTTCAAAGCCAGCTTGGGCAGGAAAGTCTGTGATAATTGATAGCCAATGAACCATCAGAAAACAGGAAGTGGTGCTGTGGCTCAAGTGGTAGAGTGCACAACTTCAGCTGAAGAGCTGAGTGAGAGCACCCTGGCCCAGAGTTCAAACCCCATGATCAACAATAAACAAAGAGGTAGCTGAGTTTTCCACATACCAATGTATACGGTAGGAAATTACATGCTGGGTTATGAGACATTACAGGTATGTGAGAGGCTCAATGTTGTGTCTACAGTTGGTGTGTGTATGATAGTGCCATCTTCTCATGGGTCAGATGTGATCCTAATGGACAGAGTTCATGGTTCTGTTCTCAGGAACTGCTGAGGCCTTGGAATGTCCATATGTGTGTGTGTGTGTGTGTGTGTGTGTGTGTGTGTGTGTGTGTGTGTGTGAGTAATTTTTCCTTGTCTTTCTCTGTCCCCTTCCTGGGTGCCTGTCTGCCTCTTCCTGACCTGAGATGGTGCCCCTCCTCCACGTCAACCTTGACTTTAGCCCCCTATCCAGGTCTACAATGAGTGCGAAATGGCCAGAGGCCTGTGTTCCAGCTTTTCTCTGGGGCACAAGTCTGGCTGTCCAAACAGTGCTAGCTGGTTTCCTCTGCCTCAGAAGGAGGTTTCAGTCACAGGATGTCCTGTCCTTTTCCTCAGCTGGTCCACTGCACATCCCTCTAAACAGGCTGGCAGTGGAGTAGGGAATGGGGGGTTGCTGGTGGTTCTGGCCAACTCGAGCGTGACAGCTGACTGAAGACCACCCAAGCAAGGGGATCCAGGACTACATGGAAGGTGAGGCCAAGATGGCTTGGAAGTATTGGTCAGTGTCTAGGAAATGTAAACAAAATTTATCACAGGAAAGTCTGTCTTCCTGTGGGAGACAGACTCTCTGGTCCTTCTAGAAAATTCCAGATGCCCAGAATACAGAGGCACAGACTTTAGATTCCAGGGCCTGGGAACTGGGGGATGAGAGACTGGTATGGCCAATACCTCAAAGTTCTGGGGCATTAGCTTGACCTGGCTCTGTCCCCCTTGTGTATGTTCACCCAGTGTTGGAACCACACACCGGCCCCTTGTAACAGTGCTGTGGAAATGGCAGGAGTGGAAGTGAGATTTAGTATGACCAAAATCTGGATTTATCAGCTGTGGGGCTGGCAAAGGGTGTCTAAAAAAAAATATTAGAGCTGGAGCTCAGGGCCTAGGCACTGTCCCTGAGCTTCCTTTGCTCCAAGCTAACATTCTACCACTTGAACCACAGCTCAACTTTCAGCTTTTTTAGTAGTTTAGTGGAAATAAGTGTTTCATGGACTTTCCTGCCTGGGCTGGCTTCAAGCTGCCATCGTAAGATCTCAGCGTAGAGTAGCTAGGATTGCTGATATGAGCCACTGGCACATAATAAGGATGTTAGAGTATGTGAGTGTGTGTATGTGTTTATGTTTTTACCGGGACTTGAACTCAAAGTCTAGATGCTATCCTTTAGCTTGTTTGCTCAAGGTTGGTGTTCTACCACATGAACTACAGAAGCACTGCTTCCCAGCTTTTTGGTGATTCATTGGAGATATGAGTCTGCCCAGGCCAGCTTTGAATCCTGATTGATTTTCAGGTCTCAGCCTTGAGTAGTTAGGCTGCCAGGTATGAACCACTGGCGCCCAGCTGATAATGGCCTTTCTCCACATTGGACTGGGTACTCCTGAAAGGTTTTCCTTATTTTTTCTGTGCCAGTACCAGGGCTTGAACTCAGGGTCTGATCTCTGATCTCTTAACTTTTTCCCTCAAGGCTGGCACTCTAACACTTGACCCACAGCTCCATTTCTGGTTTTTGGTAGTTCATTGGCATGAAGAGTCTCACTAACTTTCCTCCCCTGAGCTGAGTTTGACCCATGACCTCTCATCTCAGTCTCATTCATGGAGTAAGAAGCCACTTTTGAAACATTTTTTTTCCTGAAAAAAAGCCCTGGGTCTCAGTATGATGTATAGTCCATATGCAAATATATCCTGTGTGATAGGATGTAATAAATGAAATGTTGTATGTGTAATAATACTAAATAAATAAGGATAATAAACGCTATACTCACGTTTCCAGTGCTGGCACTTCAATTCAGGCCCTGGGAACTGGTCTGAATTTCTTGTCTTCAAGGACAGTGAGCTTCCTCTTCACCCACAGTGTCACAGAGTTACCCAGACCCTGATTTCAAATACAGGCCTGCCAGAAAAATGTTGCAAATTCCAAGCCAGGGCTTTTAATTTATTTTTAATTTATTTTTTTGGCCAAGCATGGGGCTTGAACTCAGGTCTTGGCATCTCTACCACAGCTGGCCCTGTATTATTAAGATCCAAGTTCAAATCTCGGGGTTGGCAAAAATAAAAATAAAAAGGAGAAGGTTAAAACAGAGAACTTCAGGAAGGTGGTTTTACATTTTTTCCCCTTGCATTGTGACCATCCTGGGTCTAAATAAGAAGGCCGAAAAGTGCACATGACCTTTCATGCTGATGTTTGGCTGGCTATTAGGGAAGCAATAGCTGAAACTTCAAATTAGGCCTGGAGGTTGAGTCCCGGGACTGCCACTAAGGATTGGTGGGAGATTCTAAGAAATGCATTGCAATATGCATCCATACAAATGTTACAAAAGTAACAATTAAATTAGTACTTAGTGTATGAGTATAATATAAAATTATACACAACAATTACACTACATTGACTAATGTTCAATTAATACTTTATTATGTATTCAACCATGATATTTAAAAATGGAAGGAATAATTTGATTGTCAATAATTGGTAGTAATATATGTAATTTCATAATACACAGACATGTTTCTCTTGTTATATATATATATATATATATGCCAATCTACACCTTTATGTGTTTATACACTTGTCACTAATGGGGCTCAATGGTATAGTGATGGCTAGTACATCCAAACCCTGGATTCGATTCCTCACTACCAGATGCACATAAAAATCAGGAAGTCGTGCTGTCGCTCAAGAAGTCAGGCACTAGCTTTTAGCATAAAACCTTAGGGACTGTGTCTAGACCCTTACTCAAGACCCAGGATAGGTACCAAAAAATATTGAATGTTGTGAAAGCAACTCTCTATGGATAGGACTTCAAATACCTCATCACAGAGCAAGCCAGGAGTCTGGTGCTGACAGCTGCCATCTAACCTGACTTAGCCAGAGGTATATCACTGCAACCCAGCTCCACGGAACCAGATGCTGCTGGCTTGCTCACCCCTGTCATCCAAGATACTAGGGGCTGAGATCTGACACTGATGGTTTTAAAACCCAGTCCTAGCAGAAGATATGTGAAAGTCTGAGATGTGGGTCAAAGTGGTAGAGCTCTAGCCTCGAGCAAAAAATCTTAGGACAGTACTCCCAACATTTTAGTGCAATCCCTGTGGCTGACTACTCCCCTCCAAAAAACATTCCTCTGAATCATTAGATGTTAACTTTGTGCAGTTTGTGATGTGTTTCTGAAAGAATGGTGATACTGATGAAAGCACCCTAATACTAATGACAGCTTTGTGGGATATAACTATGTGATGAGTCCTTCCTAAGGTGCTGAGTACTTCACGGGGTGCTGTGTGCTGAGTCCTGTACAGAATGCTATGTGCTGAGTCCTTCACAGGGTGCAGTGTGCTGAGTCCTGCATTGGGTGCTGGGTGCTAAGACTTTCACAGGATGCCTTGTACTGAGTCCTGTAAAGAGTGATATTTGTTTTGTCCTTCAAAAGCTGCATTCTTTCATCTTATTCTTGTAAGAGCTCCACAACTGAGATGATTATGCAGACAAGAATATTGAGGTTCAGATATGTCCACATGGCAGGGACAAAATTATGTATTACTGAAGACTCATGAGTTGCCTACTGAAGACAATTGTTTGGTTTTTTTTCCTCTGTCATGAACCTTGAACTCAGAGCCTAGCACTGACCCTTACTTCTTGGGCTCATGCTAGCACTCCACCATGTGGAGCCAAGGACCCCCTTGCAGCAGTGTGCCAGGGCCTAGGGTTCTATAGCCGAGGTCTGCCATCCTGCCTTCTCAGGAAGCTGAGATCTGAGGATCTGGGTTCCAAAATATCGCAGACAAAATGTCCCATGAGACTATTATCTCCAATTCACCACTAAGAAACCTGAAGTGGAAGCTGGGTGCTTGTGGCTCATGCCGGTCATCCTAGCTACTCAGGAAGATGAGATCTGAAGACCATGGTTCAAAACTAGCCTGGGCAGGAAAGTCCTTGAAACACTTAGCTCCAATGAACCACCAGGAAACCAGAAGTGGTGGTGTGGCTCAAGTGGTAGACCATAAGATTTGAGCTGAATTGCTCAGGGACATCAGCCAGGCCTAGACTTCAACTCCTACAACCGACAACAACAAAAAAGAAAGAAACTAACAAACCTGAAGTAGAGAGCTGAGAATATGCCTTAGTGGTAGAGTGCTTTCCATATACAAAACCCTGGGCTTGATTTCTCAGTACCACATCACTAGGAAAAAGCCCGAAGTGCCTTTGTGGTTCAAGTAGTAGAGGGCAATCCTTGTACAAGAGAAACTAGGTACAGTACTCATGTCCTCAGTTCAAGCTCCAGTACTCGTGTATGCGCGTGCGCACACACACACACACACACACACACACACACATACACACACACACACATGCACACACACACATAGAGAAAGCAGAAGTGAAGCTGTGACACAAAATGGGAAAGCATTAGACTTCTGCTCTGAGCTCATGGTCATCACGCAGGCCCTGTGTTCAACCACAAAACCTAGCCACCCAGGGCCCAAATAGGAGAGGTCAAAGGTTTCAAAACCTGACGAGATTCACCAGCCCTAGATGAAAGGAAACTTTGTGATATCCAACATGTGCTTGGATTTCCCAAGCTTCTGGAAACCTATGAGAGCTTTCATAGGCCCATTATCGCTGTGATTGAAACATTTGATTAGGTTCAGTGCCCTAGTTGTCTCTCAGAAGGACTCCTGAATAATATTGAGCATTTAACACCGGAATATAGTCTCGTAAAGGCAGGATAAGAGCACAGAACATGGCTTGCCATGGTAGGTGGCACAAATGAAGGCTTCCTGTCAGAACATTGCACTGGGAAGAGAGAGAGCTTGGGGTAAGAGAGGCCTTTTTCTCCTGACCTTCAGAGCTCGCCCACACTCCTCCTCACAAATTGGCCCAGATGGAGTTATCTGTTACAGAGCTGTACAGGAGTGAGGCCTTTTGCCTGCCTATCCAGACAATGAGAGAGACTTCTTCCAGCAGGCCTGGCATGCAGAGAAACCCTCTCGCTACCCTGGGATCAGTGAGGGGAGCCCTGGAACATGCAATGTCATAAAAGCAGTCTCTGTGCTATAAACTCATTGTATTGAATACATATTTCCTAGCTTGGTACAATTCCCAGTCATGAGGCCTTTTGCAGTTTGCCAGGCTACCACCATTTCCCTCACACAACCACAGAGCAGGAAGACTATCACTTTCCCACTTCTCAGGCAGCCAGAGACCCCAGATTCAAGAGGGCAGAGACAGGTTCTAACTCAGCTGCTGGGAGACAGAAGAAAAAGTGCCCTGACTCTTCTTGGACTGGGGATTTGCATTAATGTTGTGGAGAATGAAGGAAAGAGAATGGACTGGCAGAGGTAAAAGAAGGGCCTTCAAATCTGACAGATGGAAACTCAAAAACCCATTCCCTAAGACAAGAGAGCAGGGTTTTTCTACTCTCTTCTTCCCCTCTCTCTCTCACTAAACTGGCTCTCTATTGGTTACTTAAAGATAGCCTGAGGCTCCCTTCACCTGAGGGAAGAAGGTTATTAGTCATTGTTTGAAGAGGCCGAGAAAAGCCTGACCCTGGTGTAACTCTAACAAATTTCTCAGGTTTCCCCCCATCGCTGACTGTGCCTGGAATGAATGAAGTGGTTTTGCAGCTCACTTCCCTGTTGAGTGTGTACATTGTGCCTCCTAATCCTGCAGGCCTTTGTGTCTTCACCCAACCTGGCTTTTGCAACTGTTTTCTGCCTTCAAATACAGTGTTATACTGGATTCCTTCCTGCCAACAGTGCTAGGGCTTGGATCCTGAGAACCTCATTTGAACCCAGGGTGGGTCAATGATCTTTCTTTCCTTCTTCTATAGCTAGAGAACTCTAAGAACATTGAGAGTGCAAGTAACTTCTCATCACCAAGGGAAACACAGGAAGCTCTTGATCATCTGATCTTTTAGAAGTAGAAGCCAGTGTGTCGTAGACTTTCCTGCTCTGGTTGCCTTCACACTGTGATCCTGAGACCTCAGCCTCCTGAGCTAGGGTGATGGGTGTGAGCTACTGGTGCTATGCTAGTTTCAGAACTGTAATGACATTGACAATACAAGTCAACTGCTTATCACAAAGGGCTTGGGGAGCATATTAAGCCTTTGAACATTGGACCTTTCAGATCCCTTTAGCACACAGGTTGTAATGGTAGAGTCTGAGAGGCTGGGCATATGGATGTGCTACACTTGATCCGTAAGCTCTGACTCCAATTCTGGTGTACATCAGGGTTCATTTTCTAAAGAATGTTCTCATAATTATAAAATAGGAAAAGTACTTTGATTAACCCTTCCTTTTTTCCAGTTGTGTGACTTGTATCAAGCCTGGGCATTGTCCCTGTGTAATTCAACTCAAGGCTAACACTCTACCACTTGAGCCACAGCGCCACATTTTTTTGTTGGTTCATTCGAGATAAGAGTAACAGGCTTTCCTTGCCTAGGCTGTCTTTGAATCTCAGCCTCCTAAGAAGCTAAGATTTCAGTTGTGAGCCACAGGCATCTGGTAGTCTCTTTCTTGTACACTCATTTTTCTTGGTAGCATTGTTTGTTTATAAATAAAATCGTTTATTTCCACATTTTGATGGACAAAGATGTAGTTTTCAACTTAGTGTGATTAGTTAAAAAACTTTCTCATATAGATGCTTTTCAATAACCAATGTTTTCCAATGATATATTGAGTATGTTCTTCAATACAGCTGTAAGCACATTACACAATTTACATAATACCACTTACATATCTGCAGTTACCTTAAAAAGACATAGGCCTTAGAGCCAAGAGGTAAAATTTATTTTTATTTCTGCATGAAACTATTTGTGACTTTATACCAACAAAGTAATGGCATCCTTTTCAAAATCTATTGACCATAAAACTAAAAATATATTTTTGATAAATCTGTTACATTCTTCTATGTGTCTGTTCTTATAGCAGAGCTATGTTGTCTTCACTACTAAACATGGTAATAAGATTCAAATCTAGTATGAGGGCTCAAGCTATACGATTTTAAAAAATTTTTCTGGCTGACCTGTATTCCTTGAATTTACATATGAGTTTATTGAGTAGGTGGAACAATTTTCTACAGAGATATCTAGATGTTTGATAGTCACTCATATTTTGCACCTTGTGAAAACAAAAGACCCCAGATATATATATATATATATATATATATATATATATATATATATATATATATATAGAAAAAAACTGTCTTTAGATAATGCTTGAAACAGCTAAATTTAATTTAGGAATGAGTTAAAATTTAGGAACATTATAGCATAATAAAGCTGAGTGATAACGACTTGAGCTGTACAACAGAGGAGAATGAGAAGGGATAGAATAGAATGAGGGACCACATAGTATCTGTATGTCATTGGTATTGTGTTTCAAAAATCAGAGAGACTTCAGAGAAGAGAAGGAGGAAAATAATCAAAGTTTCCTGAACCATTTCTTTTTAATCTACCTAATACTGTGCACTGAGAGACAGAGAAGATGGGAAAAAATAAAATAGAAAATAAAGCACTTTATAGACTGTTACAATGTAAAGAGATTGTAATAGTAATATGATAATTAATTTCCAAAGAAATAAGAGAACGAATAGGTAAACACTCAAGGCAAAAAGAATGAAGAGAGAAAAGAAGCAAAGTAAAATCTTTATCAATAGCAAACACAAACTGAATTTTACTCTTTCCTTATTTGTAAGGTAAGGTGGAAAATGTAAGGACTCTTCACTTTTCTTTTTTCTTGCTCTAGAAGTCAACAAATATATTCTCCATTATTTCTGGTAGATTACATCCATTTACAAATGAGAAATGTCAGACTAACAATCAATGTAGTGAGTAAATAATACTAGAATATATGTCTGAGATCTTCACTCTGTGTGCTTAGAAAGAGAGTAATTTGGTTATGGAGAGGACCAATATGAAAATAATACAGGGAAAAAGCATACTTTGGAAATGGTTGTTTTAGGACTAGGTGACAGTGATGAGTAAATGAAAACAGGCTGGTGTCAGGGGCATAAAAAGGAGTACATCGAAATCATATTAGTGACAGAAACTCAGAAAATCTTGATCATTCATCATATCTAATGGAAGGGAGTAGAAGGGTAAGAAGAAATCTAAAGTGCTTCCATAGGTCTGGCTGGCAACTGTGTTAGTGATATCCTTAGAGATAAGGACCACAGGTGAAAATGATGGATTTGGAAGTGGAGAGGCAGTGGAAATATTCTAAATAACAATAAAATAATAAAAATTGCTATAGTGGATAGAATATGGATCACATTTTATCATATATAATTTTCAAAAAACATACTAAGAATGAAAATTTAAAAGTAATAAAACACTATTTACATTAAAACTAGACAGGTTAGTTCAGTGCTAAAACATTGGCCTAGCATATGTGAAACAATGGTGTGATCTCCCAAACACTACAAAGTACACACAAAGCACACACACACCAAAACCAAATAAACACAGACACACACACACACACACACACACACACACATACTACATACACACATTTGGAATATTGATATTATCATATTAAACAGAGGAAATTATCACAAATAATAAAAGTAAGTTAATATATGAAATCGTAATATTGTTCTTACTATGTAAAAGTTTAGTAGAAATAAAATAGTCACAATATACTTGGATTCTTAGAGATTAAATTGAAAATTAAGTAATAGAAGACATGAGAACCTTTGCAAACAAGTTTTAAATAATAAACATTTTGAAACATATTTCCTTATTTTGACAAAAGATTGATGTTACTGGTGTTGTAACTCAAGATTTAGAATATAATAACCAGGTGCTCTATATCTCGCTATGGATGGCTATATGTCTAATCATTTCACTCTACATATTTTTATAATAAGCTCTCAGTTTCTCAGGCTCTCCTGAATTACAAACCCTATTTGCAGTTCCTACCATAGCTAGAAAATGGAAGCCATAAATCACCATGCCCAGCTCAAACTTTTTTAAATTCAAGTACAAATATTTACAAAAAAGTGACCAGGTAATGAAGCCCTTCTTAATAAAGTATGTGCTTCTTGAAAATAGAGTAAGTATTTATTACCTGAAAAATATGTTTAGAAGTATAAGAAAATAAATTTATTTAAATTCACCAACCATAAAAAAATTAGAAAATATTTTTTAAATATTCACATGATAAATATTTTAAAAGCAAAATATATGTGTCTGAATAATTTACATGTATAAAAATCATGCAAAATTAAATTAGCTAATCCAACACTCTGAAAAAAGAATTACCCTAGGGAATCAAAAGAAAATATATAAGTTCAAAATTTGAAACTTAGAAAATAAAATGAACTGTACACTTTAGTTGACTTAAGTAACTGTAAACCCTCTGTATATCAATTTTATAATAAAAAATGCATGAACAAAGAAAGCAAAAGTACCCATTGATCCATAGCAACAGCAAAGGCATCAGTAGTTGTTTGAGTGTACAAACAAAATCGATGGAGGGAGCATCTAGATTTCTAGGAGTGTTCTCCATCATGCCTGACACCCAGGACTCTCCCATGAAAGGAAAACTGGTGGCACACTTGACTTCTTACTCCAAGATTAAATTTTTGGCAGTGCTAGGATCTGAACTCAGGGCCTAGTAGGCCCAATTCATGAATGATAGCTCTAAAGTTTATATTATATTAATATAATAATATAGACATCATCAATATTTTCACAATATACTTGCCATTATTTTGAAAAACACATTATTTTAGTAATGTCTCATAGTAAAACAGAATACAGTTCAATTCTATGGAAACTCCTAACTTAAAACTGAATAATTGTTAAGAGGACAGAATATATGTGTTCTTCAAAATTCCTTTGACTACTAAATACTCATGTTCAAATTTTGAACATGCCATCCCAGATTCATTTAAAACAGTATCTGTTTGCATTTTATTTAATTCTGCAATAAATGTGGTTTCCAATGTGACGTTACATATTTAAAAGTCAACAGGAAAAAGACCCACATTCTGGTAAGGATAAACCTATGAACAATCTATAATAATTAATTCCAGAAGAGTAAACATTTGTTCATCAGAGTAAGCTATTGTTTCTATGACAATCATTCCCAAGGTTTTATGCAGTAAATTTATCCTAACCCAAAAGTTTCCAACATGTATGATGCACCATAAAATTCTCTAAATTCACCTCATGACTAGCTTAACATTATTGTGAAAAAATAGTACACTTCTGTTGTGATGCCCTCCCAATTGTGCAAAGAACACTACACTAAACTTTGCTGCATCATTTTCCCATAGTAATATTATTGAGATAAGAACACTTGCAAAGATTATTTATTTTTATTTTTATTTTATATTTATTTTAGTATATATTATTATTATTTTATCTATCATTGATATTCAGGAAATTTGAATATCTGAATATTAAGATCTGAAGATTAGGTTCAAAGCCCACCCTGGCAGGAAGGTTCCTTAGATTCTTATCTCCAATAAACTGCTAAGGAAAAGCCAGACACAAGTGGCACTGAAGTTCAAGTAGTAGAGCAGTAGCTTTGAGCATAAACAAGCTCAGGGACAGTGCCCAGACCCAGAAGTCAAGCCCCAGGACAAACTAAATAGCAAAACAAAATAAAAACAAACCTCAAGCCTAGCTTTTTTTCTCATTGTATACAGAGTTACATAATTAAGGAAATTTCTTCCAGTGTTATGTGTTGGTAGAAGAAAAAAGATGTCACACAGTTACTCCCTTCATACCATGTTACACCAAAGTGTCAAAAAATTACTCTTTTTCTAAATTTATAAATTAATAGCATCCATTTGTTGGAAACTCTGTCTAGATTATTTACATTATTATGTCATACATGAACTGTTGGAATTAGCTATTAACTAAGTTCTAATTATACCTCACTTGAAAGAATATTCTAGGCAAATAGAATGCCAGAATTGTCTGTGAATTTCTAAATTACATCTTCAACTTGAAAACAATTTTGTAGTATCTGTTAGAATATGAAATTATAAACAAAATATTTATTTTAAATCTAATTTCTGATTTAGCCAGGTATACAAAGTCCTACATTAGATGAACTTTGCCATTTCTCCAGGCTTATGCTTTTGTAATCTTTCATCATTTCTTTTGAATCCAAGAGAATGATGCTTACTTTTTCAAATTTTTGATTGGGAATCATGAGCTGTTTTGCATCTAGGAATGTCCTCTAATGAAGAGATCATTTAAAGCACAACTGAGGATTATATATGAGTTGCATTTCAATAGGAAACTTGACTTCTCAAAACATAATGACAAAATTAGCCCAAAGTTCCAACTGTGTAGCCCTTTCTTGTTTGGTATGTTTCATTGAGACAAAACTACACTATCTGGTCCAGGGTAGGTATCGCTATGTAATTCCACTCTCTAACCTCCTGTCTTAGTCTGAGTGCTAGAATTCCAGGCTTGTATCACATTGCCCTGCCATAATTTGTTTGTTTATTTACTCGAGTAACAGACTAGCAATTCTGAATTTCTCCGATGATCTTATCCACTAGACTGACTGCTCAGACTGTTTATGTACAATTTTCAAAGACGTTCTAACATTTGACACAGGATATGAACATTTTCAGATGCACCTGCAGGGGTCTCAGATTCATTCCTCCATGGATCCAATCCTTTTAATAATGATTACTTGACTTTCTTACTATCTCTGATCCTTACTTATGTAATATTCTCAAGCTTTTTTGGGAACTTTCTAATATTAAAAATTATCACTTTTTCTAGTATTACTCAGGATATATTTTCTATTATTTTCTAACTTTTGTACACATTCTGAGAATTGTTTCATATGTGTGTTTGCACCTATAAGTTCCTCTGTGTGTATGTGCATACTTGTATGTATGTATGAAAAAAATTCTCAAGCTCTTATTCAGCAATCTTGGTCATAACTAGTATTCCATCACTTGAGCCATTCTTCCAATGCAGCTTTTGGCTGGTTAAGTATAGCTAGTGTCCCAAAGACTGTTCTGCTGAGGCTAGATGCAAAATGAAATTCCCAGACTCCTTTACATTCTTAGGTTTTATCTTTCCAGGAGTATCAACTTTTAAAATAGAAGCATTTTTGTGAGTGTATAGTCTAAGCTGTAAGAAAGTTTCTGAGGCACTTAGGTCCAATTTACCACCAGAAAACTGGGAGTGGCACTGTGGCTCAAGTGGTAGACTGCTAGCTTTGAGCTGAGTCGTAGAGGGACAGTGCAAGGTCCAGAGTTCAAGCCCACAAACATAAAAATAAAGAAAAGAAAAAAAAAAGAAATGTGATCTTAGCCACCAGTTCATTGCTACTATAATTCCTGCTCTCTCAACATGGCATTTTTTCCAGTTAAGTCCATGCTATTAAATCTGACTTTCTTTGGAAATAGAATTATTCTTCCATTCTACAAATTAGCATGACTAGCTGCCATGATTTAGAGCTAGTAGAAGAAACAGTGGCCTCATCCTTCATGTTGCACTTAGTAGTAATGTTTTCTCTATATCACTCCATCAATCTACATACTGGCCTTGGCTTTATTGTTTCAAAGTTGTCTTATTTGCAGTCGTCTATACTCTATTGAACCATTATACTTAAGCACAGAACTTCTTTTTCTCCTATTATTCGTATTGTTTCTTCAACTGTTAACTTACATACACTTGGGAAATAATACACAACACAAACAAAAAAAATATTTCTGAGAACCTCCTTCCCATTTATACTTGGTCTTAATTTACAGGGCACGTAGGAAATTTGAACTTAATGTAATCCAGGGTAAAAGTTTTACATTTCTTTTATTTCTTTTTTATATAGTTTTTTTTATTATGAAAATACTGTACAGAGGGGTTACAATTACATGGGCAAGATAATGAGTACATTTATTATCAATCATTGTAGCCTCCTCCTTTGTTTCCCCTTCCCATCCCTTCCCATCCTCCCCTCGCCCCCCCTCCCAATGCTTTCCCCCAACCAAAGTTGTAAAGTTCGTTTTCGACATAACATCTTGTACATCTCATTGATTCAATGGGTCCACTTGTATCCCTATTTAAACGAATTGTTTTCCCCTTTCCCCTCCACAAATTATACTGACATGTAATACAGTAAAAGCAACTCCTCCTCCTGTTTTTTATTGTAAAACTTCTGTATAGAGGGGTTAGTTACATAAGTAAATGAGCACATAATCTATTAAGCATTGTGACCTCCTTTTTTGGTTTTCCCCGTCATCCCTTTCCTCCTCGCTGCCCCAAATTCCTTCTCCCCTTCCCACGTTGTAAAATTCGTTTTCTACATATTGTCTTGTACAACTCATTGTTACAATGGGTCAGGCTTGGGTCATGCTGTATCCTTGTTTCAACATTTTGTTATTTCCCTTCCCCTCCCCACATTAGAAAAAAGGATATGCAAGTCATTAACATCATATACAGTAAAAACAGGATTTATACCATAGAGGAAGAAAATAGAAGAGAAACAAAAAAAAATCACATAGTACATGTTAGGTACATTAAAAACAATAGCAAGGAAAAAAAACAACTTGTGTCCTATCTTGGGGTCCATTTCAGTTAACATCTTATAGGGCTACATGTACATGGATAATGTTTTATAAGGCATGCAAATTCCATATTTTCTCATTACTAAGTTGTCTTTGAAACACGTGGTACCTCATGAACAAAGATGTACTTATGCTATTTCAATGAAGCCACAAAATGTTCACTTTACCTGGAGCAGCACCATAGATTGTTACTTGAAGCAAGTGGAAGGAACTGTTACTGCAAGTGGAAACTGATTCCAAGACAAGAATTGAACAGAGAAATGACAAAGTTCAAGTTAATTTGTGCTGTCGTTTTTACTGTACAAGAACAGAATCCAAGGCTTTAAGGAAACTCTGTCCCTGAATTTTTTCGAGTGTGTTATTTACTCATGTAAAAATTGTCTGTAAACTTCTAGCTTAGGGTATTACAAAAGGAAACAATACGCCATTTGAAGGCCAGTATAGAAAAAAAGGAAATAACATTGTTTTAAAAGTATTCTACTACAAAGAAACAAAGAAATGGAGATTTTAAAGTGCCTTATACATGGATATTTCACTCTTGACATGATTCTCTTGTTGAAGGAGTCAGTTATCCATAACTTTAATCTGGTCCTGAGTTCCCCATAGCAATAAGGATTCCAAAGAGCAGTATCCAGTGAGTCTGATCAGCAAAAGGAGCCTCTTTTCAAACCAGTGCTTTAAGGATGGCCCCAAAGAAATATGTGTTTTTTTTTGTTTGTTTGCTTGTTTGTTTAGTTTGTGCTAGTTTTGGGGCTTGAACTCAGAGGCTGGACTCTGAGTCTTGTTTAAATGGAACTTTCTTAAGATGGCATTACATTTCATTCCATTAATATGTATTATAATTTAGGCCAGGTGGTAGAAAAGTAAGTGTAAAACAATACTAAGTCCAGTAAGGCTGACATTAATATCACATCACTAAAGAGGTAGTAGTAAGACCTGCAGCACTCATAGGGCTGTTGCATGTGACATTATTATGTAAAACATTATTAGCCATTATCTCCGACATCCATAACATTCTGTTTCCATTTTCCAGGTCAAGCGCCAAATATCTAAGCCTTTTTATAGATTTGGTGTGTTTCCCAGGAAGGAAGAAAGAAGGAGGTTGTGGAAAGTGATGGTCGAAAAATATGTATATTGGCTCCCTGTCCACATATTTTGCGTTTTTAAAAAGTGCTATTGATGAACTCCCACTTCCATCTAATTGACTATATTGTCGGCACAAGATGCAGATAAATGAAGACATTTATTCCGGTGGATAGTCACGTATATTAATAAAAACCATTTCTGGAAAAAAAAGATTCTAGGTAAGAAAGTATACATTATTGTATATAAAATGGTTTCTTTTCTTTGTAGTACAAAAGGTAGTATTGAATGATTACCCCAGCTTTCTTTGAGATTTTATGCTGTCTCAGTATCAAAATGTTCTCTAATTCCAGTAATATCCAAGCATAAAAGACATGATTTGAAGATCTCAGTAGTTTTAGAAACAAAGGTACATAATAGTTTCCTTCCTGCAGAGACATGTGATGATTGCAAGTATGATTGATTTTATTATAGTTCTCTTCTTTTCCCTCTTTATCCCAAGTTTTGCATATCTTGACATATTACTCTTTCCTGCATCAGCTTCCAATAGGTGAGATTTACCTCTACTCCGCAATGTCAAGATGGGTCATGTGACTTACTTCAGCTTACAAAAATGAACCACAAATGTTCAAAGGTTATTACTAGGGGAAGATTTCTATCCCATTGTCTGTGTCTAAGAGTAAACTTCTTTTCCCTTAGCTATAAAAATAGAATATATAGAGAGGGAATCTTCTTTCAACTTATATACTGGGAGAATATAGCTTGTGAAATTGTGGCAAAACTCAAAAATATTAAGAATTAAGCTAATATTAGAATATGATAATAAAATACTAGTTTCTTACCATTCTTGTAGACCTTTATGATAGTTGACTATAGCATACCAGAATTTAACAAATACTAAACATGTACTAAACAAATAGAGAACACTTTCTGTTTGATGTTATTACATTTTTTAATAAATAAGCATTCTTTACTTGATCACTTGTGGGCTAACTTTTTCTATAAATGTGTTTAATCACTCTAGAGCACTGTATCTAATATCCACAATCATTATCCAGACCTTGTGATTGAGATAAGGAAGAACAAAATATCTAGATTTCTCCTTCTCTTTTCCTCTTCTACTTTTTCTACTGTGAATTCTCATCCTTTCACCAAATTCTCCTATTTATAAAGGAAGAATGACACATTGTGGATATCAAGCAAAAGGCTTCAAAGCCAGAATTTCATTCTTTCAGAAATATATGAAGTATATCAGAGTGGCAAGAGGAAGAATAAAAACATGATTTTATTTTCCCTTTCTGGCTTCCATCATAGAATCTGAACATGATTCTAAAATATCTAATAAACCATTTGCCTTGACTAATTTTTTAACATATAGTTTTTAAAATAATTGATATTTTTTTAAATTTTTAAAAATAATTTTTAAATAAATAGTAATTTGTTGTTTGCTTTTGGGAGGCATTAAATAAGACTACATTAACACTGTGTGAGTTTAGAGGCTAAATTTTATCAGAATCTAAACATAATGAAAAATAGATGATTTTAAGATAAATAGCTTTTAGATACATTTCTTTTTTTTTTTTTTTTTTTTGTAGGTTGTGGGGCTTGAACTCTGGGCCTCAGCTCTTCAGCTCAAGGCGAGCGCTCTACCACTTGAGCTACAGCGCCACTTCCGGTTTTCTGGTGGTTTATTGGAGATAGGAATCTCACGGTCTTTCTTGCCTGGGATGGCTTTGAACCGAGATCCTCAGATCTCAGCCTCCTGAGTAGCTAGGATTACAGGCGTGAGCCACCAGCACAGAGACATCTTTATTCTTCTTTTCCTCTCCACTCCAATTCAATTTCAATAAGCAGTTCATGTAATTCAAATGGCTGTGTTTCTTTCAGAAATACATTAGAACGAAAAAAGTTAGAAGAAGAGAACCAGTTTTGTTTGGTGCATTCTTTAAAAATAGCAGTCAAATAAATATTTACTATAATTCCAAAATAATAATAATCAAATGGTCTTGAAAAGTGAAGATTGTAAGCAGAATGTATAAAAAGTGATAGTGCCAGAACTGCTTCAGGAGCTGCTCTCTGGCATTTAGTATTTCTAGTACTTGACAATATTTTAATCAGGATTAATTGCTTTCAAGGACTAAATTTTTTCTAGTTATATTTCATTGAAAAAACATGTTGTTCAAAATTAATGAAAGGAAAACAGCTTATAGTAGAAAGAATACTACACTCATTCTAAAACCAAAACCTTCCCAATATATCTGTTTTCCCCACATACCTAATCCATCAAATGTAGATTTTCTTTATACATACATATATATATATATATATATATATATATATATGTAAAATAATCACCTTTCATTACCCAAGGAACACAAATTTGAATAATTATCAGATGGGGAAAGTAACACAAATGGGTACTTAAAAGTCCCAGCTGTAGTTGAAAAGGGAAATGATTAGGTAAGTACCATCAGAAAGATGTAAAGATAGAAGATAAAGGAAAAGACGACAACCCAGATTCTGAATTTCTGAAAAGCAGAACAGGAAGCAAATGCCCTTTCCACTAAATCATTTGAAAAATACTTTAACTCTGTAGTTGGCTCAAATTTAATCGAGTGAGACTTCTTTTGGATTTCTGTCCTTTAGAACTGTAAAATGATAAATACGGATTATTCAAGCCAATTAACTTGTAGAAATTTTTTACAGCAGATTTGGTTTAGTAAACTAATTCAACTACAACCTTTTCCTGATGCAACTACAGGGACACCACATTACTACATTTCCTAGTTTCTGAGAATAAGAAAATTTTGCCACTGGCTTTGTGCACATGTGTCATATGTACATACCACTAAGGGCCTTACATAAAGGAAGACTCGAAATTCTAAATAATATTTAAATAAGAAGCTCCTTATCTTTATTTTCACATTTAGGGAACACTAAGTTCCAAAGCTATGTACAAGGCTAGGGTAAGATTATGGAAATCGAATCTGTCTCCTTATATTATAAAGATAATTTATATCATTTTGAGTTACATTTTCTAAAGCAATAAAAATTAAGGTAAAATAGAAACAGAAACTCAATTTTCTATCCTTCTTAACTTTCCAACAGAAATTAGAGAATCCAGTAAAGATATAGTCATCCCAGGATGGTGTATGATATTATAGGAGCACTACATGTTGAAAAAGAAGATAACAAAAATGGGTCCCCTGGAACAATTTAAAACAAAATCTGCACCTACAAATTGTGGTATAGCTAGAAAATAGTTTCCACTCTGCTAAGTTTTTGATATTTTGTTTGTTTACCCAACAACAATCCTTTCGTAGGAAATGACCCTTTATTAGTACTCAAGGGTTTGCAGTTTATAACCCAGAAAAAATAGTGCTTCAAAATGTAAACAAGCATGATACTAAGAGTAACCCAGGTTACTTCCATCACTATAACTGATAAATAAGAATGATATTGGGGAATAGTCAATCTTGAACTTTTTCATACTTTTTCTCTTCTCCAACCTGAGAAGTCCTAGTCAAGATAAGTAAAACATTAATACAAGATTTTCATATTTTCTATTGTTCATACCAAAGCAAATACACTTTCCTCTTTGCAAGCCTGACTTTGAAAGTGTAAGACGCTCACAATTGTTTTACAGCCAAAAGTTTACTGCTTTGGCTTAGGTGTTTTCCTGCCTTTGGGTGTTGCTAGCTATTATTTTGGCAACTACATAGAAAAACAAGATAAATCCATTATACTTATATTGAATTCTTCAAAGTCAAGGTGTCTTCAAATAAAGTTTTCTGTTCCCTTCTTCACTGCTAACTAAGGTTTAATTATTGCTCTTTTAATTTTTTTAATTATTGCTATTTAAATACAACAAAAACGTGATACATTAAGGTATATTCTTGTTCGAACCGGTGAAACCAGGAGTGACTGTGATTGCTTTTTTAATTGTTTTGAAGTATTTTCCTTAGGTATTTTCATTATTGCCTTTGTTCCAGTCTTTTAATCAGGAAACACAGGGTTACCCAAAAAGATTTACCTAAGATATAAGATGTTAGGAAGAAAAAAAATAGATGTATCATTAAATATTATCATCTATTAAGAGACTGATAAGCTCAGAAGACATTTGCTATTAATATGACTTCAATGTTTTGGTTCTTAAATTAAGTGACATGTATGTAAAATGTTACAGTTGTTCCAAACAATGATTATGGCTTATACTTTTCTGCTCCAATGAGATGCAACCTCTGACAAGGTTGGAGGGCATATCAATTTTAGGGTAGAAGGGTTAACGTTAGAAAGCCAAGGAAGATTCCTAAAACAGAGTGGCAGGAAGATTGCAGAGGACAAGCTCTCGCATAGAAAGCAGTTTTAGTGTTCCAGTGGACAGTCCTAGGCTAGAGAAATACATCAAGTGTGGCATCTCAGTACAGAGAGTTTGGCCAGAGAGGGAAAATCCAGGCAAGGAGACAGATCTGAGCACTTGCCTGCAGCCATGGCTGAAGCGGTGGCAGCGGCAGAGGCGGCCATAGCTGCCATACCTGCAACACAGAGACTCCGGGACAAAGGCGCCAGACATAGCAGGCCAACACATTCTACTCAACACCAGCAAGAACTGACAAGGAGCAGATATCTTCATCCTGCAGATCGCAGACCAGAGATGACCCAGGAACCAACATTCCGGCAGCATGAATGGAAGCCTGACATCCTCACTCCTTGTCAGGGAAGAGAGGAGGGAAGGCCACCCATTCACCCCCATCTACCACAGATCTCCATTTTTTGATATTGACAAATGCCGGGCTGAGCTGCTATCTCCAACTCAGGCTTTGGAAGATAACAAAAGGGTCATTTAGTATGTCACAGGAATCTGCCCAGACCTGTCAGGCTCAACTCAACAGGGCTCAACAGAGAAAACTCACCAGCAAAGGCAGAGCAAAATACGCCCCCAGGAGTGGTTTTCTTCAATGGGTAAACTGAGCCAGAGACTGCCAGTCCATACAGCAGCCTAGACAATCAACTGAAATTCAGTAAACATAAACCCTGAGAATGGCTCCAGGTTGGCCTTTGTGAGTGTCTCAGAAGCTAGCCACCCAGGGAAAAGCTAGTGTTTGCTGAAAGGCCTCAACTCAACCCAGAACCTAGCCTCATCACATCATCTCCAAACTAGAGGAAACAGCCAACTCCCTCTTTTGTGAACCTCAAAACAGATCTCCCTCCCACTGAAGTAGGCTGGCAGGAGGATCAAAAACTCCTAGGTAAAGCAGAACATTATTCTGCTTGCACAAACAAACTGACTTAAGTAACCAATCAAGCAACAGGAAAACCAAGCACCACAAGAAGATCAGACTCTCCACCACGAGACTGTTTATGGACACAAGGGAGATACAGAATCTTCCCATTCCCCCCCCAAAAATAAAAATCAAAGAACTTTCTTTTTTTTGTACCTTATTTTTAATTTTTTTATATTTAACTTTTAATTCTTTTCTTAAATTTTTGTTTTCTATTATTTTTTCTTTTCTTCCTCATATAATTTTTATTTTAGGTATATATCTATGTGTGCTTTTTTTATTATCTCTACTAACCATTTGATCCTTTTTTTTCTTTCTTTCTTTTCTCATTCTTTTCACTTCTTCTCTTTTGTCCTTTTCTGCATGACTTAATTGCTGTTCTGCTCATCCTCAGATATACCCGTCATCAATTATTAGATCTTATCCCCCAACGTGTACACACTTAAACCAGAAATTTATTATTCAATTCAAAACCTCTTAGACTTCAATTCCTTAATAACAGTATTACCTACTTATACCCACATAATATTTTAAACATTTTTATTTTTCTAGTGTTTCATGTCTCCTTTCTATCCCTCCCCTCCTCTCATCCAATCCCCATTCTTCTGTGGATATTACATCTTCAAACTTGCAATTTTTAAGGGTTTCAGTGTTTAATTTTTAATTTTTGTTTTTCCTTTTTTTCTTGTCTTTTTTATTTTTCTTCTTTCTTCTTCTTATTCTTTTTTTACTTTTTCTTTTTTCTATTTTCTCTCTCTGCTATCATTCTGCCCAATATATTTCCCTCTTTGAGATTAGTACTTGGTTAATTCCACTCTCCCTCACCTTCCCACATTCCTCTAAGCCTATTTTACCCCACATTCTTCCTAAACATAATAATTTCTGTTTGCCAAATTCTCCTTTCCTGTTCTTAGGCCATTAAGACATGGTTGTGTGATGTTGAATAGATTGTATCTCTTGAACTAGATTGTATCTGCAGATTTTTGATTGTGCAATTATGGGCTTTGGTTGATGCTAACCTTAAAATAGTGTTCCACCACAAAACTGGTGTTATTCTCATCCCAAATGGGCAGAACAAGCCAGAAAAACACAAGAAAAATGGCAAGTCTGGGGATCTCAACTCCCACTAATGACAATCAGGGGACAGAAATCATAATGAATAATGCAGAGGAGAGTTCCCCAAAAGCTCTACAAACTCTATAGATAGATAGTGTAAATGAAAAAAGTGAAAAGCTGCACAGATCTCAGTGTGAGCATGATAGGGAGAGAGAAGAGGCAAACCAAAGATCAATACAGGAGTCTCATGAACGTGAAGAAGCTATTCAGATTGTTACGGGAATATCATGAGCAGATTGAGAACACTCAAAGAGAAAGAAAGGAATTGCATGAGCAGGTTGAGATCAGTCAAAAAGATAGGAATTGCATGAACTGGCTGAGAAAAGACAAAGAGAACATAGTCAGGAATGGTGTGAGCAGGCAGAGAACACTCAAAGAGAACTAGATAAATTGCATGAACGTGAGGAAGCAAATCAAAGTGAAATAATTGAACTGAGAATAGACAAAGATCAATGGAGGCATTCATGGAATCCATAACCAGATGGTGGAAAGAAATCAGGGAGACTACAAAGGGAATGCTGAATGGAGCACAACAGAAGGAATGGCAGTACAAGGAAACCATAACCAATCAACTAAGTGATTTGAGAATAAACACAAAACACCAAATTAAGGAAATAAGGAAGTTCTTACAAGATCTAGAACAAAGTACCAACAAAGAATTTGAAGCCATCAAAGCTGACCAATTAGAATGAAAATAAGTTTAAAAAAAAAGTAGAAAGTCTTGACAGTAGGTTGGACCATGCAGAAGATCGAATCTCGGGGACTGAAGACAGCCTAGATATAATAGAGAACAAACATACAACCATCCAAGACAAATCCAAGAAATGTGAAAAATCTATTCAACACTTGAAAGACACCATCGGATGGCCTAATCTGAGGATAATGGGTGTAGAGGAGCACCTAGAAACAGAAGTTAATGGTCTAGGAAATTTGTTTAACAGGATCCTAGCAGAGAACTTCCCAAACATACAAAAAGATAGGCCTATTCAGATACAAGAAGCTTTTAGAACCCCAAATAGACCAGACCACAACAGGACATCACAATGTCACATTATAATCTGCATAGGATCAATTCAGACCAAGGAAAAGATCCTGAAAGCTGTCAAGGAGAAAAGATCAATCACCTATAAAGGGAAACCAATTAGAATCACCTAAGATTTCTCAGCAGAGACAATTAAAGCAAGAAACGCCTGGAATGATGTATGCCATGCCCTAAAGACAAGCAAGTATTAACCAAGAATACCGTACCCAGCTTAACCCTCCTTCAAAACCAAAGGTCAAATAAAAACCTTCCATAGCAAAGACAAATTGAAAAAATATATCTCTACCAAAACAGCCCTAAAAAGATACTTAAAGATGTCCTACACATAGAAAACCAACAAGACCACAACAAAGGCCAAGAAAGTGCACACAAACTGAGAATCCAAGAACGATAGGAAGAACTCAGTTGCTGAGCCCCCAAAAAGGTGGATAAAATGGCAGGAATACCCAAATATCTCTCCGTCCTATCTCTTAACTTTAAAGGGCTTAAATATCCAATTAAAATACATAGACTCTCAATTTGGATTAAAAACCAAGATCATTCATTCTGCTGCCTTCAGGAGTCACAACTTTCCCATAAAAACAAACACATTTTGAAAGTAAAAGGCTGGAACAAAATCTACCAAGAAAATGGCCCCCATAAACAGGCAAGATTTGCAATAATAATATCAGATGAAATGGACTTCAAATTAAAATTAGTTAGAAAAGATAAAGAAGGTCGCTACATACTTATTAAGGGATCTCTCCTTCAGGAGGATATTGCAATTCTAAATCTCTATTCGCCAAGCAACGGAGCACACAAATTTTTCCAGGGAACAATATTTTCTTTCAAATCTCTTATAAATCCACAGATATTAATTGTTGGGGATTTTAACACACCACTATCCACTTGGCAAAAACTCAATAGAGAAACCACAGACCTAAACAACTGTATAGATCAACTAGATTTAACAGACATTTACCAAATATTTTACCCAGCAACATCATAATACACGTATTTCTCAGCAGCACATGGAACACATTCCAAAATAGACTACATTTTAGGTCACAAAGCAAACTTGTCCAAATTCAGAAACATTGAAGTTGTACCTTGCATTCTCTCAGACCACAATGGAATTATATTAGAACTCAACAGCAAAAGCCACCAAAGAAAGTCCAGTAACACATGGAGGCTGAACAGCACACTGTTAAACCACCAGTTGGTCATGGAAGAGATTAGAAACGAAATTCAAGTGTTCATGATATTCAACCAAGATGATCACACAAACTACCAGCTCCTCTGGGACACAGCAAAGGCAGTACTCTGAGGCAAGTTTATAGCTCTGAGTTCCTCTATCAACAAATTAGAGAGATCTAACAATTTAATGAGACAGCTGAGCCTCCTTGAAAAAGAGCAGCAAGATAAACCACAATCCAGTAGACAGAAAGAAATAATTAAAATTGAATGAATTAGAATAGAAAAACCATAAAAAGAATGAACAAAACAAAGAGTTTGTTCTTCGAAAAAATTAACAAAATTCACAGAACCTTAGCAATTCTTATCAGAAAAAGAAGAGGGCACACCCAAATAAATAAACTCAGAGAAGAGAATGCAAACATCACCACAGAAACAACCAAGATTCAGAACATTATAAGGGAATACTTCTCAAAACTTTATGCTAATAAGTTTGAGAACCTGGAAGAAATGGACCTCTTCCTAGCAAATATCAACATGCAGAAACTAAATCTAGATGAGTTAAACCATCTTAACAGGCCCATATCAAGCAATGAAATAGAAACAGCAATAAGTAACCTCCCATCTAAGAAAAACCCAGGACCAGATTGTTTTAGAGCAGAATTGTACAAGGCTTTCAAAGCAGAACTTACACCAATACTCCTTTAACTCTTCAATGAAATTGAAAGAGAAAATTCACTACCAAATTCATTCTATGAAGCTATAATTACCTTCATCCCAAAACCAGGCAGGGACTCATCAAATAAAGGGAACTATAGACCAATATCTTTGATGAATATTGATGCAAAACTTCTCAACAGAATTTTACCCTATCGACTTCACCAATTCAATCAAAAAATCGTACACCACCATCAAACAGGATTCATTTCAGGGATGCAAAGCTGGTTCAATATATGCAAATCAATTAACATAATTCATCACATCAACAAGAGCAAGGATAAGAACCACATGGTTATCTCAATCGATGCAGAAAAAGCATTTGACAAGATCCAACATGCCTTTATGATGAATGTTCTGGAAAAATTAGGAATCCATGGAACCGTCCTCAATACAATAAAGGTTGTATATGTCAAACCTACAGCCAATATTATATTCAATGGTGAAAAACTAAAGCAATTTCCTCTATACTCAGGAAGGAGATAAGGATATCCAATCTCCCCACTGCTCTTAAATGTAGTATTAGAATGCTTAGCTACAGCAGTAAGACAAGATGTAAACATGAAGGCGATGAAAATAGGGAAAGAAGAAGTAAAACTCTCCCTCTTTGCAGATGACTTGATCTTGAATTTAAAGAATCCCACAGACTTCACTCCCAAATTACTCAAGGTGATTCAAAACTTTGGCAAAGTAGCAGGGGATAAAATTAACCATCAAAAATAAATAGCTTTTCTGTATGCCAACTATGAGAAAAGTGTAGCTGAAATGAGGAAAGCAACTCCATTCAGAATAGTCTCACAAAAAAATAAAATACCTAGGAATTAACCAAAAAGTGAAGGACCTCTAAGATGAAAACTTTAAAAGCATGAAAAAGGAAACCAAAACAGAACTAAGAAAGTGGCAATAACTCCCATGCTACTGGATTGGAAAGATCAAAATCCTGAAAATGGCAATACTTCCCAAGGCTATCTACAAATTCAATGTGATATACCTATCAATAGTCCAACCTCATCCTTCAAGGAAATAGGAATGGTAGTACAAAAATTCATATGGAATAATAAAAGACCCTGAATAGCAAAAATGATCCTTAACTGAAAGAACAGTGCTGGAGAAATATCAATAACAAATTTCAAACTCTACTAGAAAGCCATAGCAATCAAAACAGCTTGGTACTGGCACAAGAAGAGATCCCAGGACCAATGGAAAAGAATTGAAAACCCAGAAATGAATCTAAAGACTTACAGCCATCTAATCTTCGGTAAGGCAGCTAAAAAATAGAATGGAAGAAGACAGACTCTTCAGTAAATGCTGCTGGCAAAATTAGTTAACTACTTGTAGAAAACTAAAGCTAGATCCTTATATATCATCCTGCACCAGAATCAACTCCAAATGGATCAAAGACCTCGGATTCAAAGCAGACTCTCTGAAAACATTACAGAATGGAATAGAAGAAATCCTAGGTCTCCTTGGCACAGGCAGAAATTTCCTTAATGGAGACCCAGAAACACAACAAATCAAAGAAGGTTGTACAAATCGGATTGCATGTAATTGCAGAGCTTCTGCATGGCAAAGGACATAGCTAACAAGATCGATAGAAAGGCCACGGATTGGGAGAAGATCTTCAGTAGCCATGCAAAAGACAAAGGTCTCATATCTAAAATATATCTGGAACTTAAAAAAATTAAATTTCCCCCAAAAAAATCTTCCATGAAACAACTGCCCAATAAATAAGTAAGCTAAAGACATAAAGAATAACTTCTCTGAAGAAGAAAGAAGGATGGCCAATAGACACATATAGAAATGTTCAACCTCCCTAGCCATAAAAGAAATGCAAATCAAAACAATATTGAGATACCACCTCACCCCTGTTAGAATGGCTATAATCAAGAACTCTCATAACAATAGATGCTGGAGGGGTTGTGGACAGAAGTGAACCTTACTTCATTGTTGGTGGGAGTGTAAATTTGCTCGACCACTTTTGAAAGCTTTATGACGGTTCCTCCAAACACTCCACATAGAGCTCCCCTACGACCCAGCAATCCCACTTTTGGGCATTTACCCAAATGATCCCAAACAAGACCGCATTTAAGTTATGAGCATCACTATGTTTATTGCAGTATTATTTACCATAGCTAAGATATGGAACCAACCCAGATGCCCCTCAGTAGATGAATGGATCAAGAAAATGTGGTATATATACACAGTGGAATTCTATGCCTCCATCAGAAAGAATGACATTGCTCCATTTGTTAGGAAATGGAAAGACTTGAAAAAAGTTATACTAAGTGAAGTAAACAAGGCCCAAAGAAACATAGGTCCCATGGTTTCCCTCATTGCAATAACTAGTATATGTCTGAGTCAAGCAGAAAAGGTCAGATAAGTTGATGTTAGGGAAATAAACCCTAAGATATGTATTTCAATGTTTTTTTTCATGCAATTGTTTCTAACACATTTATAAGATTTTATTTTGTTGCTCTGTATGTCCCTCCCTCACGGTATAACCCCTGCTTTCACTGTATTTGATGTCGATATAATTTGTGGAGGGGAAGGGAAAAAACAAATCGTTTAAATAGGGTTACTGGTGGACCCATTGCAACAAGGAGATGTACAAGTTGTTATGTCGAAAAGAACTTTACAACTTTGGTGTGGGGGGGATGTGGGGAGGAGGATTGGGTGGGAAGAACAGGTGGAGGATGGGAAGGGATGGGTAGGGGAAACAAAGGAGGAGACTACAATGCTTGCTAAGAAATATTCTCATTTCCTTGCCCATGTTATTGAAACTGTTCTGTGCAGTATTTTCACAATAAAAATAAATTAATAAATAAAAATAAAATAAAAGAAATTTAAAAAGATTCCTAAAACAGCATTGCCTATCATGTAACCGTTAATTATATTAGTATAGAAATATACAAATATGAATTGAGTGAGAAATATGTGATTTACAAATTGATTAAATCACAACTAAATCCAGAAAATACTTCTCTATATTTATATAAACTAGTATAACTAGTGAGGATTTAAAATTTTTTGGAATATATACTTTAACATTTAAGTCAAAATATTTGTTTATTTTTAATTTTTGTCTGTCGTAGGGCTTGAAATCTAGGCCTGGACACACTCCCTCAGCTCTTCATCTCAAGACTAGTGCTCTACCACTTGAGCCACATAAGGGTCTCACGGACTTTCCTGCTTAGGCTGGTTTTGAACATAATTCTCAGTCCTCAGCCTCCTTAGTAGCTAGGGCTACAAGCATGAGTCACTGGCTCCTACCTACATAATTATTTATAAATTATTGAGTAGCAATCCCATTCATATATATGTTGTGTAATGATAAAATACATCATATCCATTTTTTTCTGCATGTAACATTCCTTTTAGTGAGAATGCTCAAAAATGTATCTTCTGGCTGTAATGATATATCTGTCCTTAACTGTAATCACTTTCCTTCTTGTGGTATACAATTAATATATTTACTTTTAGTCATGGAAGTCTGCTAATTAAAGTTATATAAAACATGAATTGTAAAGTGAAAGTAATTCATGGTTCCATTAATTGCTTTAAGAAAACAGTTATGCCTTTTGTTTTCAATTAAATTTCTTTGGGAATATGTAATATTCATTGATTTAACTGTTAAAAGTGATAAGTTATATTATATCAAGTTGATTCAAACTTTTATTTAAAAATTGCTCCCTTAACACAAATATACTTCTACTTTCCTTTATCACATAATTAAAATAATAGTAAAGCAAAGATTGGTGTTAGCCATTCATGTGTACAATCCTAGAACTCAGGAGGCTGAGACCTGATCATTTTAGTTCAATGTCAGTCCAAACAGACAAAAATGTGAAAAATTATCTCCAATTATCAAGCAAGAAGCAGAAGGTGAGGATGCGGCTCAAGGATAGAGTGTCATCCACCATGAGTAAAAATTACAAGAGAGACCATTAAACATTGAGTTCAAGCCCTAAAAATGGCATATACACACAAGGCAACAACAAAAAGTACTATGAACATCAATAATGAAGACAAAATGGTAGAAAAGATCATGAGAAATATGTAAACATCTGGAAGACAGAAATCATTTGATAGTTTTGATTCGTGAGAGGGAAAAGTCGCAATCACATTTGTACAATCACATTGTAGTCATTTGTATAAAACCTGGCTATTGGGTAACATGTGAAAGAGTAGATTGGATTACCTGACATAGGAGACATTGCCTGTGACTATGCAACATCCCACTCTGCAAAAATCTAAAATCGTGCTGGCTAACTGAGATTAAAAACCTCATGTTAGAGACTGTTTGGTCCACACAGACTAGGGTCCTTATTTTGAGGCTTCAGACCAGTGATTTTGTTTATAACCACTCCTGTTTTACCCACCTTCCCTGGTGCAGCTATACCTTACTTAGCTGGCACCAAGCCAAGGCTTTGAACTAGACCCCCAGCCTTAATCCCTCCCTTTTTCCAGCTACAACACATTTCACATACTATCTCTGTCTTAGCATTAGTTGTTTTCTTACTAATCCCTACCAGAAAACCCTTATAGTCATGTAAACCCACTATAAATAACCTAGCTAGAAAAAGGAGGAAGGGTTTAGCATTGGCTGAGGCTCTCGTCTGTAAGTTTGCTACCTAAGATATCTGTTTTACACTATCTCTTTTTTTCATGGCTTTTGAGTCTGACAAATGTTTTCCAGACTTACTTTGGAAGTTTTAACCTGTGCCAAGGAGCCCTCATGTTTCCCCTAACTGTAAGATTCCTAAGGCATCTGGACTTACATTGAGGTCTTTGATCCATTTGGAATCAATTCTGGTGCAGGGGGATATATAAGGATCTAATTTCAGTTTTCTGTGTACAGCCAATTCTACCAGCACAATTTTTTGAAGGCTGTTTTTCTTCCATCCTGTGTTTCTGGCTCCATTATCAAATATTATGTGCCTATAGGAGTGGATTCATTTCTGGGTCTTCAATTCTGTTATATTGATGTAATTCTGTGCTTCCACTGGAAAGAATGGCATTACTCCATGCCTGAAGAAATGGAAAGACTGGGGAAAAATGGTATTAAGTGAAATAAGCTAGATCCAATTAAATATATGCTGCATAGTTTTCCTAATTTCTAATAAGAAGATATGTCCATAAATCTACAAATTAATCCAATAGATTGTAAAAGACAAATAATTACACTTGGATATGATTAATAGCACTCTAAGCATTCCCATGGCAAGAACAAGGAAAGCTATTCTTAGGATAGGATCACAATGGCTCAATAGCTATATGTATCTGACCAGATAAATGCTGCTTAGTGCAATGAACTCTAAGAATCAATCATATGTATGAAATACATATATCTGTATATAATTTTTAAAGATGTCATAAAAATAACCACCTTATCTATAAACTCAAAAGCAAAATTCTAAGTTTAGAAGATAAAATTGAGGAAAGTTTTCAACACATAAACTAAAATACATAGGGGAAAATGTGGGAGAGAAAAGATAAGATGGAAAGTAGAATAGCTAACTATTGAAGAATTCATAGACAATTTACAAAACTGTACAAGAGAGCTGGGGTACAGCTCAGTTGTGGAACTAGACTAATATATAAAAAGCCATGGATTCAATCTCCAAGAAGGTCTAATAATAAGTTAATAAATAGTGGTAATACAATAATTACTTGAAATAAATGCTTTTATATTAGAGAGGCCTGAATACTAAAACAGTAAAAAAAATACTTTCAATTCTTGTATCCAATGACATAAAACTTTTTTGTTTTCTTCTTTTTTTCTTTGGCAATATGGTGCTTGAAGTTACTAAGGCTCTAACCATTTTAGATTATTTTTCAGGCCAAGCCTCCCTTGAGCAATGATCTCTTACCTATGGCTTCCACAAACAAAATATCAGGAAAATTACACTATATCTACCTTTCTTTGTTTTTGTAGTTACTCACGAATTTTTTTGTCAAAATTTCCCCTGATATCAGTCTTCCAAATCTTCTAATTAGCAAGGTATACTTCATCTCAAGCTTGAACTCAAACTAGTTTTCAATGCAAACATTCAATATTACCTTCTGTTTTCTAGATATGATTAAATTCTATTGAGGTTAGTATGGATCTTTAAGATGTAAGAACACAGATAAACCACTTGAAAACTTTTTCCAACTTATTTAAATATTACTAGTATTCATCACAAGTAGGACAATATTTAACAAGTACCTTATGCAAACTTTAGTTACTTTAATTACTTTGTGCACATATTAATTCCAATATAATTTTATCAACTCTATATGAATATACAATATTTACAGGTACATTACTTTACCAAAAATAAGTCTGTATCATGTTTCCCTTTTATACTTAAACCCACTACTTCTCTTTTTCCCATCCCAAACCTGTTTCATCCTGCCAACCAACACATTTTTTCTCTAACTTCTACATCATGCAATAATTAAGTTTTTAAGATTGCCTTCAAATCTATGGTAGATTATTCCCAGTTATTGTATGTCTTAATATGGTATTGTGTTCACTCTAATTGCCTTTTGGTTCTGTTATTAGAGAATGTAGCACAATTCGTTTCCCATTCACCTGAAGAAAGCCTGAATTGATTTCCATTTCTTAGACTAGAGGAAATAATGCTTCTATAATCCTCTGTGTTTTGGCCTTTGGGTGAATGTTACATTTTATTTCTATGAGACAAAGCCTAAAGAGCTCAATTCCTGTACTATTCTGTGGGTGGTTGCATATTTCTATTCTAGGGACCTGTCAAAATATTTTCAGAAGTGGCTTTCCCATTTGAAATTCCTGTGAACATCCAGTTTCTGTGTTTCTTGATACCATTTATAATGGTCATTATTGTATTATGTGAAGTAATTCTCGTACATGTTTTATGATGTCATTTTAGTTTCAATATGCATTTACTTGAGGACTGATGATGATTTTCTTGTGCATATGTTTCACAAGATGTATTTTGCTTGTTTCTAATTTATGTTCTTTTTAACATTAGGTTTTTAAGAGTTATATGTAGAGTCTAGATTTGAGGCATTCTTCAGGTATAGGAGTTGCAAATATTTTATCCTTGACTATGGGTACTCTTCATCATCATCATCATCATCATAATCATCATCATCATCATCATAGTATTACTATTATTACTTTTGTACATGTATGTATCATCTTGGGGCTTGAACTCAGCATCCCTGAGATTTGTTACAATTTGTTAATAATTTACCATTTCAGTCATGCCTCACTTCTGACATTTTTTGCTGATCACCCAGAGATAAGATTCTCAGGAACTTTATTTTGTGGGCTGGCTTCAAACTGCAATACTCAAATCACAGCCTCCCAAGTAGCTAGGATGAGATACATCAACCACCTGCTCCCAACTTCTATTCACTATTTGTATATGAGCTTTCACAGACTAAATTGTTTTACACTTTTATTGAGTTGAACTATATCATTTTCCTTTCTTACAATTTTAATGCCAAATTTTAGAATATTTCATCTCCAAAATTGCCAAGAAATCTTCCTTTGCTTTACATTTAAAAAACTCTTTTTGTTTTATATACCACGTTTTAATCCTGTTTGAAGATAATAAATAAATAAATCCTGCTTGAATAAATTGTTATGTTTAACTAAATGTTCACTTTTTAATTCTCCCAAATACTGTCTAATCTATCCCCCTTATTAAAGAGAATGTCATTCCACAAATGTTTGGTTTTACCCCTTATTAAATATTCCTTAATAATATTTATGTGGATCTAATCTGGTGCCCTACAGACCTATTAAGGTGTGTATTATTTCCTCTACAAATATAACAAATTTACACTAACAGCTTTAATATTACAAAGAGCAATATATTCCAGTTTATTATTCTTTTTCAATGACTCAGAGTGCTGGTCAGGTGTTTTTAGAAATTGTCATAAACTTAAATAAAACTGTGAAGCTGAGCGCTGTTGGCTCATACTTGTAATTCTAGCTGTCTAGGAGGCTGAGATCTGAGGATTTCAGTTCAGAGCCAGCTGGAACGGGAATGTCCATAAGACTCTCATGTATAAATAATCACCAGAAAACCAGAAGTGGCACAGTTGCTCAATGAGTAGATTATTCACTTTGAACTGAAGAACAGAGGGACAGCGCCCAGGACTAGATTTCAAGCCTCATGAATGAACAAAAAAAAGGGGAGGAGACAATTTATATCTTTGCTGAATTGTATCCTCCAACCCACAAAAAAGATAAGTCTCAATTTATTTAAATTTTTGCTTTTATATTCAGCATTTTATAATTTTCAATTTAATACATTTTGACGATGTGTGAAAATAGCACAAAGAAATTCACAAAAAACAGTTGAAAAATAAAGGGCAATGGGAATGGAGAAAGACAGAAACGGGTTAATCAACGCCTTCATTAATATGTGAGAGTGTAAAATATTTCAATAAGATTTTTTGCACAATTAATATAAACCAATTAATAAATATCTTCCAAAGACTTTGGTATTCAAGTATGACATAAAGGAAAAATTCAGATTCTGTGGTGAAATGAAAGAAAGAGAGTTGAGAAAATACATACTTATAGTGATTGTCTAAATAAACTAAGAAATTCGGTCAACAGTTTGAAGGCTCATGGCTCATTGAACTAGAAGGCTGCTGTTATCTAAGATAATACTAAAATGTTAGACTTGAGCCCATCTTTAAGACTACTTAATACTATTGCTTTTTGAGTCAGTATACTTTTTATTGTTGTTGGTGGTGGTAGTCGTGGGCCTAAAGTCTCCCTCAGCTCTTCAGCTCAAGGCTAGATCTCTACCACTTAAGCCATAGTGCCACTTCTCATTTTCTGGTGGTTTATTGGAGATAAGAGTCTCATGGACATTTACTGCACAGGCTGGCTTTGAACCACCATCCTTAGTTCTCAGCCTCCTGAGTAGTTAGGATTACAGGCATGAGCCACCGGCGCCCGTCTTCTCTGTGCAACATTGTAACAATAAAATAAAATCAATAAAGGACATATTTGATAAATAAAGTAAAATGATAACTTACAGACAAATGAAAATAATAATATACAAATATGTTTATGTACATGTATGTACACATCTTTATATTCTTAAATATGTATACATATATATAGGTATTTGTATATATACAGACATAGTGTGTACATATACATTTATTTAAAGAGACGAATCAGAAATATATTAAGAGCATATTAATGCCAATGAAAAACTTTAACCATCCTGAATAATTTATCAAAAATCCAAATACATATCTCTATAGTAATATAACAACAACCAAGGAATATATCGAAGTATCATAACATACCACGACATTGCATACATATAGAGATTAGTGGAAATAGAAACAATAAGATACCCTTGCACAACCATTATGTAGAAATTGGAATCCTTATACATTGGTGCTTGGCATTTAAAATGATATTTTCAGTTTGTTAAACATACTGGCAAACTTTAAGATATTACACGTAGAGTTGTCTCTATGATATAGCATTTTCAATCATAATTTTATATACAAAATATATTTCAACATATGTCCAATGAGACACATGTACAAGAATATACATAGCAAAACCTTTTACAATAACATATAATAAAATATTTAAATGCTCATTGAGGATATAATACCATTATATACATGCATACAAAACAATATGCTCTATCTATGAGAAAAATTTAGATGGACTTACTTTTGAAATAGTAACATTACATGGGAGAAATAGATAAACTAGACTGCATTTTCTAATTATATGAGCTTTTTAAAATTGACACATCTGTAGAGGTTGAATATGAAATAATATCTGCTAAAGGGAGGGTAGGTTGAAATAATGACAGGAAGTGTTTACTAATAAATATTGGAGTATTTTGAGAGGATAGTGATGATAAAATGTTCTAGAACTGAAAGTGATGTTCTTACTCCAAATCTTTAACATTCTAAGAATCATTGTACTTTATCGAAGGATCACAGATTGCATTTGCATTATACTTAGGAAAAATTTTAGAACAGTAGTCGGTGAATCTGTGTAAAAATTTACAATTTAAAATCACAGAATTATATAATGCATAACTTTAGTGCGTTGATGAATATGATTATCAATAAAATATGATCTGTGATATATTCTCTTAGTGACCATACATGACATTGCGAGTCAGTGAATATTCTACAAAATTATGTAAATTGAGGGATGAGATAGGATTGAGAAGGATGAGTGATAATGATGATCAATATGCTTGTATTGACCATGGAATTTGTCTTAATGATAAACTGCTTGCCTTGAATGTGTGAAGCCCGGTGTTTGATTCCTCAGTACTACATAAACAAAATAAGCTGGAATTGGCACTATGACACAAATCAGAGTACTAGCGTGAGGAAAAGAAGCTTAAGAACATTGACAAGGCCCTGAGTTCAAGCCCCGGGACTAGCCAAAAAAATGTTCCTTTGTATTAAGCCTGGCACTAGTGGCTCACGCCTATAATTCTAGATAATCAGGAGGCTGAGGATTGAGGTTTGATTACGGCCCAGGCAGGAAAGACTGTGAGATTATTATCACCAATTAAATCTCAGAAACATTTGAAAGTGCTGCTGTGTCTCAAGTGATAGAGTTCTAGCATTCATCCAAAGGAGTTCAGGGACAGCTCCCAGCCCAGCGTTCAAAACTCTGAAGACAAAAAAGTAAACAAACAAACAAACAAAAACCTCACTAAACACTATTCATAAACTGCTTTGTCAAACAGCAATAACTCCCGTAAGACTACTTAAAGTTAATTAAAAATGTGATAAAATACAAGTCATTTTGGGAACTAGAAATAGTATACAGGGGACAAAGTAAATTTTATATCATGCAGTTTGAGTTGAAATTTTTTCTATAGTCTTCTAACATCATTTATGAAATTGACAATACTGCCAATTATAGGTCAATTTCCTTGAGGAACAGATTGAATTCTGCTGTTTTTTCATAGCAAACCGTAGATGTGATTTTTTTTGCCACTTATTGAAGTATATCTGATATTTTAAAGTAGATTTTTCCTAATATAATATTAATTTAATCAATCATTTCATTAGGGAGATGTTGGTCAAATTTTTTTTCTAGTAAATCTTATCACTTATAATAAATGAGAGCATGCTGTGATAGTCTCCTATTAACATGACAAAATACTTTATAAAATTCACTTAAAAGGGGGAAAGATTAATCTTGGCTTCTGATTTTATACATTTCAGTTTATGTTTCTTAATTGTTTTGGGTTGGTGGTGGCACAGTACCACATGTCAGGAACACGTGATGGAGTATGAGTATTCATGGAATCCAGGAAGTAAAGAAGAAGTGACATAGAAGTGGGAGAGGGAGAAACTAAAGGATGGAAAGAGGGAGAGGGAGAAGGAAAAGGAGAAGGAAAAGGAGACAGAGAAGAAAAAGAAGGAAGAGGAGGAAAGGACTTGACCTTAACATACTTTTTGACTACAAGTTCTCGGTGACCAAATCTCTACCACTATGCTGACTTGAAAGGGTTCACCTCTTTATGGCAACATAGTGAAAGCTAATTATTAATCTCAATCCTTTAAGATTTCTGATTTAATTTCTAGAGTGGTGAGTAGATATTCCTATACATTGTGATAACTTCTGTTCCTAAATATTTACTTGAATTAATCAGAGAAGGTATTTGGCATGGAGGTGTTTTGGTTATAAAATTGCTGGAGTGATATTTTGAGTGCAAATACATTTAACAGATAAGGAAGCTTCAAGATATTTCATTTTATGACCTACAAAAGTGACTACTTCATCTAACTCATAATGACTTGAATTTTTCATAATTTTATGACATTTTCATTCAAGATTTTGTCATCTAATGAAGTTCTTTCTAGTTGAAGGAAAAATAAATACTATTACAATCATTAATTTCTTAATTATTTTATAGAGTAGGTATAATATGAATTTCCTAACATTCAAAAATAAGTTATATTCAAGTCTATAGAATAAACAGATAAGTCATGGAATATCTTGCTTTATCTCATATTGAGATTGATTCAATGTCTAAAAATCACTGTTAACATAAAATACACGAAATTCAGTGTTTCGCTGAAATGTCTTGGTAATCAAACCTCAGAAACACATGAGCAGTAACTAAGATTTTTATATATTCAAAAAACTATGGATCTATATTTTATTTCAAAAAGATTAAGTTTAAAAGAAGAGAAAATCATGTGACCACAGTAGATAATCCTTAATGAAAAATTGCTTAATTCACCCTGACAGAGCCTATTGCTTTTAGTTTACATGAGAAATTTGTTTAACGATCCCTTTGTTGCTTTTGAATTTAGAGTACTTCAATTTGTGCAAAGATTCTGTCATTTAAATCTTCGAGTATATATTTTTTCATAAAAATGAAAACTATTTTTCACACTGCAGGTTCAGGTTTAATAACTAAATAAATATCTAAATGTTAATTTCTTAAATTGAGCCTCTAGAATTCAAAGAATAAGAAATTTATTTTATTGTTAAATGTATTATATGTGTGCTGAATATGAATATCTCAAGCTTGTAATCCTCACTATTCAGGAAGCTGGGGTTCAAAGTCAGACTTGGCAACAAAGAAAATATCTTATAAATATGTTAGAAACAATCACAAGAAAGAAAAAAAAACATTTGAATACTTATCTTGAAGTTCATTTCACCTAACATCAACATATCTGACCTTTTCTGCTTGTTTCAGACATGTCCCGCCCCCACGGTATATCCCCTGCTTTCACTGTATTTGATGATGAGGAGGGGAAGAGCAAAAATAAACCGTTTAAATAGGGATATAGGTCGACCCATTGCAACAATGAGATGTAAAAGTCGTTATGTCAAAAAACAAACTTTACAAACTTTAGCCCCGGGGGGATGGGGGGCGGTGTGAAACGGGATGGGTTGGAAGAGGAAACAAAGGAGAAGGCAACAATGCTTGATAAAAAACGTACTCATTACTTTGCCCATGTAATTGTAACCCCTCTCTACGGTATTTTCACAATAAAAATAATTATTTAATTAAAAATAATTTTTTAAAAGCCAGCCTTGGAAAGAAAGTTTGTGAGACGCATCTTAATTAATCATAAACACTCATCACAACACACACACAAAGCCAGAAGTGGAGTTGTGACTCAAATATTAGAGCAATATCCTTGAGGGGGGAAAAAAACAACTAAGGGATAGGTCTTGGTTTTTTTTGTCGGTTGTGGGGCCTGAAATCTGGTCCTGGGTGCTGTCCCTCAGCTTTTCATCTCAAGGCTAGCACTCTATCACGTGAGCCACTTCCAAATTTTTCTGCTTATGTGGTGCTGAGGAATCGTACCCAGGGCCTCATGTGTGGAAGGCATGCATTCTAGCACTGAACCACCTTCCCAGCCCAGGGATAGGTCTTGAGTTCAAATCACAAGAACAACACACACACACTCACACACAAAATATTATGTTTAAATTCTTATTTTAGTTTCAAGAAATAAACAATATCATGAACAGTAGTATTTTTTACATATCCTGCAACTTTGGTGAGTTGCTTTTAGTAAAATTTTTCTTAGATTAAACATAGGTTATTAAAATTAAAATTAATAAAGTATATTTATAATTACTCATAACATCTTGTTGTACAAGAGTTGGTATTTTTTCTGTAGCCATAGAAATATTCTGAGGGGCGGCTGGGAAGGTGGCTCAGTGGTAGAGTGCTTGCCTTGCATGCCTGAGGCCCTGGGTTCAATTCCTCAGCACCACATAAGAAAAAAAAAAGCCGGAAGTGGCGCTGTGGCTCAAGTGGTAGAGCGCTAGCCTTGAGCTGAAGAGCTGAGGGACAGCGCCCAGGCCCAGAGTTCAGGCCCCACGACCAGACCTCCCCCCCAAAAAAAGAAATATTCTGAGTAAAAAAAGAAAGGAAGAATAGAAGAAAATGAAAGAAAGAAAAAGAGAAAGAAACAAGAGAAAGAAAGAAAAGAGAGAAAGAGAGATAGGTACGGATGGAGGGAACGAGGAAGAAAAGAAGAAAGAAGGAAGGAAGGAAAAAAGGAAGGAATGAAGGAACAAAGGAAGGAAGGGAGGAAGGAAGGGACAAAAATAATTTAATCTATAAAATCTGCTATTTAGCCCAAAATAAACTTCATGAAATTAACCCTAGTAAATGCAAGTTTGCAATTTTCCTTTCTCTGCCTGTTCCGCATGCATGAATGAAACCAACAAAAGAAGGATCAGAAATAACCAGGTGAATCTGTTTGCATCTATAGTAAATATGTATACAAATCTTTTTCTCATTTTTAACATCATCAAATAACTATTTGCAAACAATTTACATTTAGTTATAAATATTCAAAAATTTGAGGTAACCAAAGGATGTCAATATATTATAGAATATGAGTACTAGTAATGAGTGCTATTAATATTTATTAATTTATTATTATTGATATTCATTTAATATTACAGTCTTCATGTTATATTAATTATAAAATTTTTATTTTTTATTTTATCAGAGAAATTAGCATCCTCTGATTTTTTCGTCTGTGAGAGTCTACTAGCAAACCGTAATTAAAATCAAAGGAGATCTGTATTTGTTGGCTCAAACGAATATTTCTGAAAGCAATTAACTCATCAGAGATTGTTCAAATACTTCATAAGGGCCTTCAAAAGGCTGTACCATGTTTACATGGTTACCTGTGATGTGATTCAAGAGCCACTAAACAATCTTACTTCACTTTGCCATCAGTATAATTATTCATTCACATAATTCACATGTTATAAGCTTGTCCTTAAGTTATTATCTTCTATGAAATAATATCCACATGATATATCACACTGAATTAAAGAAAAAGTTTCAAAGAGTATTGGATGATGTAACTCCTTCCAGATACACATGTTGAAATTCTTTTCCCCTGTCTGGTGGCACACACTTAAATTCCTAGTGGAATTGGAGTATTGAACCCAAAACACTATACTTGTGAAATAGCATCTCCATTACTGCCATACCTGCAGATTGTAGATGGATTGCTTATTTTGAGGTAGTATCACTATGCCTGGGCCTGATTGGACTGCAGTCCTACTAAAACAAGCATAAAACATTGGACCCAGCAAATGGTTAGTTTCTGAAACTTCTTTTTTTGTCTAGGCTTCCCTGGAACTGGAATTCTCTAATTGTTGATGCCCAAGTAGATAACATTACAGGTTTGAGCCACTTTATCCACTAAGCTATTCAATTTCAAAATGTCTTGATATTGCCTATATTTGTGCTTAACATATATAGTTAACCTTAATTTTCTCCCTCTTAAGTTTAGTACTCTTGAGCTGAAAACATTGGCTTTCTTGATATACATGGCTTTGTTTTGGATGGAATCACATCACAATAAAAAAAATCTCCCAAAAGTTTATTTCAAAAATCATGGAAAAGAAGGCTTCAGGTTGGAAAAAAATTGATCCTTAAGTTCTAAATGCAATACATTTATAGTGTTAGTCAATGTTTTCCTAATTATGAGAAGGAAGGTAGAAATGTGAAAGATGTTAGATATAATTTGATAACCTTCTAGTTCTCCATAGAAATTCTGTAGTCGCCACTTCATGTTATCTTCCTTCCTTAAAGCTTGCTTTAAAACCCTCTGGGTGGATATTGGCTGGACTTGATTGGTAATCTTCTCCAGGAAATGAAGCTGATTTTAGAAGGCTGATGGTGTAGTAAATAAAGGAATGATGAGAATGAGCACAGATATTGTCACAAAATGAGCAGACCTCCATTATATAATTTGCAAATATCTTTAGTATGTCTTAATTTTTATGTTGTAGTAGGAGCATCTATACAATGCTGAGAATTAGAATTCTACAAAATATACAATGAGAATTGGAATTCTACAAAATATGAAACATTGTTAGGTAAGGGTTGTTCAAGGATGTAATCTTAGCTAGGTAAGAGATTGAGATCTGAAGATTACAGTGTGAAGACAGCTTGGAGTAGGAACGATCATTCCATACTTAATTCCAATTAACCAACAAGGGAAATGGATTTCTAGGTCAAATGGTATGTAGAGCACTGGCCTTCAACATAAAAGCACCATCCAGGCCCTGAGTTTAAGCCCTGGGATCAACAGAAACAAAAACACAAAATACAACATAGAGTTAGATATTTTATAATGAAGCATACTCTAATGTACTCTTCAGTGTTAGAAAGACTAAACTTCTGTGTTAGCTTTATAACCTACCACAATAAGTGTTATTGTTCATTTATTAAGCAGGAAGGCTTACTCAGATTTAGAACTTTGAAGGTTTCAGTGTATGTTCAGTTGGTTTTATTGATTTTGGGGCCTGTGACAAGACAATGTCAAGGTGGGGAGTATGTCAAAGAGAAATGTTTTGACCTAGAATGATTAGAAGATAAAAGAAGAAAGTAGATGAGAATCTAGTTCTCATGTGTTTCACTCTAAAGAATTTAATCTCCAGAAGAACTATTCAGGTATTCTCCACAGTCTGGGAGGAAATAGAAAGTCATTTTTCTTTAACACGTAGGTCTTTCTGGGGCATTCTAAAAGCAAATGGCCATATCTTCACCATTGATAATGACTTGTCTAGGGGTGGAAGCAACTAGATATTTCTATAAATTCTAATCAGATCTCAGTAGACTAAATATTTTATGGAATTCCTATTAAAATATTTTCTTGCAGTCTTCATACAACATATGTGTTTATCTGTGTGTTTGTATGTGTGTATGAATAAACGAATACAACAATGTAGAGGATAAAAGTATTAGTATGGCCTTTTGTTTTTCTTCTCAAACCTTGAAAGCCTGCCACAATCCCAATCAAATCCCATCCAAGATTCAAACATCAATGCTGTCCCAAAAGTTTTTCATGCAAACCCTAGTACATCCACCTCATTTAAGATGGCCATGGTATATGAGCATTTAAAGTCTTATAATTATGTTGTCATCAAGGAAACAATGTACAATATTTCTTTTAAAAATACCTAGATTTTAGAACATTATCCAGAAAATTAAAGGAAATAATTATGGTATTAATTTAAATATTTAGTCACATAAATGGGTATTCTATATCCACAGAGGCCTATTAAACCACATGATTGAAAACCTCATCTATTACCAACTTCCATGAAGACAGTTCTTGGTGAAAATAAACGAGATGTGGTAAACAAATAAAAATGTATGCCACTAACAAATGCTGCTGTTCTAAAGCATGGAAGTGACAGAGCAATTAATGCCTATGAACAGCAGGTTCTAAGTAGTGGAATGTGATTACACCCTAAGTAGAAAAATCCACAGATATTTCAGGTTGTGCTTCGTAGTTGACATTTATGAGATATATTTTGGAAAGCACAATGAATGAAAGCACGTTGTTTGTAAAACTTTGCTGGCTGATAGAAACTTATTGAAATGTATCAAATGAGAAGACTGACAATATGGTGGATAAGATGTGGTATGCAGCTTTAAATACAGACTGAAGCAAACCAAAGAATTGGAATTATTTTTTTCCTTATCAAATACTTTCTGGGTATATTGGGCTATACAGTATAATGATGAAATAATCATGTCTGTGGAAAAGTAAGGAAAAAACACTGTCACCTTTTGAATTTCTTTTTAAAGTGAATCTTAAATGAGAAAGATGAAGAAAATTTAATTGAGTTAATAAAATATTATCAAGTATTAGTTTAATTTTTGATTAAAAGTTAAAACAAACTGACAGACTATTAGTCCTGGCACATGTTTTCTTTTTTCTTGTTTTTTTAGGGGGGGTATATATATTTTTTTCAGAAAGTCATCCTTGTCTTAACCATTTCCCATAAAATTTATGCTGTCCTAGGATCAGAGTTTTTTGTGGCTAAATTAAGATAATAGCAGGCTCATTTTATGCCAACACAATATATAAACACCAATGACATTTTTCACTGAACAACCACTCATAAAAAATCATAAAATAATAAAGTGAAAATCCATGTCAATATTTTTGTCGGTCATGAGGCTTGAATTCTGGGCCTGGGAATTGTCCATCCTTGGGCCACAGTGCCATTTCTTGTTTTTAGGTGGTTTATTGGAGATAAGAATCTCACAGACTTTTCTGCTCAGGCTGGCTTTGAACCACGATCCTCAGATCTCAGAATCCTGAGTAGCTAGGATTACAGTCACCAAAGCTCAAATCCAAGTCAATTTTTTAAAAAGCAAGCTTATTGAAGCTTCTGGCTTTTTCCAATAAACAATCTTATTTTTTCAGTATTAGTTTATAACTATGAGTTACTTTTAGATGTAACTGTGAATTTTTTAATAGAATCAAATATAATTCTTACCATTACTCTGTATTTCACAAAAATCCACTGTAATGGATTTTCACCAAAGTCAATTATTACATACTATCTCACACACTATTTTTATTACATTCTATATTGCATATAGTGTGAAGTGAAAATAATTTCGACAATTTCATATAAATTTTAGGTGCCATTTTAACATTACAAATTCACATCTGTGGTTTTAACTAAGGAAAAAATTTAGAGTTAAAAATAAAATATGAATGGGAAGGGATGGGAAGGGGAAACAAAGGAGGAGGCTACAATACTTGATAAGAAATGTACTCATAATCTTGCCCATGTAATTGCAACCCCTCTGTACAGTATTTTCACAATAAAAAAAAGAAATGCAAAAAAAACAAATATGAATGTTTAGTGTGTCCCAATTAAACCAAAAATTCTGAGTTCATCCACATAAAATTATTTTCTTTCCACTAAAGAATTTGAAGTATTACCATTGAAAATAGTTAGGCAAGAGGAGGCAAAATTCAAATCACGTCAAACAACGTCTCTGTTATTTTGCTAATCCCTCCACTAAGAAGATCTCCCTATTCCCAGTTGTCACAAAAATTGAAGAATCTCTTAGAATTCTATTTGGAAAACTTCTATATCATTGATTTTTTTGTATTTTCTATTATATGAAACAAAATATAGACACAAAACAATTGAAATAAAATACACACATATGTTGAAGTCATCACAGCTGGAAAACAACCACCAAATTGGAACTTCACCAGGAACAAAAAGATATTGTGCCCACTTTATTTTTTTAAGTACAAAACCTTCAAATACATGTTAATTTGAGTAGAACTATAAGGATAAATGTCTCTCAGAAATAAGGTTGTGCTAATTTGTAATTAAATTCATCTGGATGAACCTAATATAGTAAGTCCCTTGAATGAATCAAATTGTTTAAAACAAATGTAACTGTATGTGAAGCAAGATCTGTACATATTTAAAAGAAAAATTGCTACAGTATCAAATCACAAAAATCATGACATACTTAAAAATTTCAGAAATGCAATTACTAAGTCCAAAATATCCATAATGAGAACTAAATACTACTGACTTATCAAGAACAAAATATGCAAAGAATCTGAGCAGGGTACATGAAGTACATAATTTAAAACTACTCCAAATTACACTGCTTTTAGAAGACTGAATATGTGTTATCTAAAGGAAAAATCAGCACATTATATAAATGAAATTAAAAATCTCATGAAAAGAGAGAATTGAAAATAATATTTTAATAAATGGTGGTCAAAATCTAGTACTGACAAAATTTCATACCTATTTAGTTAGATTCAAAAAAGACCCAAGTTACTCAAGCTGATTTAAAACTTTGGCAAAATAGTAGAATACAACTGTAACATTATTATGGATGTTGACTCTGGCATGGAATTAATTTCCTCTATAATCTGACAAATTAATATATCAAAGAACATAACTTCTCCAACTAAATATCAGACCTAACTAAACATACAACCAGAAAAGTCATCATGCAAGCCATATCGCAGCTGGGGTAAAAGAAAAATCAGTCATACTGATTCTCTATTTATTTTAAACGTTGTTTTTTTTTATAAATTATTTCCTTTATCTTGCATTTTTCAAACATTGTGTTAAATGCTGTATATCTTGGTAACTAAATTTGGATGCCTCCTTAAATTTTGAGTAAAATATCTCACTTTAGTTCCTAACCCATGAAATGAGGTTTTTGAAAACAAATGCTAATAACCACTGTTTATAATACACAAGATCTCATAAGCATGATTTCAGGAAGCATAGGTTAACATTTTGATATTGTGGTCACGTGACTGATGAGGTCTATCTGCATGAGTATAGTTGTACATAGATTCCTCAGCCTAAATTTAGCCACTGTTAAAAAATGTTTATATCTCTATCTTTCACCCATCAGAGATGAAACCTGAGTATAAACTCTAAGGAAAATGATAAGGTAAGAATTTAGCTTTTCTGGATATAAAGTAAACAAAAATGCAGCATAAACTAACTCATTGTTTTAAAGTCAACCTATGTCTCTAAAACATGTTAACAAATTCCCTATAATGTGTAGCATTCTCAAGAAGGGAATCGGGAATGTGAGAAGAGGACTAAGCAAGTATTGTTTTCAAATATACATAATTTGGGTTTACGTCTTTTTTTCGTTAGAGGCATTTTTGATAAAACTGTTTGAATAATTGATTTCCTGTTCAGGTATAAAATATCCTAGTTGCATATACCAAACTACATTCAGAAAATGGCATATAGTAATTAAGTAGACTACTTATTCAATAAATAGTAAAAAGTATATACCTATAGGGTATTATTTGAACAGTGCATTGGAATTATTCTAATACAATAATTAATTTAACAATTTCATATTGACATTAATTATCTAGAGTATCTTTATGCTAATTGGACAAGATTGTCTTTCTAAATGAGCAAAACCTATTTCTCCTTTTACTCTATCAGGGAAATATGTGAACAAAAAATTGAAAATAACATATGACTGTACAACAACTCCAATGTATTTTTGACTTTTTATTAGCAAATGTTAATTTCACAAAGTATTTTATTGTGTTATACACATACATCCATATAATGTACCTTGCTAAATTTTTTCCTTTTATAAATTTCATTATCCTATTTTTCTACTTATGTTTTATTATGTCATTATACTAACCTAGGAAATATTTGAACATATTTACTCCACAATGTTTCTCTTCATCTCCTCTCTTACATTTTTTTCCAAATTTAATCAGTTTCCATCTTTTACATCTGGGTCATTCATTTTTCTTTCTTGGACTAGAGTCTGCATATGAGAAATCTAGTATTTGTTTTTCACAATAAGACTTATTGCGTTAATATGAAGGTTTCCAGTTCTATCTATTTTCTTGAAGATGATACGATTTCACTATTCTTTGTAGCTAAATAGTATATCATTGTGTATATATGTATATATGTATGTATATATATTACACTTTCTTTCTTCAATGAGTGATTAAGAAACATGTAGGTTAATTCTGTAGTTACTTATATTTTTTATGTGGGAGAAGGAAAGGTGGAAATAATGATGTTTGGAATGAGAAACATGCTCTTTAAGCAGACACTCTTGTATTTAAAACATCTTCTTAGCTGCTCTTTCATCAGTATTAGATAATGCATTGAATTAAAAAAATAAAATTTACTTACATTGGCAAAGGTGTTCTTTTTCAGTATCTATATTATTTTTTACTACAGTGTTACATTTAGTATGTCATGTGAGTATGGGGATGTATGTGAGCATGAAAATCTAGGCATGTTTGTATATGTAGTTGACTCGAAGGAAACTGAATTTTTGTGAGATACAGGATTCAAATAAAAATTTGAGACCTGTAAGTTGCTAAATTGATATATCTGTCCAGTTTGTGGAGTGTGATTTCAAGATCACATTTTGGTAGGTTTCATACCAAGTAGGTAGATGTTTCTAATCAAAAATCATAAGGAATAAAACAACAACTCTTTCATAATCATTCAGTCTTAGTACTTCAGACATTGTATTAATTGGAAAAAAAATAATTGAAAGTATGATGGGTCAGTAGTTAGCCTTTAGACACTACATTTTCCCCAAAAACTTCAGATGTACTCTTTGGATATTAATTACAAATATATTTATCAACATACAGATATAATATGAGCTTATATATGTAAATATATGTATATATTATAAATATGTCAATTATTTAGTTATATTTTAAATGTGCATCATAAGTATTGATTTATATATAAATGTAATTTATCCCATCATATATGCATATCTACATATATACATTTTTCCTTTTTTTTGGTCAGTCCTGGGGCTTGAAATCTGGGCTTGGGTGCTGTCCCTGTACTCTTCAGCTCAATGTAAGAACTCTACTGCTGGAGACATAGCGCCACTTCCAGTTTTCTGGTGGTTTACTGGAGAGAAATATTTCATGGAATTTCCTGTCTGGGCAGGCATTAAACTATGATCCTCAGATCTCAGCCTCCTGAGTAGCTAAGATTATAGGCTTGAGCCATGGGCGCACAGTTAAATTTATATATCTGAGATTTGTTAGTGAAACAAAGGGTACAGAAACTATTATTCTTATCAGGAAAGGACTTCACACTGACAGGTATCATTACAAGAAGAAATACTATAAATATTCACAGTGGCACAAAAATCCCTTAGATGCCTTGCAAGGCAGCATGTTTTTCCATTCACTGCATGTGGTTTGAGCGGATTGCAACCCAAGCGAATGTAGAAGATATTGGACCCTAACAAAACTGACAATTGCATAAACCCAGTCCTCTATGACAGATTTAACAAGGCCTATCTTGGAGATTCTTGTTAGGGACATGATAAAAAATTTATAGTTTATTTGTGATTACAGAACAGTTTTACACCTGTCACTTAGCCATTACCTTTATTTAACACAGTCCCTTTTTCTCTAACTTATATTTTCTTGGCTCAGGAAACTGTTTTTTGCTTTGAAAACCTGGCTGTTTACAATATAGAAATGGGTTTTTCATCCTTTTGAAATTACTGTCTGTATAGTGTTCTATGAGATGAGCTTCCTATGATATTCCATATCATAGGAATAAATTACTCTGATTCAAACTTGGACAACAGCTAGCTTGTTCTCTCTCCTAGGGAACCATCTGTATAGACTTTTTACATGTAAACAGACCCTCATTTACTTACAAAAGTCTGTCAGTGAGTCAAACCTAACTCACCCAAGTGAGGTGAATTCCTCTCTCATGCTTCTTTTACATTAAAAATGGTAAGAACTGTTCAACAATGCATATACTTTTTAATGTGAAGTGTGACTCCTATTTTCCATAATGTGAATCAAGGAGAGGAATCAGTTTAAGATGTGAAAGAGCCTTTCGAAGAGTTTTGGAACTTGAAAATTGTCCTGGGTATTCATTTTTGGAAAAATATCCCTTTTCAAAGACAAAGGACTCTTTTTTTTATATTGTGCAGGTACTGGGATTTGAACTCCTGGCCTTGAGCTCTACCTGGGCTTTAATTCTCTATGTTTAATCTATAGACCTGAGCCACACTTTCACTTCTTCCTTTTACCAAGAGTGGAGAAAAGAATCTCCTAGGTTTATCTACTTGGAATAGCTTCGAATTGCAATTATCAAATTTGAAATGGTTCCAAGCATTCCGTCTAAGGCATATTCAACAACTAGTGAAACTTGTGTTGGCTATAATTATGTATCTTTCTCTATGTGTGCACGTTTACATGTGTATATGTATGAGTGTATTTGTGTGTATGCTAACGTTCAAGTGAACCTACATAAGGGCATATACACACATATATGCATATATAAATATATATACAAATATAAATATATGTGCATATATATGTATATCAGATGTTCAGTGATTTAATCTATAGTTCCTAGCACATTGTCATTCTCACAAAATGTACATGATAAATTGCTCTGCAGATCTGTGATCTATTATGGATATCCTTTGTACTCACTTCCCCCATTAGTTTTTGACCATCCTTGTGAACAACTTCGGTCTACTTTCCATAGGATAGCTTTTTTTCATTACAGGTAGTTATTAACTGATAATAAAAGAAAAAAGGTTGCTTGTAAAAGGAAAAAAAAATTCTTGATTATAGCCATTCTACCTGGGGTGAGGTGGTATCTCAATGTTGCTTTGATTTGCATTTCCTTTATGGCTAGAGAGGTTGAGCATTTATTCATGTGACTATTGGCCATCCTTCTTTCACCTTCAGAGAAGTTTCTCTGTAAGTTTTTAGCCCACTTATTTATTGGGTAGTTGTTTCTTTGAAGATTTGTTGTTGGGGGATTTAATTTGTTGATATCCAGGTAGACTTTAGATATGAGACCCTTGTCTGTTGTATGGCTAGTGAAGATTTTCTTCCAATCCGTGGACATTCTATTGATCTTGCTAGCTATGTCCTTTGCCATGCAGAAGCTCTGCAATTTCATGCAATCCCATTTGCCCAAATTTTCTTTGATTTGTTGTGTTTCTGGGACTCTATTAAGGAAATTTTGGCTTGTGCCAATTAGACCTAGGGTTTCTCCTTTTCCATCCTGTAATGTTTTCAGAGTGTCTGATTTGACTCCAAGGTATTTGATCAATATGGAGTTGATTCTGGTGCAGAGTGATATATAAGGATCTAGCTATTTTTCTGCAAGTAGTTAACCAATTTTTCCAGCACCATCTACTGAAGAGGCTGTTAGATGTTGGAGGAGATGTGGACAGAAGGGAACCTTACTGAATTGTTGGTGGGAGAGTAAACTTGTTCAACCATGTTGAAAAGCAGTATGGAGGTTCCTCAAAAGACTCTACATAGATCTCCCCTATGACCCAGCAATCCCACTTTTGTGCGTTTCACCAAATGATCACAAATAAGACCACACTAAAGCTACCAGCACAACTATGTTTATTGCAGCATTATTTACCATAGCTAAGACATGAAACCAACCCAGATGCCCCTCAGTAGATGAATGGATCAAGAGAATGTGGTATATATACACAATGGAATTCTATGCCTCCATCAGAAAAAATGACATTGCCCCATTTGTTAGGAAATGGAAAGGCTAGGAAAAAATTCTATTAAGTGAAGTAAGCCAAGCCCAAAGAAACATAGGTTTCATGGTTAAACTTATTTGCAACAACTAGTATATGTCTGAGTCAAGCAGAAAAGTTCAGATAGGTTGATGTTAGGGACATGAACCCTAAGATATATATTCAAATGTTTTTAATGCGATTTTTTCTAACATATTTAAAGAATATTTCTTTGTTGCTTTGGATGTCCCTCCCCCACGGTATAACCCCTGCTTTCACTGTATTTGATGTTGATATAATTTGTGGGGGGGGGGAAACAATTCGTTTAAATAAGGATACGGGTGGACCCATTGCAACACTAATATGTACAAGTACTTATGTCGAAAAACGAACTTTACTACTTTGGTTGGGGGGAGTATTTGATATGGGGGACAGGGAGGATTGGAAGTTCTGGGAAGGAGAAACAAAGGAGGACGCTACAATGCTTGATAAGAAATGTACTCATTATCTTGTCCATGTAATTACAACCCCTCTGTACAGTATTTTCAAAATAAAAAAGAAAAAATAATAAAAAGAACAAAATTTTTAAAAATATATAAAGTAATCTTGTAGAAGATTAAAAAAATAAAAGAAAAATAATTTTAGGTCACAGGTTAAAATATCTTATCCATTCCAATGATTCCTATGAGATAAAATTTATAGTAGAAGTAAAAGTGAAAAGGAACTCCTAGATATGTTATTTTACCATTTAGAATGGCAAAGAATAATATCATGTCACTGTCATAACTCTTAAAGAATGCAAGGTTAACCGATGGTTGCTTTCATGTTCCCACAAAACTAGCAGATCCTGAAGCATAATAGTAGCCCAGCAGAAATTCTAAGTAGCAGACATGGGGCATGGAAGAGAAAGAGAGGAAATGAGACAGAGTGAAAGAGAGAGAGAAATATCATAATATTGAAAGTGAATAATAGATAAACAAGAGCTGTATGAGAATATTCATACTGCTATCTTTAGACTCTATGTGTTCATTTGCAGGTATTTGATATTTGTAATCCATCAACATGAAATATAAAGTTATGTTGATAAAAATAAAAGTGACTCAGAAGAAATTATAAATGCAAAAACGATCTTCACAGCAGCAAACTCTCAGAGATATTTCATGACTTTGAAAAGGATAAAGTGGCTGAAGTTACTATAAATTTAGAAGTACAACAATTCACAAAAATAGAAAAAGCTATTTATATATTTCCTTATATAACCCAAAGCAAAAGGAAAATGTTGTTTAGATGATTTTTTTAAAAACACAGTCTCTCAAGTGCTAGGAAGTTGGCTCAGTGGTAGAGTGCTTGCCTTTTATGCATGAGGCCCTGAGTTTGATTCCTCAGCACCACATAAGTAGAAAATGATGGAAATGGTGCTCTGCCTCAAGTGTTAGCGCTAGCCTTGCCTGAGGAACAGCACTCAGGCCCCAGAGTGCAAGCCCCATGACCAACAAAGTCAAAATAAAACAAAACAAAACAAAACACAGTCTCTCACATTTGTGGCCTCAACTCTGTAATACTGTTGCTTCAACCTAGGGCTAAGATTTTAGTTGTGGACATGTATCAACTCTCCTGATTCAGACTCTACTTGATCATTTTTTAATAAATATTTTGTTCTTAATTTTCCTAGTTGTAAATTCACATGCACCTATAAAAAAAGTGGTTTGACCACCCCAGTAACCTTCTCAAAGTACCTCCTAATGATGACTAACAAAAAGTTGTATTATATAACAAGTAAAACAATGCTACAAAGAAAACCAATAATTAAATAATGATTAATAAAATAAAAAACAAAAAAATTACCAGTGTTTTTAGTATTTGAAGTGCACTACATATTAGATTTTCTATTTTCTCATATTCCTGTACATTTTAAACCGCCTAAGATTATGATGTTCAACAAGATTTTTATAGGCTATGAATAGTCTTCAAAGTTACACACTAAGGTTATTATTTATGGCTCATCTCATTATTTGTTTATGGCTTATATCATCTCTTGTTCCTCGCTAAAATATAAAGTAAGGAATCCCTAAATTTTAACAAGAACTGTGTAGTAAGCAAGTCTTAATCCTTCATTCTGCTTCTTCACACAAAGACTTTGCAACTTCTCATTAACAAAGTTTCTATAAATTCTGAAATGTACATACTTAGTACTATATGTCTGCTAACATAAATCTTAAATACATTATAGAAAATTTTATACCTGCCAAACAGTCCTAATTTTGGCATATAATCTTAAAATTAAATAGATATAAAACACTAAAATTTTTGACAACCCTTAACACTTGCTGCTGTGTTCATTATGACATGTGCCTTGTATAGAACAATTGAATTATTTCCCCTACACATCTCTTGAACCACAAATATCTGGAATTATTTTGTTTTTGACATGTCCATCTTGACATTATTCTTAAATGTGTGCTTATGTAAGAAGTACATGGTTCTAAAATTTCACAATTCTTCTAAACTTACTTTTTGTTGAATTGCCTAGTTTAAGAAAATCAATTACACTTTATATATAAAAAATATTCTGTGCTCAATTCAGCATCACATAAACTAACATTGTAATGATACTGAGAAGATTAGCATGGCCCCTGCGCAAGGATGACAGGCAATTTCCTGAAGCATTCCATAGTTTTACAACAATAGATCCTGGAGGGGATGTGGACAGAAGGGAACCTTACTGCATTCTTGGTGGGAGTGTAAACTTTTTCAACCATTTTGGAAATTAGTATGGAGGTTCCTCAAATGACTCCACATAGATCTCCCCTATGATCCAGAAATCCCACTTTGGGGCATTTACCCAAATGATCACAAACAAGACCATACTAAAACTACCAGCACAACTACATTTATTGCAGCATTATTTAAGATAACTAAGATATGGAACCAACCCCGATGCTCCTCAGCAGAAGAATGGATCAAGAGGATGTGTTTTATATAAACAATGGAATTCTATGCCTCCATCAGAAAGAATGGCATCATCCAATTAGTTAGAAATTGGAAAGATATGGAAAAAATATTAAGTGAAGTAAGCCAAATCCAAAAGAACACAGGTCCCATGGTTTCCTTAATTTTCAATAACTAATATATGTATAGTATAAGCAGAAAAGGTCAAAAGGTATGTCCATATGACCACATAACATGATGTTCCGGGAAATGAAACCCAAGATAGGGATACAAGAATTTTTCTCTTTTTTGCTATTGTTTCTAATGTACTTATAATGTGCAATGTGATTTTTTGTGTCTTTTTATAGGTTCCTCCCCATGCTATAACAACTGTTTTCACTGTATTTGAAGTTGATGCGCCTATATCTTGTATATATGCTCTTCTAATTTGGGCAGAGGAAGGAAAAAAACAAAATGCCTAAATAGGGATACAGGTTTACCCATTGTAACAATGAGATGCACAAAACACTATGCTGAAAAATGAACGTTACAATTTAGGCAGGGGAAGGGGGGAGGGGAGTGCACTTGTGGAGGTGCGAGGGAAGGAATGGTAGGGGAAAAATAAAGGAGGAGGTAACAATGCTTGTTAGGAATTGTTCTCATTACCTAGCTCATGTAAATATGACACCTGTGTACTGTATTTTTACAATAAAAAGTATAAAACTTTTCTAAGAGGGAGGAGTTTATTTCCTTTATTTTGCTTATATAATATCGTTAACAAAGAAATTAATGCAAAACACTGATATGAAGATATTTAGAATGGATGTATGTGTGTATGTGTGTGTGTGCACGCACGCGCGCAAGTAGCATGCGTGTACAGGAAATTGCATTTCTGTTGGCATGCTCAGAATTTGAAATCGCGGCTTCAAGGTCTTGCTAGGCCTTTTCTCTCTAGATTGGTGAGCTACTATATAAGCTACATCTTCATTCTTGGCCCTATGCTAGTTCAATAATTTTTTGAAAAATTATCTCATGAATTTATTTTGCCCTGATTGGGTTCCAACTGTTATCCACAGATCTCGGGCTCCTGAGTAGATGTCCGGAGGAGTTAGGATTACAGGTGCGACCATCCAGCACAAGGTTTTCAGAATAATTTCAAAAGTAGAAGAAAATTTACTTCACAGGGTCCTGTTTTATCATCTCCTACTTTGAAAGCATTTTGGGTGATTGTATATGAATTTTTTAGGTTTTTTATTCTTAAAAGTCAGTTAATGATAATATTTAAAAGTTTTAGTACTTTTTAAAAAGGAAACTGGAAGTTTCCTCAATTGATAAGCTCAACTCTCTACATGATAACCCAATCTCACCAACACAGTCTGTGTTGAAGACAAAATGTAACAGAAAACAATCACCATGGACATTAATTGCTATGCTATTATTTCTTGGACAATATGAATATTGAATTGAGAATGTAAGAGAATGGAGAGATTTTACCTACCGTTTGTGTACTGCTAAAAGGCTTTTGGAAACTTTGCCTCATTTCCTTTCTCACTGTATGTCTTTGGGTCATCTACTTAAGGCATTTAATTACAATTTTTCCCAACACTAAAATGGTAATAACATTAGCATTATAACAAATATTATCTTAAGAATTAAGGGAAATAAAACTTGTGAAGTACTTAACCTAAACTTCTGTGAAGGAGCTTTGAGTTTAGCCAGCAGTTTTTTTTAAATACTAAATAGAATGCAATAAGCATTACAAAAACCATTACATGTAGTGAGAAACCAGAAGTAATGTTATCTATTGACCATGTTCTGCTTCCAAGGAAACCAGGGTGATAACTTCTTATTCTGTAAATCAAACTGGTTATCTTATATCTTACGTCTTGGTAGTGTAAAAGTATCAGGGAAATAATAATGAATGAATGTTGTAGACTGAGGTGAAGTCCATATGAAAATGTGAAAAGCTGATAAAACATAAAAGTACCTTCGCGATATGTTGTGGTTTACATTTTAAGGAAGACCTAGAAGAATGAATTCTCTTTTTGATATCCTAGCATAGGTCCTTAGAAGTAGGAACTCTTTCTTCCTTCTTGTAGAGGCATCATCAGATGAGAGGAACTGTATTTTTTTTGTTTGCTTCCTTCCATTTATTCTTCAGTTTGAAATCTGAACTACTTGAGACTGAAAGAGAGCAAGGGAAATTAGACACATAGACTTTGGAAAGAACAATTAACGTAAAATAAATAAAATGCACATAGCCTTGTTAAAGGTCTAACTAAATTGAATTATAAGGTCTCAAGCATTAACAGAAAATGATTTAAGCAATATCATTTTATTGAAAATTGAAAAATGTTAGGAGTGGCTTAATATTTTTCTATCTACTACCTTGAATTAATTACTGATTTTGTATAGAGAGATTAAAGATGAGATTAACAAGAAACTTGATTAAAATTGGACAAAAGTTCTGAATAGACATCTTTTCCATAAAGCCCTGAAAATCGCCAGTGGGCTAACAAAGTTGTGTTTAATACAACTTCTATGCTGGCTTAATGGTTTGTGAACTGAAATCATTAGAGAAATGTAATTCAAAATTAATATGATAAGGAGTTCCGGGAAGATGGCGGAGGAGAAGCTGGAGGCTAAACAAGCTCTCGCAGAGAAAGGAGTTTTATTTTATTTTTTTCAAATTTAATTTTTTTTGGTGAACATACTGTACAGAGGGGTTACAATTACATGGGCAGGATAATGCGTACATTTCTTATCAAGCATTGCAGCCTCCTCCTTTGTTTACCCTTCACATCCCTTCCCAATCTCCCCCCTACCCCTCACCCAATCCTCCCCCCTCCCCCCCACACCAACGTTGTAAAGCTCGTTTTCTACATGACAACTTGTACTTCTCATTGTTGCAACAGGTCCACCTGTATCCTTAAACGACTTGTTTTTCCCCATCTCCTCCACAAGTTATACTGACATAAAATATAGTGAAAGCAGGGGTTATACTGTGGGGGAGGGACATACAAAGCAACAAAGAGTTAATCTTATAAATGCATTAGAAACAAATGCATGAAATAAAAAAACATTAAAATACCTATCTAAGGGTTCATTTTCCTAACATCACATTATCTGACCTTTTCCGCTTGACTCATACATATACTAGATATTGCAAATAAGGGAAACCGTGGGACCTATGTTTCATTGGGCCTGGCTTACTTCACTTAATATAATTTTTTCCAAGTTTTTCCATTTCCTAACAAATGGGGCAATGTCGTTCTATCTGATGGAGGCATAGAATTCCATTGTGTATATATACCACATTTTCTTGATCCATTCATCTACTGAGGGGCATCTGGGTTGGTTCCATATCTTAGCTATGGTAAATAATGCTGCAATAAACATAGTTGTGCTGGTCGCTTTAGTGTGGTCTTGTTTTTAAACATTTGGGTAAATGCTCAAAAGTGGCATTGCTGGGTCATAGGGGAGGTCTATGTGAAGTCTTTTCACGAACCTTCATACTGCTTTCCAAGTTTACACTCCCACCAACAATGCAGTAAGGTTCCCTTCTGTCCACATCCCCTCCTACATCTGTTGTTGTTAGAGTTCTTGATTATAGCCATTCTAACTGGGATGAGGTGGTATCTCAATGTTGTTTTGATTTGCATTTCTTTTATGGCTAGGGAGATTGAGCATTTTTCTTCCTGTGTCAATTGGCCATCCTTCATTCTTCTTCAGAGAAGTTTCTCTTCAAGTCTTTAGCCCACTTATTTATTGGGCAGTTGTTTCTTTGAGGATTTGTTGTTGGGGGATTTAATTTTTTGAGTTCCAAGTATATTTTAGATATGAGACCCTTGTCTGTTGTATGGCTAGTGAAGATCTCTCCCAATCTGTACGCTTTCTGTTGATCTTGCTAGCTATGTCCTTTGCCATGCAGAAGTTCTCCAACTTCATACAATCCCATTTGTCCAACCTTTCTTTCTGGGAAGATGGCGAAGGAGAAGCTGGAATCTAAACAAGCTCTCGCATAGAAAGCAGTTTTAGAGTTCCAGTGAACATTCCTAAGCCAGAGAATCACACCAAGTGTGCCATCACAGGACAGAGAGTCAGGCCAGAGAGAGAAAGGAGTTTTAGAGTTCCAGCGAACAGACTTAAGCCAGAGAATCACACCAAGTGTACCATCACAGTTCAGAGAGTTAGGCCAGAGAGGGAAAATCCAGGCAAGGAGACAGATCTGAGCACTTGCTAGCAGCTGCCACTGCGGGCTACAGTGGTGGTGGAGGTGGCAATAGCCGCCATACCTGCAACACATAGAGTCCAGGACAAAGGAGCCAGACATGGCACGCGAGTGTATTCTACTGAACACCAACAAGAACCGACAAGGAGCAGACATCTTCATCCTGCAGTTCACAGACCAGAGATGACCCAGGAACCAAAATGCGGTGTGAGTAGAAGCCTAACATCCTCACTCCTTCTCAGGGAGCAGAGGAGGGAAGGCCACCCCTCCCCGCCATTACAGGAGATCTCCATGTTTGATACTGACAAAGCTTGGCTGACCTGCTAGCTCAAACACAGGCCTTGGAAGAAAACTAGAGTCATTTAGCAGGTCACAAGATCCTAAAGTGACATGGCAAACTCAGCTCCATCCAGGGAAAAGTCACCCAGCTCGGGCCGCCAGCCCCATGAGTGGGTTTCTTCACTGGGTAATCAGAGCCAGAGGCTACCGCTCTCTTTAGCAGCATGGACAATCCACTGAAATTCAGTAAACATAAACCCTGAGAGTGGCTCGAGGCTGGGCTCTGTGAGTCTCTCACAAAGTCTCCTCAGGGAAAAGCTACTGTTTGCTGAAAGGCCTCAACTCTACCCAGAACCTAGCCTCATCAGAGCATCTACAAACATGAGGAAAAAGCCATCTCCCTCTTTTGTGATACTCAAAGCAGATCTCCCTCCCATTGAACTAGCCAGGGGAGAGGATCACAAAATATTTTTTACAGCATAGCATTTTTCTGCCTGTTCAAACAAACTGCTTAAGAAACCAACTAAGCCACAGGAAAATCAAATACCACAAGCAGACCAGAGACTCCAACAAGAGGCTGGTTATGGACACAAGGGATACAAAAGATCTTCCCACCACTCCCCAAAAAATCAAAGAACTTGTTTTTTCTCTGTTTCTTCTTCTTCTTCTTCTTCTTCTTCTTTTTTTTTTGGTTCCTTTTATAAAAATATTTTTCTTCTAAAACTTTTTTTTTTAATTTTTACCATTTTGAAAAAAAAATTCTATACTAGTAACTTTTTTCTCTTCCTCTTATAATTTTTATTTTAGGGGTATATGTGTGTGTGTGTTTTTCTTCCTTTTTTATTCTTTCTTTTCAAAAAATATTTTTGTTTTTTGTTTAGCGCTACTGAATGTCTAATTTGTTTTCTTTTTTGCTCATTTTTTTCATCTTTTCTGCTCTTTTCCTCTTCTTTGTGTGACTTAATTGTTGTTCTGCACATCCTCAGATATACCCATAGTCGATTATTAGACTTTATCCCCCATTGTGTACACATTTAATCCACAAATTTATTACTCAATTCAAAGCCTCTTAGACTTAAATTCCTAGCAGTATTACCTCTTTATACCTATATAATATTTTAAGTATTTTTATTTTTAAGGTTTTCATGTCTCCTTTATATCCCTCCCGTTCTCTCATTATACCCACGTTCTTCTCTGAATATTTCATTTTCAATCTGCGTATTTTTAATCATTACACTTTTTATTTTTTAATTTTTGCTTTTCTATTTTTTCTTGTCTCTTTTTTCTCTTTCTCTTTCTTCTTTTTTTTCTCTCTCTACTTTTATCCTATCCAACCTCTTTCCCACTTTGTGATTAGGACTTAGTTAAGTAAACTCTCCCTGTTCCTTCCCATATTTCTCTTTTCCTATTTTTACCCACATGTCTCCCTAAAACTAATAATTTCTGGTTTTCCAAATTCTACTTTGCGGTTTGTAGCCCATTATTATGTAGTTTTTTGATGTTGAATAGGTATATCTGTTGAACTTCACTGTATCTGCAGACTTTTGATTGTGGATCTACAGACTTTGGTTGATGCTTGCCTTAAGATAGTGTTCTAGCACAAAACTGGTGTTACTTTCATCCCAAATGGGCAGACTAAGCCGAAAAAACACAAGAAAAATGGCAAGTCCGGGTAGCTCAAATCCCACTCATGACAATCATGGGACAGGACAGATAATGAATAATCCAGAGAAGAGTTCCCAAATAGCTCTACAAACACTACTGGCAAACATGGTAAATGAAAAGATGGAAAACATACAAAAGGACTCTGTATGAGCGTGATAGAGAGAGAGAGGAGGCAAACGAAAGGTCAATACTGGAAAAGATTGAAAACATACAAAGGAATCTATCTGAGCATGATAAGGAGAGAGAGGAGGAAAACCAAAGGTTAATACCGGAATATCATGAGCGCGAGGAAGTTACTCTAAAACTGATACAGGAATTGCATGAGCAGCATGAGAACACTCAAAGAGAAAGGCAGAAATAGCGTGAGCAGGCTGAGAACACACAAAGAGAACTTCACGAATGGCATGAAAGTGAGGAAGCTAAGCAAAGAGTAATAAAGGAATTGAGAGAGCAGGATGGAGAATACACAAAGATCACTAAAGGGATTCATGGAATCCATTAAGGAAGAGCTGAAGGATGTCAGGGAGACCAAGGAAACCATAAACAATCACCTAAGTGATTTGAGAATAAACACTGAACACCAAATTAAGGAAGTAAAGAAGTCCATACAAGATCTAAAACAAAGCTTCAACGAAGAATTTGAAGCCATCAAAGCTGACCAATTAGAAGGAAAAGAAATGAAAAACCAAGTAGCAAGCCTTGAGAGCAGGTTAGACCATGCAGAAGATCGAATCTCAGGGATTGAAGACAGCCTAGATATTATAGAGAAAGAACATACAACCATCCAAGACAAGTCCAAGAAATATGATAGATCAATCCAACACTTGGAAGACACCATCAGAAGGCCTAATCTAAGGATAATGGGTGTAGAGGAGCACCTAGAAACAGAAGTTAATGGTCTAGGAAATTTGTTTAACAGGATCCTAGCAGAGAACATCCCAAACATACAAACAGATAGGCCTATTCAGATACAAGAAGCTTTTAGAACCCCAAATAGACCAGACCAGAATCTGACATCCCACCATCACATTATAATCCACATAGGATCAACTCAGACCAAGGAAAAGATCCTTAAAGCTGTCAGGGAGAAAAGGTTAATCACCTATAAAGGGAAACCAATTAGAATCACCTCAGATTTCTCAGCAGAGACAATCAAAGCAAAAAGAGCCTGGAATGATGTATGCCATGCCCTAAAAACAAACAACTATCAACCAAGAATACTGTACCCAGCTAAACTCTCCTTCATAACTGAAGGCCAAATAAAAACCTTCCATAGCAAAGAAAAAATGAAACAATACATCTCCACCAAACCAGCCCTACAAAACATTCTTAAAGATGTCCTACACATACAAAACCAACAAGACCACAATAAAGGCCAAGAAACTGCAACCAAAATGAGAAACAAAGAACCATAGGAAGAACCCAGGTTCGCTGCCCCCAAGAAGGTGGATAACATGGCAGGAACTCCCAAATACCTCTCAGTCCTTTCTCTTAACGTTAAAGGACTGAACTCTCCAATTAAGCGACATAGACTGTCTAGTTGGATAAAAAAAAAACAAGACTCTTCTATCTGCTGCCTTCAGGAGTCACATCTTGCCCATAAAAACAAACACATTTTCAATGTTAAAGGTTGGAACAAAATCTACCAAGCAAACGGCCCCCATAAACAGGTGGGAGTTGGAATCCTAATATCAGATTAAATAGACTTCAAATTAAAATTCGTGAGAAGAGATAAAGAAGGTGGCTACATACTAATTAAGGGATCTCTCTTTCAGGAGGATATTACAATTTTGAATATCTACTCGACAAACATTGAAGCACCCAAATTTATCAAAGAAACACTACTTTCCCTCAAATCCCATATAGATCCAAAGACATTAATTTTTGAGTATTTTAACACACCACTCACCCCACTAGATAGATCAACTCGGGAAAACTCAACAGAGAGACAGCAGATCTAAACAGCTGCATAGATCAACTAGACTTAACAGATATCTACCAAACATTTCACCCAGCAGCATCAGAATACATGTTTTTCTCAGCAGCACATGGAATGTATTCTAAAATAGACCACATTTTAGGCCACAAAGCAAACTTGTCTAAATTCAGAAACATTGAAGTTATACCTTACATTCTCTCTGACCACAAGGGAATAAAATTAGAACTCAACACCAAAAGCCACCAAAGAAATTCTGGTATCACATGGAGGCTGAACAACACACTGCTGAATCATGAGTGGGTCATGGAAGAGATTAGAAAGGAAATTCAAATGTTCATGCTATTCAAAAAAAAATGAACACACTAACTACCAGCTCCTCTGGGACAGAGCAAAGGCAGTACTCAGAGGCAAGTTTATAGCTCTGAGCTCCTACATCAACAAATTGGAGAGATCTGAAACAAACAAGTTAATGACACATCTAAACCTCCTTGAAAAAGAGCAACAAGATAAACCCCAATCCAGTAGGCGGAAAGAAATAATTAAAATTAAATCAGAATTAAATGAATTAGAATCCAAAAAAACTATAGAAAAAATCAACAAAACAAAGAGTTGGTTCTTCGAAAAACTTAACAAAATTGACAGACCCTTAGCAAATCTTATCAGAATAAGAAGAGAACACACCCAAATTAATAAACTCAGAGATGAGAATGGAAACATCACCACAGAAACAACCAGGATTCAGAACATTATAAGGGAATACTTCTCAAAACTTTATGCTAATAAGTTTGAGAACTTGACAGAAATGGACCTTTCCCTAGCAATATTGACATGCCAAAACTAAACCAAGATGAGTTAAACCATCTTAACAGGCCCATATCAAGCATTGAAATAGAAACAGCAATAAGAGACCTCCCAGCTAAGAAAAGTCCAGGACCAGATGGTTTTACAGCAGAATTTTACAAGGCCTTCAAAGCAGAGCTCACACCAATACTCCTCCAACTTGTCAATGAAATTGAAAGAGAAAGCTCACTACCGAACACATTCTATGAAGCCATCATAACCCTCATCCCAAAACCAGGCAGGGACTCATCAAAGAAAGAGAACTATAGACCCATTTCTTTGATGAACATTGATGCATATGGTTATCTCAATAGATGCAGAAAAAGCATTTGACAAGATCCAACACCCCTTCATGATGAAAGTTTTGGAAAAATTAGGCATCCATGGATCATTCCTCAATACAATAAAGGCTATATATGACAAACCTACAGCCAGCCTTATACTTAATGGTGTAAAAATAAAACCATTTCCTCTTAACTCAGGAACAAGACAAGGATGTCCATTCTCTCCACTTCTCCTCAATCTAGTATTAGAATGCCTAGCTACAGCAATAAGACAAGATGCAGACATAAAGGGGATCCAAATAGGGAAAGAAGAAATACAACTCTCCCTCTTGGCAGATGACATGATCTTTTATTTAAAGAATCCCATAGACTACACTCCCAAATTACTCAAGCTGATTCAAAACTTTGCAAAGTAGCAGGTTATAAAATTAACCCCCAAAAATCAATGGCTTTTCTGTATGCCAACAATGAGAAAAGTGTGGCTGAAATTAGTAAAGCAACTCCATTTGTAATAGCTCCACAACAAATAAAATACCTAGGAATTAACTAAAGAAGTGAAGGATCTCTATGATGAAAACTTTAAAATCTTGAAAAAGGAAATCAACAAAGAACTTAAGAAATGGCAAAACCTCCCATGCTTCTGGATTGGAAAGATTAACATCGTGAAAATGGCAATACTTACCAAGGCTATCTACAAATTCAACGCAATACCTATCAATATTCCACCCTCATTCTTCAAGGAAATAGAAGAGGCAATCCAAAAATTCATGTGGAACAACAAAAGACCCACGAATAGCAAAAACGCTCCTCAACGGAAAGAACACTGCTGGAGGAATATCAATACCAAATTTCAAACTCTACTATAAAGCCATAGTAATCAAAACAGCCTGGTATTGGCATAAGAAACAGACCTCAGGACCAATGGAATAGAATTGAAAACCCAGAAATGAACCCACAGGTCTACAGCCATCCAATTTTTGATAAGGGAGCTAAAAAAAATAGAATGGAAGAAAGACAGCCTCTTCAATAAATGGTGTTGGCAAAATTGGTTAACTAGATGTAGAAAACTAAAGCTAGATCCTTATATATCACCCTGCACAAGAATCAACTCCAAATGGATCAAAGACCTCGAAGTCAAAGCAGACACTCTGAAAACATTACAGGATGGAATAGGAGAAACTCTAGGTCTCCTTGGCTCAGGCCGAAATTTTCTGAATACAGACCCGGAAACACAACAAATCAAAGAAAGATTGGACAAATGGGATTGCATAAAGTTGCACAGCTTCTGCATGGCAGAGGACATAGCTAGCAAGATTAATAGAAAGCCCATGGATTGGGAGAAGATTTTTACTAGCCATATAACGGACAAGGGTCTCATATCTAAAATATACTAGGAACTCAAAAAATTAAACCCCCCAACAACAAATCCTCAAAGAAACAACTGCCCAATAAATAAGTGGGCTAAAGATTTAAAGAGAAACTTCTCTGAAGAAGAAAGAAGGATGGCCAATAGACACATGAAGAAATGCTCAACATCCCTGGCCATAAAAGAAATGCAAATCAAAGCAACTTTGAGATACTACCTCACTCCAGTTAGAATGGCAAAAATCAAGAACTCTTACAACAACAGATGCTGGAGGGGAAGTGGACAAAAGGGAACCTTACTTCATTGTTGGTGGGAATGTAAACTTGTTCAACCACTTTGGAAAGCAGTATGGAGGTTCCTCAAAAGACTTCACATAGAGCTCCCCTATGACCCAGCAATCCCACTTTTGGGCATTTACCCAAATGTTTACAAACAAGACCACACTAAAGCGACCAGCACAACTATGTTTATTGCAGCATTATTTACCATAGCTAAGATGTGTAACCAACCCAGATGCCCTTCAGTAGATGAATGGATCAAGAAAATGTGATATATATACACAATGGAATTCTATGCCTCCATCAGAAAGAATGACATTGCTCCATTTGTTAGGAAATGGAAAAACTTGGAAAAAATTATATTAAATGAAGTAAGCCAGGCCCAAAGAAACATAGGTCCCATGGTTTCCCTTATTTGCAATATCTAGTATATGTATGAGTTAAGCGGAAAAAGTCAGATAATGTGATGTTAGGAAAATGAACCCTTAGTTTAGGCCTTCTGATGGTGTCTTCCAGGTGTTGGATAGATCTATCATACTTCTTGGACTTGTCTTGGATGGTTGTATGTTCTTTAGCCATCTAATCTTCGATAAGGGAGCTAAAACAAAAGAATGGAAGACAGACAGCCTCTTCAGTAAATGGTGCTGGCAAAACTGGTTAACTACATGTAGAAAAATAAAGCTAGATCCTTATATATCACCCTGCACCAGAATCAACTCCAAATGGATGAAAGACCTTGAACTCAAAGCAGACACTCTGAAAACATTACAGGATGGAATAGGAGAAACCCTGGGTCTCCTTGGCTCAGGCCGAAATTTTCTGAATAGAGACCCGGAAACACAACAAATCAAAGAAAGGTTGGACAAATGGGATTGTATAAGGTTGCAGAGCTTCTGCAGGGCAAATGACATAGCTAGCAAGATCAATAGAAAGCCCACGGATTGGGAGAAGATCTTTACTAGCCATACAACGGACAAGGGTCTCATATCTAAAATATACTTGGAACTCAAAAAATTAAACCACCCAACAAAAAATCCTCAAAGAAACAACTGCCCAATAAGTAAGTGGGCGAAAGACTTAAAGAGAAGCTTCTCTGAAGAAGAAAGAAGGATGGCCAATAGTCACATGAAGAAATGTTCAACATCCCTAGCCATAAAAGAAATGCAAATCAAAACAACATTGAGATATCACCTCACTCCAGTTAGAACGGCAAAAATCAAGAACTCTAACAACAACAGATGCTGGAGGGGATGTGGACAGAAAGGAACCTTACTTCATTGTTGGTGGGAATGTAAACTTGTTCAACCACTTTGGAAAGCAGTATGGAGGTTCCTCAAAAGACTTCACATAGAGCTCCCCTATGACCCAGCAATCCCACTTTTGGGCATTTACCCTAATGTTTACAAACAAGACCACACTAACGCTACCAGCACAACTATGTTTATTGCAGCATTATTTACCATAGCTAAGATATGGAACCAACCCAGATGCCCCTCAGTAGATGAATGGATCAAGAAAATGTGGTATATATACACAATGGAATTCTATGCCTCCATCAGAAAGAATGACATTGCCCCATTTGTTAGGAAATGGAAAAACTTGGAAAAAATTATATTAAGTGAAGTAAGCCAGGTGCAAAGATACGTAGTTCCCAAGGTTTCCCTTATTTGTAATATCTAGTATATGTATGAGTCAAGCGGAAAAGGTCAGATAATGTGATGTCAGGAAAATGAACACTTAGATGTGTATTTTAATGTTTTTTTTCTTTCATGCATGTGTTTCTAACACATTTATAAGATTATCTCTTTGTTGCTTTGTATGTCCCTCCTGCACAGTATAACCCCTTCTTTCACTATATTTGATGTCAGTATAACTTGTGGAGGAGATGGGGAAAAACCAGTTGTTTAAGGATACAGGTGGACCTGTTGCAACAATGAGAAGTACAAGTTGTCATGTCCAAAACGAGCTTTACAACGTTGGTGCGGGGGGGGGGGGGGGGGGGGAAGGAGAAGGATTGGGATTAGGAGGGGAGAGGGGAGGCCGGGAAGGGATGTGAAGGATAAACAAAGGAGGAGGCTACAATGCTTGGTAAGAAATGTACGCATTATCCTGCCCATGTAACTGTAACTCCTCTGTACAATATGTTCACAAATAAAATTAAATTAAATTAAAAAAAAAAATGAAACAAAACACAAAAAAAAAAAAGAAAAGAAAATGAACCCTTAGATAGGTATTTTAATGTTTTTTTTTCTTTCATGCATGTGTTTCTAACGCATTTATAATATTATTTCTTTGTTGCTTTGTATGTCTCTCCCCCACAGTATAATCCCCGTTTTCAATATATTTGATGTCAGTATAACTTGTGGAGGAGATGGGGAAAAAGAAGCCGTTTAAGGATTCAGGTGGACCTGTTGCAACAATGAGAAGTACAAATTGTCATGTCAATAACGAGCTTTACAATGTCGGTGGGGGGTGGAGGGAGGAGGCTGGGAAGGGAGGTGAAGGGTAAACAAAGGAGGAGGCTGCAATAACTGGTAAGAAATGTGTGCATTATCATGCCCATGTAATTGTAACCCCACTGTAGTATTTTCACAAATAAAATAAAATAAAATAAATAAAAAATAAATAAATAAATAAAGAAGAAACAAGAAATCTCTTTTTAAAAATTATTAAATAAGAAAATTAAAAGGGAATACTTCTCAAAAATTTATGCTAATAAGTTTGAGAACTTGGCAGAAATGGGGACCTTTTCCTAGCAAATATTGACATGCCAAAACTTAACCAAGATGAGTGAAACCATCCTTAAAGGTCCGGACCAGCATTGAAATAGAAACAGCAATAAGAGACCTCCCATCTAAGAAAAGTCCAGGACCAGATGGTTTTACAGCAGAATTCTACCAGGCCTTCAAAGCAGAGCTCACACCAATACTCCTCCAGTTCTCCAATGAAATTGAAAGAGAAAGTTCACTACCAAACACATTCTATGAAGCCATCATATCCCTCATCCCAAATCCAGTCAGGGACTCATCAAGAAAGAGGACTACAGACACATTTCTTTGATTAACATTGATGTAAAACTTCTCAACAAAATTTTGGCCAATCCACTTCAACAGTTCATCCAAAAAATCATACACCATGATCAAACAGGATTCATTTCAGGGATGCAAAGCTGCTTCAAAATACGCAAATCAATTAACATAATTCATCACATCAATAGGAGCAAGGTTAAGAACCACATGGTTATCTCAATCGATGCAGAAAAAGCATTTGAGAAGATCCAGCACCCCTTTATGATGAAGATTTTGGAAAAATTAGGAATCCATGAACATTCCTTAATACAATAATAATTCCTTAATACAGCATTACACTTAATATTGAAAACTAAAGCCATTTCCTCTTAACTGAGATACAAGACAAGGACGTCCACTCTCTCCACTTCTCTTCAACCTAGTATTAGAATGCCTAGCTACAGCAACAAGATAAGATGCAAACATAAAAGGGATCCAAACAGCCTAAGAAGAAGTAAAATACTCCCTCTTTGTAAATGACATGATCTTGTATTTCAAGAATCCCACAGACTCCACTCCCAAATTACTCAGGCTGATTCAAAATTTGGCAAAGTAGCAGGGTATAAAATTAACCCTCAAAAATAAATGGCTTTTCTGAATGCCAAAAATGAGGAAAGTGTGGCTGAATGTAGGAAAGCAACTCCATTCGTAATAGCCCCACAAAACATAAAATACATAGGAATTAACTTAAGCAAAGAAGTGAAGGACCTCTATGATGAAAACTTTAAAAACTTGAAAAAGGATATCAAAACAGAACTTAGAAAGTGGCAAAAACTCCCATGCTCCTGGACTGTAATGATCAGCATCGTGAAAATGGCAATACTTCCCAAGGCTATCTACAAATTCAATGCGATACCCATCAAAATTCAAAACTCATTCCTCAAGGAAATAGAAGAGGCAATCCAAAAATTCATATGGAACAATAAAAGACCAAAAATAGCAAAAATGATCCTCAACAGAGAGAACACTGCTGGAGGAATATCAATACCAAATTTCAAACTCTACTATAAAGCCATAGTAATCAAAACAGCTTGGTACTGGCACAAGAACAGACTTCAGGACCAACGGAATAGAATTGAAAACCCAGAAATGAACCTACAGACATATAGCCGTCTAATTTTTGATAAGGGAGCTAAAAAAATAGAATGGAAGAAAGACAACCTCTTCAGTAAATGGTGCTGGCAAAATTGGTTAACAATTTGGAGAAAACTAAACCAAGATCCTTACACATCACCCAACACCAGAATCAACTCCAAATGGATCAAAGACCTCAGGGTCAAAGCAGACACTCTGAAAACTTTAAAGGATGAAATAGGAGAAACCGTAGGTCTCCTTGGCGCAGGCCGAAATTTTCTTTTAATAGAGACCCAGAAACACAACAAATCAAATAAACGTTGGACAAATGGGATTTCATGAAGTTGCAGAGTTTCTGCATGGCAAATGACATAGCTAGCAAGATCAATAGAAAGCCCACAAATTAGGAGAAGATCTTCACTAGCAATACAACAGACAAGGGTCTCATATCTAAAATATACTTGGAATTAAAAAAATTAAATCCTCCAACAACAAATCCTCAAAGAAACAATTGCCCGATATATAAGTGGGCTAAATATTTAAAGAGAAACTTCTCTGAAGAGGAAGGAAGAATGGCAAATAGACACATGAAGAAAAGCTCAACCTCCCTAGCATTAAAAGAAATGCAAATCAAAACAACATTGATATAACACCTCACACCAGTTAGAATTGCTAAAATAAAGAACTCTATTAACAACAGATGCTGGAGGGGATGTGGACAGAAGGGAACTTACTTCATTTTGGGTGGGAGTGTAAACTTGTTCAACCACTTTGGAAAGTAGTATGGAGGTTCCTCAAAAGACTCCACATAGATCTCCCCTATGGCCCAGCAATCCCACTTTGGAGCATTTACCCAAATGTTTACAAACAAGACCACACTAAAGCTACCAGCACAACTATGTTTATTGCAGCATTATTTACTACAGCTAAGATAGGGAACCAATCCAGATTCCCCTCAGTAGATGAATGGATCAAGAAAATGTGGTATATATACACAATGTAATTCTATGCCTCCATCAGAAAGAATGACATTGCCCCATTTGTTAGGAAATGGAAAGGCTTGGAAAAAATTATATTTAGTGAAGCAAGACAGGCACAAAGAAATATAGGTCCCTTGGTTTCCTTTATCTGCAATATCTAGTATATGTCTGAGTCAAGCAGAAAAGGTCAGATAAGGTGATGTTAGGGAAATGAACCCTAAGATATGTATTCAACTGTTTTTTTTTCTTTCATGATATTGTTCCTAACACATTTATAAGATTATTTCTTTGTTGCTTTGTATGCTCCTCTCCCACAGTATAACCCCTGCTTTCACTGTATTTGATGTCAGTATAATTTGTGGAGGGGAAGGGGAAAAACCAGTCGGTTAAATAGGGATACAGGTGGACCCAAAGCCACAATGAGAAGTACAAGTCGTTATGTCGAAAAAGAACTTTACAACTTTGGTGGGTGTGTATGTGGAAGATTGGGTGGGGGGTGAGGGGGGAGGATGTAATGGGATGGGAAGGGGAAACAAAGGAGGAGGGTACAATGCTTGAAAATAAATGTACTCATTATCTTGCCCATATAATTGTAACCCCTCTGTACAGTACTTTCACAATAAAAAATAAAAATTAAAAAATTACTATGATACTACTTCATAACTATTATAACTCATCGAAAAAAAATCAAAGGAACCAGGTGTGGTGGTAAAGACTTGTAATTCCAAGCGTTTAGGAGGTTGGATTTAAGTCTAAAGCAACACTGGGGGGTATTGCAGAGAGTGAAAATCTGCCCTTTATTACCTTTTGAACAAAAGCTAAGAATGTTGATGAGAGTGTGGAGATAAGGAAATTTTCTACACTCTTGGTCAAAATAGAGGTTAGTAGAAAATAGTTGAAAATAGTATGCAGTTTTCCAAAGAGGCTGTGATCTGATGATTGTGGTTCAAAGCCAGCCCCGGCAGGAAAGTCTGTGAAATCTTACCTCCAATAAACACTCAGAAAACCAGAAGTGATGCTGTGGCTCAAGTGGTAGAGCACTAGCCTTGAGCTGAGAAACTGAGGGACATCGCCCAGTCCCAGAGTTTAAGCTCCACGACCGACAAAAAAAAAAAAAAAAAAAAAAAAGAAAGAAAGAAAAAGAAAAAAAAGAAAAATAAATGCAAAGTTGAAATATCATCTGACCCACCAATCATGTGATTATTTCTCTCTGGGTGACTCGTAAATATTCTGTAGTTCATTGTCATTCACATTATTCACAATAGCCAAGATATAAATCGAAGTTCAGTGTTCAACTATACACTAATAAAGCAACTGTGGTACATGCACAATCATGTTTTTCTGTTTCATCCTTAAAATAGCAAAAGACTTCTCGCATTAGCCACAACTTACAATAACCTGAAAGATGTATTCTAATTGAAGAATAATGTTATCCTCTGCTCTTTGTAAACACACACACACACACACACTCTCTCTCTCTCTCTCTCTTAAAAACCTCAAATATTAAGAGAGAAATCTTTTTAAAAAGTAAAGCAAAGTGGAATTGCTGGGCATTTAGGTCACAATGTAGAAGATAGTAGATATACAGGATGACCAGGTATAGAGTTGTGATGTACCGTATGAGGATACAGGGGACAACACTGGCTTTACATAGGAATGAAGCTAAGTAAGTAGGAGTTGTTCTTCCTAGTAGGGATTGCTTTTTTAGTTGTTTTTCCTTCAGTAATGGTTTGGATGAATGTAATTCTTTAAATACCTGCTTGTTTGCAGAAATTATAACAAACAATATAGCAATAATGATGCATGCTCAACATAGAACAAAATGTCAAATTAAAATGCATGAGATTATCCTTGATGTAAACTAATTATTACAAATAAAGGAAACCATAGGACCTATGTTTCTTTAAGTCTGGCTTACTTCACTTAATATGATTTTTTCCAAGATCTTCCATTTCCTTACAAATGAAGTGATATCTTTCTTTCTAATATAAACATAGTATTCCATGTGTGTGTATCTGTGTGTGTGTCCCATTTTCTTGATCCATTCATCTACTAAGGGCCATCTGGGTTGATTCCTTATCTTATCTCTGGTGAATACTACTGTGATAAAGATAATTGTTCTGGTAGCTTTAGTGTGGCCTTGTTTTGGGTCTCCTAGTTAAATGCCCAGAAGTGGGATTACTGGGTAATAGGGGAGCATTATTGTGTACATCAAGTATAATCTTTGTAGATGAGCAGAATAGCTCAATAGCTAAGTACATATCAGCATATAAGGTGATTCCATGTGAAATGAACTACAAGACATGTTCTTTGTTGGTGTTCTTAATGTTCTAGGTGAATTCTTTTTATCCTTTGTGTTTTCCCACCTATGCATTATCCCCTGTAGTCACTGTATTTTGATTTTGATACCCTGGGTATTGTAAATATGTTGATATGAACTATGGAATGGTAAGGGAAAAAACAAAATGGTGAGACAAAGGACAGAGGGGGAACCTATGCAACAGTGGTATTCACAAGACAATATGTTAGAAATAATCTTGAGGGTGTTTGGAGTGAAGAGGGAGAAAAATTGGAGAAGGGATAACAAGTTTGAAAAGAAATGAGTTCATTAACTTACTTTTATAGCTAAAGCCCCACTGTACATTACCTTGACAATAAAATATAAATATAAATAAAATAAAATATATGAAAGCAGCAACACAGGAGATGGGAGAGGGGAAATACTGTATGTAGTAGAGTAGAGTAGAACAGTTTGGAGAGCAGTAATTTTATATTAACATAGCAAGTAATAAACTAGCATACAGATTTTCAGCCTCATGTCAGTCACTAAAAAGGAAAACAGAATGCAAAATCAGCAAACCCATAGAGATAAAATAGAATACTAAGCAAGGTGAAGAGATGACTTGGACCAAGAATAACAAATGACACAATTAGGAAACAAATAACAAACTGGTAAGTTTAAAAAATATTACCCATAATTCTATTAAATGTTGTTTACATCACAATTAGTTAGAACTATAATTCAAATCACAGTTTAATAGTATATCATATTAATAGTAAGTTACTTACTATTGATTTCTTAATATTGAATGTTTAATATAAAATTTTAACAAAAGAATAATTTGAAACTAACTTTAATGATATATTTCATGAATTGTAAATTTGAGAAGCTTTAGAATTTAAACAAATAATATATCATTATTGTTTCATTTCTGTGAATTAATGTAATAATTCAAAGTGTATTCTACACCTAGCACTCATTTAACATCAAATAATAAATTATTTCTCATAATAATTTATTGCACATAATAACTCTTGGTATTAGGTAGAAGGGTTCAGCATTGTGGAAAAATTCACACCACACAATACAAGAGGGTATGACTCCTCTCAACTAGCTTAAATTGTGGAAATTTTATTTTTACATACATGTTAAATTCCTGTCTAGATGGTATCTATATAAATATATATAATTATATACATGAGGAATATTTCAGATGATACTTAAAAGTCATATTCATTAAATAAATTTTTATTATTTTGTACAAAATAAATATTTATAGACAGACTGAATTTATGAGTAGATGATGGTGTATGAGTGCCAGATTATATGTATTGAGGCTTATTTTATATTCCTGACATTGTTTCTATAATTGGATTTAATTTCCATAATGGGTTAAATGTATTATATTGGATATATGAAAGTAAACTGTATATTTATTCCATTAATACTTTGCGACATGTCTAATTCCAATATAATTTATCCATGTGTTTGAAGTAATGAGAATAACAACAAATATAAGCAAGATAAATCAGTCTGAAGTAGACAAGTATTTTCACCTTTGTTTTGATAGTTGGTCCTCTTTTACACTACAGAATATGCTTGTGAAAATATGCTCCAGGCTGGCCACAACTGCAGAATATTATGGTTTGATCTATCATAAGAGAAAGAAGGAAGGGCAAACTTCCTTCCAAAAGTCTGCTCTCAGGGATGTGATCTGCTTTATGGTAGTGACTTGGAAATGAACATTTTTTTACAGTAAGCCTTGAAAAACCATCTGATAGACCATTTCTGTAAGTGGATTATTACAGAGGACTATTGATGTCTTTGCAAGGATGCCAGATTGTTTCATTTTGAGAGAATTAAAATAGGAATTTAGTTAGTTAGGCCAAGGGATGACTGGGGCCCAGAGAACCTACCACGTTGAATAGTAATCCTAGACCTTTAAAACAACACACACACACACACACACACACACACAAATCAACCAAACAAAAAAACCTCCAGTTAGCACAGCCAGTGAGGGCTGATATAACGGCCTACATGAAGGCAGGCAAAAAACAGAAGGTGAGAGCCATTTAGCTGATAACTAACATATTTTTGATGAGGCAGACTGAAATGAGACTCCAGAGAGAGAGAGAGTCAGAAAGACTGATCAGAGAGAACTAAAATTGGTCACACAAAGATTGGAAAGTAGAATTCCTTGTAGAACAAATAAATCATAGAAAGCTTATGCATGTAAAAACAAGACAGAAATCAACTCCAAATGGATCAAAGACCTCAGAGTCAAAGAAGACACTCTGAAAACATTACAGGATGGAATAGGAGAAACCCTAGGTCTCCTAGGCACAGGCCAAAATTTTCGTAATAGAGACCCGGAAACAAAACAAATCAAAGAAAGGTTGGACAAATGGGATTACATGAAGTTGCAGAGATTCTGCATGGCAAAGGACATAGCTAGCAAGTTCAATAGAAAGCCCACGGATTGGGAGAAGATCTTCACTAGCCATACAACGGACAAGGGTCTCATATCTAAAATATACTTGGAACTAAAAATATTAATTCCCCAAACAACAAATCTTCAAAGAAACAACTGCCCAATAAATAAGTGGGCTAAAGACTTAAAGAGAAACTTCTCTGAAGAAGAAAGAAGGATGGCAAATAGACACACGAAGAAATGCTCAGCCTCCCTAGCCCTAAAAGAAATGCAAATCAAAACAACATTAAAATACCACCTCACCCCAGTTAGAATGGCAAAAATCAAGAATTCTAATAACAACAGATCCTGGAGGGGATGTGTACAGAAGGGAACATTACTTCATTGTGGGTAGGAGTGTAAACTTGTTCAACCACTTTGAAAAGTAGTATGGAGGTTCCTCAAAAGACTCCACATAGAGCTCCCCTATGGCCCAGCAATCCCACTTTTGGGCATTTACCCAAATGTTTACAAACAAGACCACACTAAAGCGACCAACACAACTATGTTTATTGCAGCATTATTTACCATAGCTAAGATCTGGAACCAACCTAGATTCCCCTCAGTAGATGAATGGATCAAGAAAATGTGGTATATATACACAATGTAATTCTGTGCCTCTATCAGAAAGAATGACATTGCCCCATTTGTTAGGAAATGGAAAGGCTTGGAAAAATTAGATTAAGGGAATTAAGCCAAGCCCAAAGAAACATAGGTCCCATGGTTTCCCTTATTTGCAGTATCTAGTATATGTCTGAGTCAAGCAGAAAAGGTCAGATAAGGTTATGTTAGGAAAATGAACCCTAAGATATGTATTCAGATTTTTTTTCTGTCATGCCTTTGGTTCTAACACATTTATAAGATTATTTCTTTGTTGCTTTGTATGTCTCTCCCCCACAGTATAACCCCTGCTTTCACTGTATTGGATGTCGGTATAATTTGTGGAGGGGAAGGGGAAAAACAAGTCGTTTCAATAAGGATACAGGTGGATCCGTTGCAACAATGAGATGTACAAATTGTCATGTCAAAAACGAACTTTACAACTTTGTGGGGGGGGTATTGGGGGGATGGGGTGAGGCTGGGAAAGGATTGGAAGGGGAAACAAAGGAGGAGGCTACAATGCTTGATAAGAAATATACTCATTATCTTTCCCATGTAATTGTAACTCCTCTGTACAGTATTTTCACAATAAAAAATATAAATTTTAAAAACAAAAACAAGACAGAAGACCAAATTCCAGAAATGCGTATTTTCTTAGAGGTCATCTTAATCAATTATCAATAGAAATCTTTGAATTCTTAAATATTTGACCACATGTGGGAGATGGTTGAAGAGAAAGAAAATGTCACCACTCTGTTAGGAGTTCCAGTATCACAATATGAATTAATCAAGCACAAATTTGTAAGAAAAAGGGAAAACAATTATTCCAACTGAGGGATTCGTTTGTTTTGCTGTAACAGTTCTTGATTTAGGTGCTAGCAATTACCATTCAATTGATCCAGTCCCACAGCTGAGTTGATATTGACTGCAGTATTCCCACATGAAGGAAAAGAAGAAATTTACAAAAGTCTGATGAATTGAGTTGAAAGTGTTGTAATAGGGATATCTGAGATTTAGACACAGATGAAGAGGTGGATTTTCTTTTCTAAAAATCTCCCATTTTTAGTCTGGTGCCAGTGGCTCACAGCTGTAATCCTAGCTGCTGAGGAAGTTGAGATCTGAGGATGGTGGTTCAAAGCCAGCCTGGGCAGGAATATCCCTGAGACTCTTATCTCTTTTAACCACCAGAAAACCAGAAGTGGCACTGTTGCTGGAGAGGTAGAGCACTCAACTTGAGTTGAATAGCTGAGGGACAGTGCCCAAGGCCAGGTTTCAAGCCACTCGACCACAACTACAAAAATCCCCCCTTTCTTGGACTGCCTATATTTTATCCTAACATTCAACAAATAAGCCATTTTATCACCCACTACCTTTAAGCCCTAACCTAGATACTGAAAATAAAATGATTTGGTATCTTTTGTCAAAAGATTCATATTTGAGGAAGCAAATACCATTAATAGTAACTTTTTTTCCAGTCCTTGAACTCTGGGTCTGGGCCCTGAACATGGGTATGCTGGTAGCTTTCATGCGAGCTTGTTGTTATTTTTTGGATTACTGCCGTTGAGGGAATTACTGGATCTTAAGGGAGATCTACATTTAGTCTTTTCGGGAAATTCCATACTGCATTCCAGAGTGGTTGAACAAGTTTAATTTCCACCAACAGTGTAATAGAGTTCCCAATTGGCTACATCCATGCCAGCATTTGCTATTGTTTGTTTTCTTGATAATGGCCATTCTAACTGGGATGAGGTAGAATCTGTCTTGTTTACTTGTAGAATTGTGGGCACCTTCTAGCTATCATAAATGAATGAATCCATGAAACCTATATTGTTCTGAGCCTGCATTCCTTTCTCTTTTCTTTTAGTATAATTTTTTCAAGCCTTTCAGTTTCCTTAATACTGGTGAAAAGTCATCCTTTCTCATGGGGGAGTGGAATTCCAGTGTGTGTGTGTGTGTGTGTGTGTGTGTGTGTGTGTGTGTGTGTGTGTGTGTGTGTGTGTGTGTATGATGACTATAGGCCCATGAGTTTATTTGTAAGCCTTCTGTTTTATGTGTAATTTTGTAATTCCATATTAAATTTTGGTTACTTTCTCTAATGCATTGAAATATATTGTTGGGATTTTCATGTGTATTGCATTGGCAATTATTTGGGGACAATATTGCATTTTTCTCCATGTTAACTCTTCCAACCTGGAGCATTGAAAGACTTTCCATTTCCTTGAATCTCCTTCAATTTCCCTTTTTATATTTTTAAAATTTTCACAGTAGAGGCCCTTCACATTTTTAGGTAAATTAATTAATTCCTTGTTTTGTTGTTATTGTTGTTGTTTTGTTTAGATTTGATTTTATTTTGAGACTAATACATATGAGGTTGTTTTTTTGGATTTCAGCCTGGATCTTCCCATTGTTGGTAACACAGAAATAATACTGATTCTTGTGGTTTTTATACCCTGCTACATTACTGAAAGTTAACATCACCTTTACTAACTTGAGGGAGGAAGCTATAGGGTCCTTTAAATACAGGATCATTACATATGAGAAAAGGGATAGTTTTACTTCCCCTATTTGGATCTCCTTTATGTTTTTCTCTTGCCTATTGTTCTTGCTAGAAAGTCCACAACCATTTTAAAGAGTAGTAGAGAGAGTGGACATCCTTGTCTCATTCCTGATTTTAATGTCTTCATGCTTCCACCATTTGGTAAATGCTAATTATCTCTGTCACATACATACTGAGGTATGTTCCATGTATTCCTAGTTTCTCAGACCTTTTAATCATAAAGGGCTATTGGAGGTTCTTAAAAGCTATTTCTACATCCATATAGACGATTATGTATTTCTTGTCCTTGCTTCTGCTGATGGTTTGTATTATGTTTATTGACAAGTATATTGAATCCAATTTTATCCTAGGATGAATCCTATTTGATCGTACCATATGATTTTTTTTTGTTAATTGCTGAAATTGTTAGGTGAGAATTTTATTAAAAAGCATCAATGCTTACCAAAGAGTTGGGTTAATAGTTCTCTTTCTTTGGTGAGTCCCTATGTGATTTGGGGAAGAGTCTAATTCTAGCTTCAAAGAATGTGTTTGATAATTCCATTTTCCGTCCTATTCCATTGAAGAGATAGGTCTGAGTATTGTAAGTTCTTTTCAGGCCTTAATTTCATGGTAAATTAATTCAGTCCTAGATTTTTCTGGAATGGATAGTGGTTTATTGCATTTCATTTTCATTACTTCTTAGGTGTAACTACTTGGTTCAGATTGTGTATAGGAAAGCATCAATTTCTCCAGGATTCTCCAGGCGACTGGCATAAGGTTTTCAAAGTACTCTCTTATAACATTCTCAATTTTGCTTATATCTGTTGTGTTGTCTTATTTTTACCTCTAATTTTCTCTCTTTGGGTGAGTTCTCTTATTGTTTTGGTGGGATTTTATATTATGAAGGTGATATATAGAGAGATGGGTTACATTTACATAAGTAATGAGTATATTTTTAACAGTGCTATCCCTCCCTCAGTTTTTCCTGCTTCCCCCAACCCTGACATCCCCCTCCCCCAATGTAGTGAAGTTCATTTCTAACATAGTGTCTACTGTATATCACTGGTGCTTTGGTTGATCCTTGTCCCACCATTTCTGTGATTTCCCTTCCCTTCCCCAAATCAGATTAACATGTACAAAGGGTTGAGAAAACAAAAACAGTTACTACAGAGAGTAAACCAAAGGGTGAAAACTAAATAGAAATAAGTAAAAAGAGTTAAGTATACAATCATCTTTTATCCATTTTTTGGAGCTCCTTTCAATAAGCATCATTTTTATATGGTGATATTCATATTGCTATTGAGCTATTGTAAATAGCCTAGACATATTCTAGTTTTTCCAAATGAGTGAAAACCTGTAGCCTATGATTCTTTGGGTCTGGCTTGTTTGATTTATTATGTTTTCCAAGTAGTTCCATTTCCTTACAAATGGGGCAATGTCATTCATTCTGATGAATAGTGTTTTGTTGTGAATATATACGACATTTTCTTGATCCATCATTGCTGGGTCATGGGGAGCTCTATTGAGGAACCTCTATATTTCTTTACAGAATATTTGAACAAATTTACATTTCCATCAGTAGTGTAATAATGTTCCTTTTTGGCCACATCCCCACAAGCCCAGTATGTTATTATTAGTTTTCTTCATAATGGTCATTCTAACTGGGGTGAAGTGAATTCTCAATGTTTCTTTGATTTGCATTTCTTTTATGGATAGATGTTGCATATTTCTTCATGTGTCTATTGGCCATGCATATTTCTTCTTCAGAGAAGTCTCTCTTTAAATCTTTAGCCCACTTATTAAGAGGGTTGTTGGTTCTTTGAGAATTTGTTTTTTTGGGGGGGTTAACTTTTGGGGCTCTAAATATATTTGAGATATGAGGCCATTGTGTGTTGTAGAGAAAGTAAAGATCTCACAATCTGCTGGCTTTTTATCTATATACCTATATAAGTTCTCTTCTTAGTCAGATTTGGTAAGGGTCTCTCAAGTCTGTTAATTTATTTAAAAAACCAACCCTGATTTTTTGATTCTTTCCATGTTTTATTTTGTCTTTATTTAGTTATTTCTGATTTTTTAATTTGTTTCTGTGTACTGCTTTGTGTCTGAGTTTGTTCCTGTTTTCAAGGAGCTTGAGGTGCATAATTAAAATATTCAATTGAGATTTCCCCAATTGCTTGATGGACATCCTCAGAGCTATGTATTTTCCTTGAAATACTGCAAATACCAGAGGAGCTGGTAATTTGTGTGTTCATTTTTGTTAAATTCCAGAAACTTTCAGATTTCTTTTTTTTGGGGGGGGGCGGTCCGGTTGTGGGGCCTGAAATCTGAGCCTGGGTGCTGTCCCTCAGCTCTTCAGCTCAAGGCTAGCACTCTACCACTTGAGCCACAGTGCCACTCCCGGCTTTTTTTCTTTGTGCTTATGTGGTGCTGAGGAATCGAACTCAGGGCCTCATGCATGCAAGGCAAGCACTCTAACACTAAGCCACCTTCTCAGCCCCTCAGATTTCTTTTCTAATACCTTCAGTGTCCCATTGTTCATTCAGCAACATGTTGTTCAAGCTTCATGGGTTCGACAATTTTTTATTTGCTTTAGCCATTTAATTCTAAGTTCTCTTATGATCTGACAAGATATGGGAATTCAATTAATTTTTCTTTGGACAGAATATCCGTGTGACATAGGATATGTTCTATTTTGGAAAATCTTCCATGAGCTGCTGTGAAGAATGTATATACTGACGCTGAATGTATATTCTATACATGTCTGTTAGGACTAGGTGGTCAATGTAGTTATTTAGGTCTGCAGTTTCTTGGTTGAGTTTTTCCTTGGATGACAATGATTTGTTGAGATGTGTTTTTAGGTTAAGTAATATTTGGTTGATGAAGTGGTATGCTCCAGGATTCAGGGTTTTGATATTTAGACTCTACATATCCTACTAATGTAGAGCTGCCATTATCAGTATGTAATGTCTCTTCTAACTAATTTTAATTTGAATTCTATTTTATTTTATGTTAGTAATTCTACTTCAGCCTGTTTAGGGTATCCTCTGCTAGAATTCTGTAATATGTTTCCTATCCATTTTGTTTCCTGCTCTTCTCCTTGATACCTATCTCCCCCATGTTTTATCTTCTAACTGAATCTTGAAGTTCCTGCAAGATCGTTTCTTATTTCTTTGATTGGTTCTAAATGATTATCTCTTCTTTCCTGTTAGACCTATTCAGTCTTTGATGCTTGAGATTATCTTCTATGTAATCTATTCTCTGTGGAGATATTCTTCATAGATTTTTATTTATCTGTCTTCAAAACGGTCACTTTATATGGCTTTTATCTTTATTAAGGTTTTGTTTTGGGGCTTGTGTGGACTTTCTTTACATCTTTTCTTTGAATAGGGGGGTTGGGAGTTGGTCTTTTAACTGTGTCTTCTCTCATAAGTTTTAACTAGACATCTATTTTTTCCTAGGACTCCCTTGCCTTCTCAGAATTTACTTATCTTTCTCTTTGTAGTCTCCCTGAATTATTTTGCTAATATTTGGTTGGTCTCATCTTGTTCACAAATTTCCTTGTAGAGGTTTTGTATCTTTTCGGTAATCACATTTTTCAGCACTATTTGTAATGTATTTTGAAAACTACCTTCTATGTCCTTGATTGCCTGTTGTAATGCCTGCTTATTTACTGTGTGAATTACACTACCTTGACATCACTTTTTTTGTGTATTTTTCTGATTGGTTCTGTACATTTGAAGGATGTCGTGGCTTTCATTTAGAGCATCTATGATCTTAATATTTGACTCTCTATGTTCTTGGTTGATTTGCCAGGTGTTGGTATAGACTTCTCTTATGATTTTCTGGAATTAAGTTTTTGTCTAGCCCATTAAGTGTAGGAGGAGAGATCAGTTGTGGTGAGATGTTGTCATGTTAATACTTTTGGTTCCAATGACAGTTTGAGCTGTCCAGTGGTAAGGTGAAGTGTGTCTGTGTTTGGATGTGGCTGTCTCTGTCCCTGATTTTTTTTCTCATGTGGCCCTTTTATTTCCACCTGCAGCTCTGCTTTTGAACATGTTCCCCCACCACAGTCACAGCAGTCACCTGACTAGCTGGGTAACTTTTCATAGATTTGTGTGTTTTTGTGATGATAATATAAAATCTTTTTATGTATTGTGGATCTATATATAATTATAGCTGACTTGCTTTGACCTTCTAGAAGTGGAGTACCTGCTAGGACTCTAAATCTCTGTTTCATTAGATAGAGCTAGGGTAATTTTCTGTTGTTTCTCTGCCATTATTTTTCCACTTCCTCAGGTTCAGTTTTTATTGTGGAGTTTTTCACCTAATTTTGGGTATGCGATGGTTGTACCAGGTTATTTTCTTTTTTTCTGTTTGTGTTACTTTGAAATAGTGATTTCAGCCTTGTATGAAGAGACAGTAATAATATGAATTGTAAGTTATTACATCGAATGAAAGGGAGCAGACATTTTAACCTATTTGCTATAAATGCATTAATATTAAGCAAAGCTAATAAAAATGATTACTTCTTTACTCTTCAGAGGATGAGTATAGTACTCTTGGATATCTTGTAGGAAAAGAAATTGGACTCATTACAACTGATGCCTTACATTGAAATTACAGGCTAAACTTTCTTTCTTTTCATTTCTTTCATAATAGTGTTACAATATCATAATACCTGAATGTTGATTTGTTTTCGTCTGCTATTTTCAATTCCATTCTTCATCCATTAGGAATCCAGGTCTTTGAATGACCAGTTCTTTAAAATACCTATATTGCTTATATTATTTTTTGAATCTCAGTAAAATAAATATGAATTTATGTCTGAGTCTCATCTTTACCTACATTCATGTGAAATGTATGCAGTCTCAAGCAAGGAAACTGACTATTTTACTCTTTTCTGTTATTTAATCTAATCAATAAATCTTTTCTCTTCAGCAATATGTTCTCACCTTTTAGTGTTGATTTTTTTCTTTTTTCTTTTTTCTTTTTTTTCTGTTTTTTCTCACCTTTTATATTGCTCCAGTGAACATGATGTATTTCCTGTACTTTTATAGAAATACATTTAAAGTTTTGAACATGGAGACAAGCCCCCTCCATTATTTCTTTAAAGTAAACCTTTTGAGACTCTTTTAGATATAAAAATTAAAAAGTTCAATGCTCAGGTTTATACATGAATACTCTAATGGTTCAGTCAATTAGACACAACAACTACAATACCACAATAAGTCTTAAAGGCACCAAAATATTATTGTTCATGAATTAGAAAATGACTAGTCAAAACAAAGGTTATATTATATTTGAAAGCTAAAAAATGAAAATTACACTCAGATTTACTGTCAATATCCTATTTCCAAGAATACATTTTTCAGCAATCCGGGAAACAAAAAAATAAGGGTTTGTCACAGAATGAAAGATGTAAAAACAGACTGTATTTGCTTCAGATGATAAGTATATGCAAATCATTTTATTTTTTTCAAAGATAATATAAAATTTCATAAGAGGATTTGTGATCAGAAATGATAGGTAAGCAAAGTAACTGGAAATCTGTATATGGAAATTTTGCTTTCAATAGAGGATGACAAGTTTCACTAAATGAACCTATAGAAGATGATTTTGTATCTGCAACACACATCCAGTATTTTACACTGTAGACATATTCTGATTCTCTTCCCTCAGTTCCTGTTCAATATTCTTCTACTTTCACGTTGGAGATTCATTGTTCCAAGTTCTCTTTGTCAAAAATATTTTTATATATCCTTTAAATGTAAAGGAGTGTTTGGTTTGGGACCCTATTTACGCTTGGTATTTGTTTACCTTTAATGTTTGCCATTTATCATCCCAGGCTCTCCTTTTGACCATATCAGCTAAGAAATCTGTAATTATTCTGACTATGTATCTTTTTTATATAATCAGTCTTTTCTGATGAGAGCTTTAAGCATCCTTTCCTTGATCTCTAATGATCCTCTAATGGATTATAATGTGGTGGTGGGTTGTTCTGTTCTGGTATTCTCCGTTTGGTGTTCTAAAGGCTTCTCTTCTCTGAATGAGCTTATCTCTTTGGATGTTTGACATTTTCTCTGCTAGAATTCTGTAATATGTTTCCCATCCACTTTGTTTCCTGCTCTTCTCCTTCTTGATACCTGTTTCCCCAAGTTTGATCTTCTAACTGTCTTGAACTTCCAGCAAGATCGTTTCTTATTTCTTGGTTTGGTTCTAAATGATTATCTCCTCTTTCCTATTAGACCTATTCTGTCTTTGAGACCTGAGATTATTTTCTATGTCATCTATTCGCTGTGGAGACCTGAGATTATCTTCTATGTCATCTATTCGTTGTGGAGACTTTCTACTTTCTTTTTGATTTCCCTGTTTTCTCATTGCTCATATTTTAGGGCTTCTCTCTTTATTAAAACTTTGTTTTATGTTTTGTGTGGACTTTCTTTACATCTTTTCTTTGGGTAAGAGTGTTAGGGGACTTTTTTTAGCTGTGTCTTCTTTCATATCTTTTAACTAGGCATCGTTTTTTCCCTTATACTCCTTTGACTTCTCAGAAATTATTTATCTTTCTGTTTGTAGACTCCATGAATTATTTTGCTAATCTTTGGTTGGTCTCATCTTGTTCACAAATTTCCTTGTAGATGTTTTGTATCTTTTCGTTAATCACATTTTTTAGCAGTATTTGAAATATAATTTGGAAAGTATCTTCTAGGTCCTTGATTGCCTGTTGTAAGGCCTGCTTATTTAATGTGTGAATTATATTATCTTGACATCCATTTTTTAAATTTCTGATTGGTTCTGTCCACTTGAAGGATGTCTTGGCTTTCATTTGGGAGATCTATGATCTTAAAAGGTGACTATCTATGTTCTTGTTGATTTGCCAGGTCTTGGTTTGGACTTCTATTTTCCTTTGTTTTCTGGAATTAGGTTTTTATAGACAGCAGTTGTGGTGAGATGTTGTCATGTTAATAAATACTTGTGGTTCTTGCTGGGAAGGTGGTTCAGTGGTAGAGCGCTTGCCTTGCATGCCTGAGGCCCTAGGTTTGATTCCTCAGCACCACATAAGCAAAAAGAAAAAAGCCGGAAGTGGTACAGCGCTAGCCTTGAGCTGAAGCGCTGAGGGACAACACCCAGGCCCAGAGTTCATGCCCCTGGACGGGACCCAAAAAAAAAATAAATGTGGTTCCAATGACAGTTTGAACTGTCCAGTGGTAAGGTGAATTATGTCTGTGTTTGGATGTGGCTGTCACTGTTCCTGCTTTTTTCCCATGTGGCCCTTTTATTTCCACACTGCATCTCTGCTTTTGAACATGTTGCCTAACACAGTCACAGTAGTCACATGAATGGCTGGGTAATTTTCATAAATAGTTGTTTTCTTGTGAAGACAGTATAAAAAACTTCTTTTGAATTGCATATCTATATATAATTATAGCTGGCTTGGCTTGGTTTGATCCACTAGAAGTAGACTTTGTATAGGACTCTAAATCTCTGTTTCATTAGATAGAGCTAGGGTAATTTTCTGTTGTTATTCTGCCATTGTTTTTCCACTTCCTCAGGTTCAGTTTTTATTGTGGAGTTTTTCACCTAATTTAGGGTATGTGATGGTTGTACCAGGTTATTTTCTTTTTTCTGCTTGTGTTACTATAAAATAGTGATTTCAGGCTTGTATGAAGAGACAGTAATAATATGAAATGTATGTTATTACATCGAATGAAACGGAGCAGACATTTTAACCTACTTGCTACAATTAAATTAATTTTAAGCAAAGCTAATGAAAATAATTACTTCTTTACTCTTCAGAGGATGAATATAGTACTCTTGGATATCTTGTAGGAAAAAGACTTTAAACTCATTACAACTGATGCCTTACATTGAAATTACAGGCTAAACTTTCTCCTTCAGCAGGCAAAAGCTTCATTTCTTTCATTTCTTTATTATAATATCATAACACCTGCATGTTGATTTGTTTTCCTCTGCTATTTTCAATTCTATTCTTCATCCATTAGGTATGTAGGGCTTTGAATCACCAATTTCTTAAAATACCTATGTAGCTTATATTGTGATTTAACTCTCAGTAATATAAATATGAATTTATCTCTGAGTCTCATCTTGAGCTATATTAATATGAAATTTATGCAGTCTCAAGCAAGAAATGTGACTATTTTACTCTTTTCTATTTTTTAATAAATAAATCTTTTCTCTTTTGGAATATGTTCGCATCTTTTATATTTCTCCAGTGAACATCATTACTTTTATAAAAATAAATATAAAGTTTAGACATGAAGACAACCCCCTCTCCATTATCAGTTTAAAGTAAATCTTTGGGGACTCTTTTATATATAAAATTTTAAAAGTTCAATGCTCAGGTTTATGCATGAATAATCTAATGCTTCAGTCAATTAGGCAAAAGAACTACCATACCACATTAACTCTCAATTTACTTAAAGCCACCAAAATAGTGTGCATGAACATCACTCATTTTTCGAAAGTGACTGGTCAAAACATAATTTATATTATATTGGAAAGATAAAAAATCAAAATTACACCCAGACTTGCTGTCAGTAAAAAAAAAGAAATGTATTAAATGTTAATTAAAGATGAACTTATTTCAGGTTCTAGGAAAAAAGGAAAAGCTGAGATAATAGAAGTACAATGTATTTCATAATATCAGAATAACTGTAATAATCCACTTACAGAAATGGTCTATCTAGATGGCTTTTCAAGGTTGACTGTGAAAAATGTTCATTTCCAAGTCACCACCATAAAGCAGATCACATCCCTGGGGGCAAACTTTTGGAAGGAAGGTTCCCCTTCCTTCCTTCTCTTTTGATAAATCAAACCATAATATTTCTACAGTTGTGACCAGTCTGGAACACATTTTCCCAAGAATATTCTGTAGTGTAAAGAGGACCAACTATCAAAACAAAGGTGAAAATTCTTTTCTACTACAGAATGACTTATCTGGCTTATATTTTTTGTTATTTTCATTACTTCAAACACATGGATTATTTATATTGGGATTAGACAAGTGTCAAAGTATTAATGGAATAAACATTCAGTTTACTTTCATATATCCAATATAATACAATTAACCCCTTATGGAAAATTAACTCCAACTGTAGAAACAATGTCAGGAATATAAAATAATCCTCAATACATATAATCTGGCACATATAAACCAGCATCTACTCAGAAATTCAGTCGCTCTATAAATATTTATTTGGTACAAAATAATAAATATTTTATTAATGAATATGACTTTTGTCATCTGAAATACTCCTCGTGACAATAATTGTGTATAATTGTATAGATGTCACCTACACAGGAATTTAACATGCATTTAGAAATCAATTTTCCACAATTTAAGCTAGATGAGAGGAGTAATATCCTCGTGTATTGTGTGGTGTGAATTTTACCACAGTGCTGAACCCTTCCACCTAATACCAAGAGTCATGTGCAATAATTTATTTCATGTTAAGATGAGTGCTAAGTGTAGAATACAATTTGAATTATTACATTAATTCACAGAAAAGAAACAATAATGATATGTTATTTGTTTAGATTCTAATGCTATTCAATTTTACAATTCATGAAATATATTATTAAAATTAGTTTCACTTTCTTCTTTTCTATAGCTGGCTATTTAAACATTACATATTACATATTAAACATTCAATATTAAGAAATAAAAAATGAGTAACTTATTATTAAAATGATATATTATTAAATTGTGATTTAAATTATAGTGCTAACAAATTGTGTTGAAAACAACATTTAATAGAATTATGGGTAATATTTTTTAAACTCAGCGGCTTGTTATTTGTTTCCTAATTGTGTCATTTGTTATTACTGGCCCAAGTCATCTCTTCACCTCGGTTAGTTTTCTATTTCATCTCTACTGGTTTGCTGATTGTGCATTTTGTTTTCCCTTTTTAATGGCTGACATGAGGCTGAAAGTCTTATGTAAAAGTAAAATTACTGATCTCCACAACTGTTGCCCCCACTCATATCTCCTGTATTGCTGCTCACATATATTTTATTTTATTTTTTATTTAAATTGTATTGCCAAGATAAAGTACGGGGAGGGGGGTTAGTTACATAAGTAAGGTAATGAATTCATTTCTTTTATAACTTGTTACCCCTTCTCCAATGTTTCTCCCTCCAACCCAATGCCGCCCCCCCAAGATTATTTCCAACATTTTGTTTTGTGAGTATCACAGTTGTTTAGGTTACCCATTTGTCCTTTGTCTCACCATTTTGTTTTTTCTATTTCCTTTCCCAAGTTCAGATCAACATAATTACAATACATAGGGCATCAAAATCCAATACAGTGACTTCAGGCGATAAACCATAGGTGGGGAAAACACAAATAAAACAAAAATAAAAACAAATCCCATAGTACATTAAGAACAACAACAAAGAACATGTATTGGAGTTTATTTCACTTGGAATCACCTTATAGTGTCATATGTACATAGCTTTGAGCTAATCTGCTCATCTACTATGGTTATCCTTGATGTACACAATAATGCTCCCCTATTACCCAGTAATCTCACTTCTGGGCATTTAACAACGTGACCACAAACAAGGCTACACTAAAGCTACCAGCACAATTATGTTTCTTACAGTAGTATTTACCCTAGCTAAGATATGGAATCAACTCAGATGCCCCTCAGTAGCTGAATGGATCAAGAAAATGACACACACACACACACACACAACAGAGAGATATACATACATGCACTACTATGCTTCCAGGGCTGGGGAAGTGGCTCAGTGGTAGAGCACTTGCCTTGCATTCCTGTGTCCCTGGATTCGATTCCTCTGCACCACATAAGCAAAAAGAAAAAAAGCCAGAAGTGGCGCTGTGGCTCAAGTGGTAGAGTGCTAACCTTGAGCTGAAGAGCTGAGGGAAAGTGCCCAGGCCCAGAGTTCAGGCCCCACGACTGGACACACACACACACACACACACACACACACACACACACACACACACACACACACACATACACACACAAAATCCTATATTTCCATCAGAAAGAAAGCTACCATCTCATTTTTGAGGAAATGGAAGATCTTGGAAATAAATCATATTAAGTGAAGTAAGCCAGACTTAAAGAAACATAGGTCCCATGGTTTCTTTTATTTGTAATAATTAGTTTACATCAAGGATAATCTCATGTAGTTTAATTTGACATTTTGTTCTATGTTGAGCATGCAACATTATTGCTATATTGTTTGTTATTATTTCTACAAATAGGCAGGAATATTTAAAGAATTACGTTCATCTTATCCATTACTGAAGGAAGAACAAATAAAAGAGCAACCCCTACTCGGAAAAACAACTCGTACTAATTTAGCTTCATTCCTATGTAAGGCCAGTGTTGTCCCCTGTATCCTCATGTTGTACATTACGACTCTATACCGGTTCAACCAGTATATCTACTATCTTCTACATTGTGACCTAAGTGCCACAGTAATTCCACTTTATTTTACTTTTTAAAAAATTTCTCTCTTAATGTTTGAGGTTGGTTTGTGTGTGTGTGTGTGTGTGTGTGTGTGTGTGTGTGTGTGTGTGTGTGTGTGTGTGTTTACAAAGATCAGAGTACATTATTTTTCTTCATTTAGAATTCATCCTTCAGGTCATTGTAAGTTGTGGCTTATGGCATAAGTATCTTGCTATTTTAAGAATGAAACAGAGAAAGATATTTGTGCATGTATCACGGTTGCTTTATTAGTCTGTAGTTGAACACTGAACTTTGATTTATATATTGGCTGTTGTTGTGAATGATGTGAATAACAATGAACTACAGATATATTTGAGTTACCCAGAGAGAAATAATCACATGATTGGTGGGGCAGATGATATTTTAATTTTGGAGTTCTATAGAAAACTGCATATTACTTTCTGCAAGGAGAACACTAATCTGTATTTTGAAGAAGAGTGTAGAAAATCTCCTTTTCTCCACACTCTCACCAACATTATTACCTTTGTTAAAAGGTAATAAAGTGCCGGTTTTTGCTATGTGCAGTACCCCAGACTGGCCTTAGACTTATCCAACCTCCTAAATGCTTAGAATTAAAATCTTTTGCCACCACACCTGATTCCTTTGATCTTTTTGATAAAAGTTATAGTAGTTATGAAGTAGTATCATAGTAATTTTGAATTACATTTCTCTAATGACTTCTGCTCACAAAACATTAAGCCAGCATAGGAGTTGTATTAAACAACTTTGTAAACTTACTGGCGATTTTTCAGGGCTTTAAGAAGAATATGTCTATTCAGATCTTTTGTCCATTTTTAATCTAGTTTCTTGTTAATCTCATCTTTAATCTCTCTATACAAAATCAATAATTAATTCAAAGTAGTAGAAAGGAAAAATATTAAGCAACTCCTATCATTTTCAATTATCAATAGCATGATATTTCTTAATCATTTTCTGTTGACGCTTGAGACTATATAACTCAATTTAGTCAGACTTTTTCCAAGGCTGTATGTGTTTTATTTATTTGACATTGATTGTTCTTTCCAAAGCCTGTGTGTCTAATTTCCCTTGGTTTCTTTCAGTCTCAATTAGTTGAGGTGTCAAATGAAGAATAAATGGAAGGAAGCAAACAAAAAAATAATATAGTTCATCTCATCTGATGATACCTCTACAAGAATGAGGAAAGAGTTGATCCAAGGACCTATGATAGGACATCAAAAAGAGAATTCATTTTTCTAGGTCTTTCTTAACTTTGTGATGTAATTTAAATAATGTAAAACACAATTTACTACTAAGATACTTTTATGTTTTATCAGTTTTGCACATTTTCATATGGACTTCACCTCAGTCTACAACATTCCTTCATCATTCTGTCCCTGATATTTTTACACACACAAGACATAAGATAACCAGTTTGATTTACAGCATGAGAAGTTATCCACCTGGCTTCCTTGGAAGCAGAGCATGGTCAATAGATAACATTACTTCTGATTGCTCACTACATGTAATGGTTTCTGTAATACTTATCGCATTCTTTTTAGTATTTTAAAAACTTCTGGCTAAACTCAAACTCATTCATAGACGTTTGTGTTAAGTATTTCACAAGTTTTATTTCCCTTAATTCTTAAGATAACATTTTCTATAAAGCTAATGTTATTACCATTTTAGTGTTTGGAAAAATTGTAATTAAAGGCAGTAAGTGCATGGCTCAAACACACACTTTGAGCAAAGAAATGAGTCAAAGTTTCCAAAAGTCTTTCAGCAATACACAAAAGGTAGGTAAAATCTCTCCATTCTCTTACACTCTCAATTCAATATTCATATTTCCAAGAAATAATAGCATAGCAATTATTGCCCATGGTGATAGTTTTCTGTTACATTTGGTCTTCAACACAGATTGTGTTGGTGACATTGGGTTATCATGCACAGAGCTGAGCTTATAAGAGAAAAATTTCTTCAGTCCCATAGTTCCTGTTTCCTTTTTAAAAAGTACTAAAACTTTTAAATATTTTCACTTATTGTGTTAAGAATCCAAAAAAACGAAAAAAAATTGCATATAATCACTCCAAAACGCTTTAAAAATTAATGATAAAACAGGACCCCGTGAAGTAAACTTTCTTCTACTTTTAAAATTATTCTAAAAGACTTGCGCTGGTTGGTCACATCTGTAAACCTAACTATTCGCCATATCAACACTGAAGCTAGAGATCTGTGGATAACAGTTGGAAACCAATGAGGAAAAAATAAATTCATAGGATTATTTTTCAAAAATTTCAATGAATTAGCAACAGGCCAGGAATGGAGATGTAGCTCATATAATAGCTCACCAATCTAGAGAGGAAAGGCCTAGCAAGACTTTGAAGCCCTGATTTCAAACTCTGAGCACACCAACATACATGCAATTGGATGAGAACACACGCTCTTGCACACACACACACACACACACGCATTCAAAATACCTTCATATTAGTGTTTTGCATTAATTTCTTTGTTAACAATATTATATGAGTAAAATAAAGGAAATAAACTCTTCCATCTCAGAACATGTTATATGTTTTCTATTGTAAAATTCTGTACACAGGGGTCACATTTCCATGAGCAAGGTAATGAGTACATTTCCTAACATGCGTTGTTACCTCCTCCTTTATGTTCCCCTACCATCCCTTCCCTCCCACCTCTACAAGCACACTCCCCTCCCTAAGTACACTTCCCCTGCCTAAATTGTAAAGTTCATTTTTCATCATAGTGTCTTGTGCATCTCATTGTTATAATGGGTCAACCTGTATCCCTATTTAAGCATCTTGTTTTTTTTCCTTTCCCTCCCCAAATTAGAGGAACGTATATACAAGATGTGGGCGCACTAACTTCAAATACAGTGTAAACGGGTTATAGCATGGGGGAGGAACATATAAAGAAACAAAAAAAAACACATCACCTGTTATAAGTACGTTAGAATCAATAACAAGCAAGAGAAAAACACACGTGTGTTCCTATCTTGGGTTTGATTTGCCTAATCTGGTCATATGTGCAAAGCTTTTAACCTTTTCTGCTTATCTCAGACATAAAATAGTTATTAAAAATTAAGGAAAACATAGGGCCTATGTTTCTCTGGATCTGGCTTACATCACTTAATATTTTTTTCCAAGTCTTTCCATTTTCTAACAAATTGGGCGATGCCATTCTTTCTGATGGAGAAATAGAATTCCATTGATATAAATACCACATTTTCTTGATCCATTCATCTACTGAGGGGCATCTGGGTTGGTTTCAGATCTTAGCGATGGTAAATAATGCTGCAGTAAACATAGTTGTGCTGGTAGCTTTAGTGTGGTCTTATTTGTGATCATCTGGGTAAATGTACAAAAGTGGGATTCCTGGGTCATAGGGGAGCTCTATGTGGAGTCTTTTGAGGAACCTCCATAGTACTTTCCAAAGGGTTGAATAAGTTTACACTCCCACCAAGAAGGCAGTACAGTTCTCTTGTGGCTACATCCCCTCCAGCATCTGTTGTTGTAAAAGTATGGAATGGTTCAGGAATTTGCCTGTCATCCTTTCTCAGGGGCCATTCTAATCTTCTCTGTATTGTTCCAATGTTAGAGTACTTGATGCTGAATTGAGCATAGAACATTTTTTATATATAAAGTGTAATTTATTTTCTTAAACTAGACACTTCAACAAAAAGTAAGCTCAAAAGAATTGCCATGAAATTTTAGAACCATGTACTTCTTACATAAGCACACATTTAAGAATAAAGACTGACATGTCAAAAACAAAATAATTCCAGATATTTGTTGTTCAAGAGATGTGTAAGAGGAGGAATTCAATTATTTTATACAAGGCACCTGTCATAATGAACACTGAAGCAAGTGTTAAGGTTTTTTTTAAGTTTTAATGTTTTAAACATATTTAATTTTGGGAATTTGCTTATATATGCCAAAACTAGGACTGTTTGGCAGAACATAAATTTTTTTTGGGGTGGGAGTCTGCGAGTGGGGCCTGAACTCTGGGACTGGGCGCTGTCCCTCAGCTCTTCAGCTCAAAGCTACTGCTCTACCACTTGAACCAACGTGCCAGTTCCAACTTTTTTCTTTTTGCTTATGTGGTGCTAAGGAATCGAACCCAGGGCTTCATGCATGCAAGGCAAGCACTCTACCACGAAGCCACCTACCCAGCCCCAGGTCATAAAACTTTTTGATAAAGTATTTAAGATTTATGGTAGCAGACATATGCTACTAAGTATGTACATTTCAGAGTTTATAGAAATTTTACTAATGAGAAGTTGCAAAGTCTTTGTGTAAAGGAGCAAAATAAAGAGTTAAGACTTTTAACTACATAGTTTCTATTAAAAATATAGGGCTTCCTTTTTTTAGATGTTAGTGAGGAACAAATAATGATATAAGCCATATACAAATGATGAGATGAGCCATAAATAGTAATCTTAATGGGTAACTTTAAAGACTGCTCATAGCCTTTAAAACTCTTGTTGAACATCATAATCTTAGGCAGTTTTAAATGTACAGGAATATGAGAAAATAGTAAAATCTAATACGTAGTACCCTTCAAATACTGAAAACACTGGTAATTGTTTTGTTTTTCATTTTATTAATCATTAATATTTAATTATTGGTTTTTCTTATTTGTAGCATTGTTTTCCTTGTTGTAATATAATACAACTTTTTGTAAGTCATCATTATGAAGTACTTGGAGAAGGTTACTGGGATGGCCAAACCATTTTTTATAGGTGCATGTGAATTTATGAAGAGGAAAATTAAGAACAAAATATTTATTTAAAAAGTTATGAAGTAGAGTCTGAATCAGGAATGTTGATAAATGTCCACACCTAAAATCTTACCCAGAGGCTGAAGCAGTGATTTTAAAGAGTTGAGGCCACAAAAGTGAGAGACTGTGTTTAGTTTTGTTTTATATTTTGATTTTGCTCGTAATGGGGCTTGAACTCTGGGTCCTAGGTGCTGTCCCTCAGCTCAAGGCTAGTGCTACCACTTGAGCCACAACACCACTTCCATCTTTTTCTGCTTATGTGGTGCTGAGAAATCAAATCTAGGGCCTCATGCATGCAAGGCAAGCACTCTAACACTGAGCCACCTTCCAAGCACCTGACAGAATGTTTTTTAAAAAATCAATTATCCAACATTTGCTTTCTGCTTTGGGTTATGTTATTAAATATATGAATACCTTTTTATATCATTGTGAATTGTCATACTTTTCAAAGTCATGAAATAGCTCAGAGTTTGCTTCCATGAAGATTGTTTTTACATTTAAAATTTCTCCTGAGACATTTTTATTTTTAACAAAATAACTTTATATTTCATTTTGATGGGTTATCATACATCAAATACCTTCAAATATATATGTAGATTCTAAAGACAGCAGTATGAATATTCTCATACTGCTCTTGTTTATCTGTTATGCACTTTCAGTATTGTGATATTTCTCTTTTTCTTTCACTCTCCCATTTCCTCTCTTTCTCTTTCATGCTCCATGTCTGCTGCTCTTCTATGGTGAAAACTTTAAAAACTTGAAAAAGGAAATCAAAACAGAACTTAGAAAATGGGAAAAACTCCCATGCTCCTGGATTGGAAAGATTAACATCGTGAAAATGGCAATACTTCCCAAGGCTATCTACAAATTTAATGCAATACCTATCAAAATTCCAACCTCATTCTTCAAGGAAATAGAAGAGGCAATCCAAAAATTCATATGGAATAATAAAAGACCCCGAATAACAAAAACGCTCCTCAATAGAAAGAACACTGCTGGAGGAATATCAATACCAAATTTCAAACTCTACTATAAAGCCATAGTAATCAAAATAGCTTGGTACTGGCACAAGAACAGACTTCAGGACAAATGGCATAGAATTGAAAACCCAGAAATGAACCTAAAGACCTATAGTCATCTAATCTTTGATAAGGGAGCTAAAAAAATAGAATGGAAGAAAGACAGCCTCTTCAGTAAATGGTGCTGTCAAAATTGCTTAACTACTTGTAGAAAACTAAAGCTAGATCCTTATATATCACCCTGCACCAGAATCAACTCCAAATGGATCAAAGACCACGGAGTCAAAGCAGACACTCTGAAAACATTACAGGATGGAATAGGAGAAACCCTAGGTCTCCTTGGCTCTGGCTGAAATTTTCTGAATAGAGACCCGGAAACACAACAAATCAAAGAAAGGTTGGACAAATGGGATTGCATGAAGTTGCAGAGCTTCTGCATGGCAAAGGACATAGCTAGCAAGATCAATAGAAAGCCCACAGATTGGGAGAAGATCTTCACTAGCCATAAAACGGACAAGGGTCTCATATCTAAAATATACTTGGAACTCAAAAAATTAAATCCCCCAACAATAAATCCTCAAAGAAACAACTGCCAAATAAATAAGTAGGCTAATGACTTAAAGAGAAACTTCTCTGAAGAAGAAAGAAGGATGGCCAATAGACACATGAAAAAATGCTCAACCTCCCTAGCCATAAAAAAATGCAAATCAAAACAACATTGTCATACCACCTCACCCTAATATGTCCCTCCCCTACAGTATAACCCCTGCTTTCACTATATTTGATGTCGGTATAATTTGTGGAGGGTAAGTGGAAAAACAAGTCGTTTAAATAAGGATACAGGTGGACCTGTTGCAACAATGAGAAGTACAAGTTGTCATGTCAAAATCGAACTTTACAACTTGGGGGGGGGAGGAGGGGTGGGAGGAAAGATGGGAAGAGATAGGAAGGGTAAACAAAGGAGGAGGCTACAATGCTTGATAAGAAATGTACTCACCGTCTTGCCCATGTAATTATAAACCCTCTGTACAGTATTTTCACAATAAAAAAAAAAAAAGAATTTCTGCTGGTCTACTATTATCCTTCAGAATCCACTGGTTTTGTGGGAACATGATAGCGACCATCAGTTACCCTTGCATTCTTTAAGAGTTATAACAGTGACGTGATGTTATTCATTTCTATTCTAAATGGCAAAACAACAGATCTAGGAATTCCTTTTCACTTTTACTACTGTTATAAATTTTATCTCATAGGAATCATTGAAACGGATAGGATACTTTTAACCTCTGACCTAAAAGTTCGTTTTCTTTTTTCTTTTACAAACGACCTTTTTCTTTTATTATAAGTAAATACATGTAATGAAAACAACGCTTTCCTGTGGAAAGTAGACCTAATATATTCAGGGATGAAAAACAAGGTAATGGGGGAAGTGATTACAAAGGATGCCCATCATAGAGCACGGAACCTCAGAGCAGTTTATCATGTACACTTTGTGAGAATGACAATGTGCTGGGAACTATAGATTAAATCATTGAACAACTGATATAAATATATACACATATATTTGTATATGTATATTTATTTTTAAATGCATATATGTGTGTATATGCCCTTATATATGTATACATGCATGTTACTATACACAAAAATACATACATACACACATGTACACATGCACACATGGAGAAAGACACATAGTTACAGACAACACAAGTTTCACTACTTGTTGAATATGCCTTAGACATAATGTTTGGAATCAAATATGTTGAAGATGTATTTGTCTCTAAAAATTCTTTTACCACTCCTATCTCTTTTTTTAAAGTAATTTATTAATTTATATGATAGTCCTATTCTTACGGCACACTGGAGACAGGTAACTTGCCAAATACATGAAGCAGTTTGTTATGTACTCAATACAAGCTCCACTCCAGTGTAGACCTTGAACTCTGGGCTTAGGCGCTGTCCCTCAGCTCTTCATCTCAAGGCTAGTGCTCTACCACTGGAGCCACAGCACCACTTCCAGCTTTTTCTTTTTATGTGGTGCTGAAGAATTGAACCCAGGCCTCATGCATGCAAAGCAAGAACTCTACCACTGAGCCATCTTCCCAGCATCTCCTCTTATCTCTTCAAATGGGTAGGTTTTGACACATTCGACTTTCAAAATGCAGTACAAGTGATAGCAAGTCAATCGGAAATCTCAGTAAGTAAACGTCATATGGCGTCTCCTTGCTCCCCAGGGAATGCTAGTTCTTGTAGACACTCTCAAAAACCAAAGTAGCAGGAAAATACCCTGGTACAGAATAAAGTTATAAGGCTTTAAATGGCATTCTTCCTTGAGTTCTTTTCCAACAGCCAGCATCAATTCTTAAGCAGATGAGTGAGTCCTCAGAAGAATGGAGCTCAGGTCAACATTTAACAAACTCATGTGAAAAGTCCTATGTGAGAAATGCTGACTGAGGTCTTGCTGATTTCATGGTCAAGAAAATAAGACAAAAGGAAAGTATTTTAATGTATTAAAATTTGAGAATAATTTGTAACCTGTCAATAAATGTGTAGAACACAATTATACCAAAATGACAAAAAATGATGTGCATGTGAATTACGTGCTCTTGGACTTGGCGAGTGATCTTAGGTGTGTCTACACAAGTAGAATCAGCACAAATCAATCAGCATTTCTTCATTTAAGATACAAGGAAAGGATACAGGTTGACCAATTGCAACAATGAGATGTACAAGACACTCTATCGGGGGAGGGGTTTGGAGGGAAGAGTTGGGAGGCGTGAAGGGAAGGGATGGTAGGGGAAAAACCAAGGAGGGGGTAAAAATGCTCAATAAGAAATGTACTCATTACCTTACATATGTAACTGTAAACACTCTGCACAGGACATTTACAATAAAAATATGTATTAAAAACATACAAGGAAAACTTCTGTACTTATCGGAAGTTGTATTTGTCACTCAATATCAGTAAGGTATCAGTTTTATGATCACAGGCATATTAAAATTCTGGATGCTCAAATTCTCTACATAAGCACAGTCTATTATTTACATTAGAATCTGCCCACATCCTAGTGCAGTGTAATTGCAATGAAAATTTTTACTACATTCTATGTTTGTAATAGAAATAAAATCATATGCACTATCAACTGATGCAAATTTTTTCAGATAATTTTTTAGTGTGAAAATACTGTAAACAGAGGATGCAATTACATGGGCAAGGAAATGAGTATATTTCTTACCAAGCATTTTTGCCACCTCCTTTGTTTCCCCTTCCCATCCCTCCCCTTCTCACCACCCTGGTCCCTCTCCTCTTTAATCCCTGCCCCCCAGCCAAAGTTGTAATGTTCGTTTTTCCATATAAAGTCTTGTACATCTCATTGTTGCAACACGTCCACCTGTATCCATATATAAACAATTTGTTATTCCCTTTCGCCTCCACAAATTATATTAACATAAACTACAGTGAAAGCAGGGGTTATACCTTGGGGAAGGGACATAAAATGCAAGAAACAAATCATCTTATAAATATGTTAGAAACAATAATAAGAAAAAAAAAACATTTGAATCCTTACCTTAGGGTTCATTTCATCAAACATCTACTTATCTGAACGTTTCTGCTGTCTCAGACATATACTAGGGATTGCAAGTAAGGGAAACCATGAGAACTATGTTTCTTTGGGGCTGTCTTGCTTTACTTAATATATTTTTTCCAATTCTTCCCATTTCCTAACAAATGGAGCAATGTCATTCTTTCTGATGGAGGCATAGAATTCCATTGTGTATATATACCACATTTTCTTGATCCATTCATCTACTAAGGGGCATCTGTGTTGGTTCCATATCTTAGCCATGGTAAATAATGCTGCAATAAACATGGTTGTACTGGTAGCTTTAGTAAGGTCTTATTTGTGATCATTTGGGTAAAAGCCCAAAAGTGGGATTGCTGGGTCATTGGACAGCTCTATGTGGCGTCTTTGAGGAACCTCCATACTAATTTCGAAAGTGGTTGAACAAGTTTACACTCCTACCAACAATGCAGTAAGGTTCCCTTCTGTCCACATCCCCTCCAGCATCTTTTGCAATTATATTTCTTGATTTAGCCATTGGAACTGGGGTGAGGTGATATCACAATGTTGTTTTGATTTGTATTTCTCTTATGGCTAGGGAGGTTGAGCATTTCCTCATGTATCTATTGCCCTTCCTTCTTTCCTCTTCAGTGGGCCTTTAGCCCACTTATTTATTGCCCAGTTGTTTCATTGAAAATTTGTTGTTGGGGAATTTAATTTTTTGAGTTCCAGGTATATTTTAGATATGAGACCCTTGATCTTGCTAGCTATGTGTTAGCCATGCAGAAGTTCTGCAATTCCATGCAATCCCATTTTTCCAACCTTTCTTTGATTTGTTGAGTTTCCAGGTCTCTATTAAGAAAATATTGACCTGTGAAAAGGAGACCTAGGGTTTCTCTAATTCCATCCTTTAAAGATTTCAGAGTGTCTGCTTTGACTCCGAGGTATCTGATCAATGTGGAGATGATTCTGTTGCAGGGTGATATATAAGGATCCATCTTTAGTTTTCTACAAATGATTAACCAATTTTTCCAGCACTATTTACTGAAGAGGGTGTCTTTCTTCCATTCTAGTTTTTAGCTCCCTTATTGAAGATTACAGTGCTATAGGTCTGTGGGTTCATTTCTGGGTTTTCAATTCTATTCTAGGTATATTTTAGATATGAGACCCTTGTCCATTGTATGGCTAGTGAAGATTTCCCAATGTGTGGGCTTTCTGTTGATCTTGTTAGCTATACCCTTTGCCATGAAGAAGCTCAGCAATTTCATGCAATCCCATTTGTCCAACCTCTCTTTGATTTGTTGTGTTTCTATGTTTCTATTAAGAAATTTTAGGCCTGTACCAAGGAGACCTATGATTTCTGCTATTCCATCCTGTAATGTTTTCAGAATGTCTGCTTTGACTCTGAGGTCTTTGATCCATTTGGAGTTGATTCTGGTACAGGGTGTTATATAAGGATCGAGCTTTAGTTTTCTACAAGTAGTTAACCAGTTTTGCCAGCACCATTTACTGAAGAGGCTGTCTTTCCTCTATTCTAATTTTTTAACTCCCTTATCAAAGATTAGATGGCTTATATGTCTGTAGGTTCCTTTCTGGGTTTTCAGCTCTATTCCATTGGTGCTGAGGTCTGTTCTTGTGCACGTACCAAGCTCTTTTGATTACTATGGATTTATAGTAGAGTTTGAAATTTGGTATTGATATTCCTCCAGCACTGTTCTTTCTGTTAAGGATTGTTTTGCTATTTGGGGCCTTTAATAGTTCCATGTAAATTTTTGGATTGCCTCTTTTTTTCCTTGAAGAATGCCGTGGGAACATTGAAAGGCATCACATTGAATTAGTAGATAGCCTTGGGGATTATTGCCATTATCACGATGTAAATCCTTCCAATCCAGGAACATGAGAGGTTTTTCCACTTTCTAATTTCTGTTTGATTTCCCTTTTCACGTTTTTAAATTTTTCTTTTTTCCACGTTTTTTAAATTTTTCATTATAAAGGTCCTTCACTTCTTTGGTTAAGTTAATTCCTAGGTATTATTGATTGTGGGACTATTACAAATGGAGTTGCTTTCCTGATTTCAGACACACTTTTCTCATTGCTGCCATACAGAAAAGCCATTGATTTTTGAGGGTTAATTTTATACCCCATTACTTTGCCAAAATTTAGAATCAGCTTGAGTCATTTGGGTCTGGAGTCCGTGGGATTCATTAAACACAAGCTAATGTCATCTGCAAAGAGGGAGAGTTTTATTTAATCTTTCCCTGTTTGGATCCCTTTATTGCCTCTTTTCTTATTGCTGTAGCTAGTCATTCTATTACTAAATTGAAGTGGAGAGAGTGGACATCCTTGTCTCGTTCCTGAGTTAAGATGAAATGGCTTTAGTTTTTCACCATTAAGTAAAATTCTGGCTGTTTGTCATATACAGCCTTTATTGTATTGAGGAATGTTCCCTGGATTCCTAATTTTTCCAGAACCCTCATCACAAAGGATTGTTGGATCTTGTCAAATGCTTTTTTCTGCATCTATTGAGATAATCATGTGGTTCTTATCCTTGCTCCTGTTGATGTGATGAATTATGTTAATTGATTTGTGTATATTGAACCAGCTTTGCAGCCCTGAAATGAATCTTGTTTGATGGTGGTGTATGAGTTTTTGGATGAATTGTTGAAATTGATTGGCCAGAATTTTGTTGAGAAGTTTTGCATTAATGTTCATCAAAGAAATGGGTCTATAGTTCTCTTACTTTGATGAGTCCCTGCCTTGTATTGGGATGAGGGTTATGATGACTTCATAGAATGAGTTCGGTTATGAACTTTCTATTTCAATTCCATTGAAGAGTTGGAAAAGTATTGGTGTGAGCTCTGCCATGAAGGCCTTATAGAATTCCGCTGTAAAGCTGCTTTTCTGAGATGGGAGGTCTCTTATTACTGTTTCTATTTCAGTGTTTGATATGAGCCAGTTAAGATGGTTTAACTCACCTTGGTTTGTTTCAGCATTTCGATATTGGCTTGGAAAACGTCTATTTCTGCCAGGCACTCTAACTTATTAGCATAATATTTTGAGAAGTATTCTCTTATATTGTTCTGAATCTTGGTTGTTACTGTGGTGATGTTTCCATTCTCATACCTGAGTTTATTTATTTGAGTGTGTTCTCTTCTTTTTCTCATAAGATTTGCTAAGGATCTGTCAATTTTTTTAATTTTTCAAAGTATCAACTCTTTGGTTTTTGGTTCTTACAATTTTTATTTTTGGATTCTAATTCGTTTAATTCTGGTGTAATTTTAATGATTTCTTTCCATCTACTGTATTGTAGCTAGGCGCCAGTGGCTCATGATTGTAACTCTAGCTACTAAAGTGGCTGAGAGCTGAGAATCATGGTTCAAAGCTAGCCTAGGCAGGAAAGTCCATGAGACTCTTACCTCAAATGAGACAAAAGAAAACTGTTAGTTGCTCAAGTGGTAGAGCACTAATCTTGAGCTGAAGAGCTGAGGGGCAGTGTCCAGGTCCAGATTTCAAGTCCCACGACTGACAACAATTAAAAATAAACATTTACAAATAAACAATATTTTGACATAAATGTTAAATATATATTCTAAAAATTTTTAAATCCTCACTGGATATATTAGTTTATATAAATATATAGAAGTGTTTTCTGGTTTTAGTTGTTTTTGAGTCAATTGTGTAAATCAAACATTTCTCATTCAATTCATATGTGTAGTTTTATAAACTTATAGGTCATAGTATAAAATTAGCAGATATGTGATAGACAGTGCTGTTTTAGGTATCTACCTTGGCATTCTAAAATTAAGACTTCTCCCCCAAAATCGATATGCCCTCTAACCTTGTCAGAGCTTTCATCTTATTGGAGCAGAAAAGTATCATCGTTTGGAACAACTGTAACATTTTACATGTATTCCACTTAGTTTAACAACCAAAACAGTCAAGTCATCTGAACCATGCAAGTAATAACAAAATGTCTTCTGACATTTTTATTCTCTTAAGAGATGAAAATCTTTAATTATACATTTATTTTTTTTCTGCCTAAGATCCTATATCTTAGGAAGATCTTTTTGTGTAACCCTGTGTTCCTGATAAAAAAAACCAGAACAAAGGCAATAATGAAAATAGCCAATGAAAATACTTGAAAGCAGTATTGCCATTTTCACTATATTAAGTCTGCCTATCCAAGAGCATGGGAGGTCTTTCCATTTCCTAGTATCTTGTGTAATTTGTTTCTTTAACTTTTTATAGTTTTATTTATTTTTTTATTGTGAAAATAGTGTAAAGAGGGTTTATAATTACATGGGCAACATAATGAGTACATTTCTTATCAATCATTGTAGACTCCTCCTTTGTTTCCCCTTCCCATCTCTTCCCATGCTCCTCCCGCCCCCCCCAACCCAATCTTCTTCCCCCCACCAAAGTTGTAAAGTTTGTATTCGACATAATGAGTTGTATATCTCATTATTACAATAGATCCACCTGTATCCCTATTTAAATAATTTGTTTTTTTCTCTTCCCCTCCACAAATTATATCAACATCAAATACAGTGAAAGCTGGGGTTACACCATGGGGCAGGAACATACAAAGCAACAAAGAACTAATCTTATAAATGTGTTAGAAACAATCACCTGAAAGAAAAAAATACATTTGAATGCTTATCTTAGGGTTCATTTCTCTAACATCAACTTATCTGACCTTTCTGCTTGACTCAGAATATACTAGTTTTAGCAAATAAGGGAAATCATGGGACCTAAGTTTCTTTGGGCCTGGGTTACTTCACTTAATATAATTTTTCCAAGTCTTTCCATTTCCTAACAAATGGGGCAATGTCATTCTTTCTGATGGAGGCACAGAATTCCATTGTGTATATATACCACATTTTTATAGTTTTCATTAAATAGTTCTTTTACATCTTTGGTTAGGTTAATTCTTAAATATTTTATTTTGGGGGAGGTTATTGTGAATGGGGTAGCTCCCTTTCTGCTTGTACATTGTCAGTGTACAGGAAGGCAACTGATTTTATGGGTTGATTTTGTATCCTGCTACTTTGCTGAAGTGATTTATGATTTCTAAGAGTTTGGGAATGGAGTTTTTGTGATCGTGAAGGTATAGTATTTTGTCATCTGTAAAAAGGGATAGTTTAACTTCTTCTTTTCCTATGCGGATCCCTTTAATGTCTTTTTCTTACCTTATTTACCTGGGTAAGGGTTCCAGGACTATTTTGAAGAGGAGTGGAGACAGTGGGCATCCTTGCCTTGTTCCTGATTTTAAGAGAATTGGTTTTAGCATTTCCCCATTAAGTATAATATTGGCTATTGGTCTGTCATAAATGGCTTTTATTGTTTTAAGAAATGTTCCTTCTATTCTTATTTTCTCCAGAGCTTTTCCATGAATGAATGTTGAATTTTATCAAAGGCCTTTCCAGTATCTGTGGAGATAATCATGTGGTTCTTGACCTTGGCTCTGTTGATGTGTAGGATTACATTTATTGACTTATGTATGTTAAACCATCCCTGCATCTCTGGGATGAAGCCTATCTGATCATAGTGTATGATTTTTTTTTTTTTTATGTTTCTGGATTCTGTTAGCTAGAATCCTGTTAAGGATCTTTGCATCTGTGTTCATCAAAGAAATTGGCCTGTAATTCTCTTTTTTGTTTGGGTCTTTGCCTGGTTTGAGGATGAGTGTGATATTGGCTTCGTAGAATGAGTTTGGGATAGCTCCCTCCTTCTCTGTTTCTCTGAAGAGCTTGAGGATTATGGCCATTAGTTCTTCTTTAAAGGTCTTATAGAATTCTGCTGTGAATCCATCTGGTCTTGGGCTTTTTTTGTTGGAAGACTTCTGATTGTTTCTGTATCTCGTTGTAGGATATTGGCTTATTTAATGATTTACTTCTTCTTTGCTTAGTTTGGGCAACTTGTATTTCTCTAAAAATGCATCCATTTCTGCCAGGTTTTCTTACTTTAGAGAGTATAACTTTTGAAAGTAGTCCGATAAGATTGTTTTAGATATTTTGTGTATGTATTGTGAATTTTCCTATGGCATCCCTAATCCTGTTAATATGGGTTTCCTCTCTTCTTTTTAATTAATCTTGCCAACAGTCCATCAATTTTATTTATTTTTTCAAAGAACCAGTTTTTTCTATGGGTAATTCTGGCTATGGTTCTACAATTTTCTAATTCATTAATCTCCAGTCTTAGTTTGGTTATCTGGCTCCTTCTAGTAAATTTAGGTTGCATTTTTTTTCATGTTTTTCTAGCTATTTTAATTGCAACATGAGATAATTTACTTGGTCTGTCTCTATTTTCTTGATGTGGGCACTGAGGGCAATAAATTTTCCCCTCAGGACTGCTTTTGATGTGTCCTACAAGTTTCTTTGTGCGGTGTTTTCATTTTCATTGAGTTGTAGGAAATTATTTCTTCTTTGATCTCTTCTGTTACCTAGCCATTGCTTAGAAGTGTGCTGTTCAATTTCCATGTATTAGAATAATTTCTGCTGTATGCTTTGTTATTGAGAACTAGCTTGATTCCACTGGGGTCAGATAGGATAGAGGGGATTAAGTCGATCCCCTTGTATTTGCTTAAGTTCCTTGCATGAACTATGATATGGTCTATTTTGGAGAAAGTTCCATGAGCTACTAAGAAGAATGTGTACTCTGTTGTTTTAGGGTGAAATACTCGGTAGATGTCAGTTAATTCCGTTGAAGTATGGCCTCACTTAATTCAGTAGCTTCTTTTCCAATCCTCTGTTTGGTAGACCTGTCCTTTGGCGAGAGTGGGGTGTTAAAGTCTACTAGTATTATCATATTGGGATCTATTTTATTCTGTAAGTTTGAGAGTATTTGCTTAACATATCTGGGTGCACCAATGTTTGGGGAATATAAGTTGGTAATATAAGAGGGAACTGTCCTCCTCTTGGGTTGTTCCCTGTATTAATATGTAGTGTCCAGCCTTGTCTTTTTGTATTGATTATAATGAAAAGTTTATCTTCTGAGATATCAGGCTTGCTACACTTGCTTTCTTACTGGGGGCATTTGATTGGTAGATCCTTTTCCAACTCTTTACTCTGAGTTTGTTTGTATGTTTGGCTGAGAGGTGTGTCTCCTGAAGGCAACATATGGATAGGTCGGTCATGTTTTCTAATCCAATCCGCAGTTCTTTTTCTTTTGATTGGCAAATTAAGCCCGTTAATATTAAGAGATAGTATAGAGAGATGCATTTTGATCCCTGTCATTCCCAATTTCCCTCAGTTTTTCTTCTTTCCTTTCCTCCTGTGCTTGCTCAGTTAGATTTCTATTAATTACTGTCTGGGTACATGTCCCTGTTCCTGGTTGCTTTCTTCAGGTTGTGTTCCCACTCTTAGTATTCTTTGTAATGCTGGCTTAATGTTTATGTATTCATTTAGTTTTTATTTGCTATTAAAAATTTTCAGCTCTCCATCGAATGTAAATGCTAGCTTTTCCGAGTATATCAGTCTGGGTTGACAGTTATTGGCTCTCAGGGCTTGTATGGTACTTTCCCAGGCCTTTCTTGCATTCAGTATTTGTGTGGAGAGATCTGCAGTGATTCTAATTTTTTCCCATTTATTATAGCTCCTTCTTCATTTTTGCTGCATGCAAGATGGTTTCCTTTTTATTCAGGTCTATCATTTTTACTATAATGTGTCTAGAAGTGTTTCTCCTGGTGTCTTGCTTGTTAGGTGTTCTATATGCTTCTGTTATGTAGGTAAGATGTTCTTTTTTGAGATGGGGAAAATTTCACTGATTATCTTGTTGAATAGGTGTTGCATTCCCTTGCTTTGATATTCCTCACCTTCGTCCACTCCAATTATACAAAGGTTAAATTTCTTGGCACTATCTGCTTGCTCTTGAATTTCCCTTGGGCATAATTTTAGTGATGTTTCCATATCTGTCATTGTTTGGTCCAGTTGGTGTATTCTGTCTTCTGTATCTGACACTCTACATTCCATTTCGTTCACTCTGTTAACTGTGGCTTCCATTGTGGTTTGCAAGGAAGAAATGGACTCATTTATGGATTTGGTGTTGGTTCTCAAAGTACTGATCTCACCTCTTAATAAGGTATGTATTGCCTCTATTTTGGCATTTTTCTCACTTCTGAGTGAGGTATGTACTTCCTCTACTTTTGTGTGTACCTCGTGTTTGAGATCCTGCATTTCTTTCGATAGTTTGTCCCCATGTTCTTTAATTTCTGGTCTATTTCTCGCTTTATTTTTTGAGTCATTGTCTCCAGCATCCCTTGGATGTAGCTTTTGTCTTTCATTCCTGCTTTGCTCCCACTGGGGCTCTCCCCTGTGTGGCTGCTGGCTATTGGGGATACCTTGCTATCCTGGCTATTAATAAATCTTGTAATTTTTCTCTGTGATTTTCCCATGTGGGTCCAGGATTATTGGAGACAAATCTGAAATTTTGTTTTGGTCAATATGTGTCTGATTTTGCTTGGTTGTTGTTTCTGTGTTGGTAGAGAGAGTTTGTACCTGATTTCGGTTCTGTTGGGGGCCGACCTCCAGCTGCTGGTCTGACCCACATAGGGTTCTCAGCTCTTTGCTGTAGATCACTGGCAGCTTTCGTCATTGGAAGGGTTGAGCAGCCTAGACTGCTCCTGTTTGCTCCTACGGGTGCTCTTGGCAAGATTGGATGTGCTGGATGAACTCTCTCAGATGCTGGAGTCTGCTATGGGCTCCTGATGGGTTTTTTTTTGTGGAGGAAAGGCTGGTTTTGGGCTTGAACTCTGGGCTTGGGCACTGTCCCTCAGATCTTAAGCTCAAGGATGGCATCCTACCATTTGAACCACAGCACCACTTCTGACCCTTTGTGCTTATGTGGTGCTGAGGAATCAGATCCAAGACCTCATGCACCCAACACAAGCACTCTACTGCTGAGCCACCTTACCAGCCTGAGCTCCTGCCTATTATCAGGTCCTGGTGCCCTGTGTTGTCTAATAACCTAGAATATATGGGTCGGGTTCTGGTGGGGTTTGGGCTTCTCTTGTCCTGAGCCCCCCTGGTCTTTTGCTCTCACAGGCGTGCTTCCCAGTGGGTGCAGTTCCTTGTTTTCTCCCCTCTGCTGAGGCTTATGCTCAGCTTCTGACTTCAGTTGGGAAAGGTTGGTTGTGTTGCTCAGGCACTGGATCCCCAGGCCTGGTCCCGGCCCAAGGCCTGGGGAACGCGGGTTGGAGATGTGCTGCTGTGTATCCCACCTAGGTTACACAGCCTGGGGTACACAGTTCAAATTTCTTCCACTGTTGGGTATCTTGACCCAGGGGCGCTGTTCCTGGCTTGGGCGTTTAAGCTCCCTTCCAGGGGCGCTCTTGCTGTAGCCTGGTCAGCTGAGTGTGCTACACGGTTTGGTGGAGCTCTCCAACAGTTCCCAGTTTTAGTGGGTCCTGTGGTACAAGTGTTGGGGTAGGAGGTCTGGCTCATGGTCTGGGGATTCCCACCAGCCCTGGTCTCTCTTGAGGGATACAGAGTCCCCTGCGGGGTACTCACCCTGGAACTAGTTGTTTCTGTGTGATGTAGGTCATTGGTTGCATTTCCAATCAGAGTTCAGTTGAGGCTGGGCTGGGCGGTGGTAGCTCTGTGTGATTCTCTTCTGTCTCTGCCTAATTTGATGCTGTTTGGGTCTGCACCATTAGATGGGCCTCTAACCTCTGCCCGAGGGGTGGGGGAGGGTCCTCCGTGCAGGTTCTGAGAACTGGGGTTTGTCTGCATTTGCACTCTCCGGATCAGCACCAGTTCCTTGCATGTCTTCTGCTCTGGTGTTCGGTGGGAGTCCCATGTAGTTCTGGGGTTCCTGCCATGGGGTTGAGGGGCTTTGGTGGGATGGAGCCTCTCTGCTCAGATGGAGAGTGAGGGGTGGGATCTTTGTTCAAGCTCCCGGCTAGGAGGTTTCTCCGTTCATCACGATCAGTGGGTCTGACACTAGTACCTCAGGCTGCTTCTGCGCAGGTTATCTGCACACAAACTCCTGTATCTCTGGGACTTGGACAGCCCCTGCTGGGTGGTCTGGCCATGGCTTGGTGCGCTGCTGCGCTGCCAGTAAAGGTTGAGGGAGGAGTCTTCCTGCTCCTCTGTTCTGAAATTCTTCTTTTTCTCTCTTTCTTTTTTGTTATTTTCCACCTTCTGTTTTTCTCTGGGTGTTCATCTTTTTGTTGTTGTCAGTCTCTTGGGGAGATTAAGCATCGGAACTTGAACTCTCTTTTGGGTTGGGGAGAGCTGTGGCGTTTCCATACTGCCCTGTCACCATCTTGGTACCCCTTCTCATCTATTTTTTTATTGTGAAAATACTGTACAGAGGGATTACAATTACATGGGCAAGATAATGAGTACATTTCTTATCAAGCATTGAAGCTCCTCCTTTTTTTCTCCTTCCCATCCCTTCCCATCCTCCTCCAGGAAAGTATGAAATTCTTGATTTGAAGCCTTTTTCTTGATATCCACAACGTGTCATTCTTCCTTTATTAATAGGAGAATTTGGAGAAAAGATTAGAATTCACACTACAAAAAGGAGAAGAGGAAAAGAGAAGGAGAAATCTAGATATTTTGTTCTTCCTCACCTCAATCACAAGGTCTGGATAATGATTATGGATATTAGATACAATGATCTAAAATGATTAAACCCATCTATAGAAAATAGATAATCCCATAAATGATCACATGGAGAATGTTTATTTATAAAAAAATTGTAATAATGTCCAACAGGAAATCTTATCTATTTGTTTAGTTCTTGTTTGGTATTTATTAAATTCTAGTATGCTATAGTCAACTAACATAAAGGTATAAAATATAAAAAACTAACATCTTAATATCATATTCTAACATTAGCTTAATTCTGCTTTTGTTATATGGTGAGGCTGTATTTGAGTTTTGCCTCAATTTCACATGATATATTCTTCCAGTATATAAGTTGAAAGAAGACTCATTTTGAAACTATGCTATTTTTATAGCTAAGGGAAAACAATTCAGCTATTAGACACAGACAATGAGACAGAAATCTTCCCCTAGAAATAGCCTTTCACTACTTCTGGTTCATTTTTGTAAGCTGATGTAAGTCACATGACCCAGCTTGACATTGCAAAGTACAGGTAAATCTCACCAACAGGACGCTGATGCAGGACATAGAGTAATATGACCATATATACAACACTTGAGATAAAGAGGGGGGGAAAAAAGAGAACTATAATACAATCAATCATACTCACTATCACAAATCTCTACAAGAAGGAAGCTATTATGTACCTTTATTTTTAAAACTACTGAGATCTTCAAATCATGTCTTTTATGCTTGGATGTTACAGGAATTAGAGAACATTTTGATACTGAGACAGCATAAAATTTCCAAGAAAGCTGGAGTGAGAATTTCAATACTACCATTTATACTCCAAGAAAAGAAACCATTTCATAGACAATACTTTATACTTTCTTACCTAGTATCTTTTTAACCAGAAATGGATTTTGTTAATATATGTTACTATCCACCAGAATAAATGTTTCATTTCTCTGCATCTTGTGCAGACAGTATAGTCAATTACAGGTAAGAGGGAGTTCATCAATAGCACTTTTTAAAAATGCAAAAAATGTGGACAGAGAGCCAATATACATATTTTTCCACCATCACCTTCCACATCCTCCTTCTTCTTTCCTAGGAAACACACTCTGTCAATTAAAAAGGCTTAGATATTTGCCTCTTTATATTGAAAGTGGAAGCAGAATGTTATGGATGTCGGAGATGATGACCAATAGTGTTTTACATAATAATGTCACATGCATCAGCCCTATGAGTCCTGCTGGCCTTAACACTGTACTTACTTAGTGATGTGATAGGAATGTCAGCCTTACTGGACTTAGTATTGTTTTCCACTTCTTTTTCTACCACCTGGCCTAAATTATAATACATAGTAACGAAATGAAAAAGTAATGCCATCTTAATCAAGTCTAATTGCGAAAATGAGATGTATGAGAGGTTATGTTGAAAAACAAACTTTACAACTTTGGCGGGGGTGGGAGGGGGAGAATCGATGGCAGGGATGGTAAGGGGAAGAGGGGGGCAACAATGATTGCTATGAAATGTACTCATTACCTTGCTCATAAAATTGTAACCCCCCTATGTGGTATTTTCACAATAAAAAAAACTTATTAATATAAAAACGAAAAGAATTTTTTTAGGGCTCTGGGAATGTGGCTTAATGGAACAGTTATTGCTTAGCATGCATCAAACCCTAGGTTTGATTCCTCAGTACCACATAAATAGAAAAAGAAACACTGAAAGTGGAGCTGTGCCACAAGTGGTAAAGTGCTAGCCTGGAGCCAAAACAAACAAACAAACACACACACACAAAAAAAGTTCCCTGTCCCTGAGTTCAAGTCCCAAGATTGGCAAAAAGTCATTTAGCTAGTAAATGCAAAATAAATAACCCATACTTGGAATATACAATTGATCTTTCCAACTGATGCCTAACAATAGTCCGTAATTTATATTACCTATATTAGATTACTATTATTTAACAAAAGGGCTGGGAAGGTGGCTCAGTGGTATAGATTGCCTTGCACTCATGAGGCCCTGTGTTCGATTCCTCAGCACCACATAAGCAAAAAGAAAAAAGCCAGAAGTGACGCTGTGACTCAAGTGGTAGAGCGCTAGACTTGAGCTGAAGAGCTGATGGACAGCACCCAAGCCCAGAGTTCAGGCTCCGCGTCCAGACACCCCCCACCAAAAAACAAAAAAAAAAAACAAAAAACAATGTTCTGTTAATAGGTCATGGCAATTTAATGCCAAGAATGTGCTTAGATATCGGGTGGAGATTAATCCTGGAAATTCAAAGATTCCAGGTTTTGAGCCGTCATTTCTAATCACAATGAGAAGGGTAGTCTATGTGAGATTTGGAAATCTTTTTGGTAAGTTATAGCATCAAAAAGGAATAGACTAATTAATAGTTTTGAGAAAAGAGAAGGAATAACTTCACATGGAAGGAATAAATGATAATAACTAAGTTATACCACAATCTGTTCTAGGGAACCATTTTTGGTTATTGAAGAACTAGTTATCAACTAGGCTTATTCCTCATTGTCTTTAGCATTCTAATTCCTTAGGCTAGTTCTTAATCTCTGTGTGATAAATGGTATATCCTTCTATGCTGTTCTTTCATTCCTGAACTCCTTTGCTTTCTAAAATCTTCAGTCATTTCTGATACTAAGTCCACATACGCAGACAACAGAGGATGCTAATGTAAGAGTCCCATAACACGAGTCATTAATGTAACAACATGGAAAAGGAGGATATTTTTATTGCTACCTCAATTTTTCTGAAAAGCTGCAATGTCATCATTGATTCAAATTTCCATTGTTTGTCTACATAGTGTCATTAAGTGCACATAAATGCAAATATAAGCCGGATGCTGGTCACTCATGCCTATAATCCTACCTACTGAAGAAGTTGAGACTAGAGGATTGTGGTTCAAAGCCAGACTGGCCAGGAAAATCCATGAGTCTCTTATCTTTAATTAACCACCAGAAATCCAGAAGTGGTGCTGTACCTAAAGTGGCAGAGCACTCAACTTGAGCGGAAGAGCTGAGGGACAGGGCCCAGCATCAGAGTTAAAGCCCCATGACCACCAAAAACTGCAAATATGACTTCAAGTTTCCCCAAAAGGAACAATGAAGTCAATTGTAATCTTCCCAAACAGAAAAAATAATTCCAAAATGATTCAGTGCATCTACTTTGGCTGAGTTATTTAAGTTATGGCTTCTTTGCTTGACATATTCTCTTCTTTTAAAAATTATCAAATATTAACTTTATTATAAACTTCATCTAATAATTCTTGTTTCAAAAGAGAAGTCCATACAGTTGATGTCACTTGGTTTTCTTACTATCTCAGTTCAAAGTCAACCTAGGCAGGACAGCCTGTTAAACTCTTATCTGTAATTAAGCACTAAAACAGGCAGAATTTGAGTTTTAGCTCAAGCAGTAGAGTAGTAGTTTAGGGGGTAGGTGGGCAGGAAAGACAACTGTATAGGGACAGGGTCCACCTTCTGGTTCAAGCCCCAGAACCAGCACAAAGTAAACAAACAAACAAGAAAATGAAAAACCCACATATTTCTTTAGGACCATCCTTAAAGCACTGGTTTGAGAAGAGGCTCCTTTTGCTGATTATACTCACTGGATCCTGCTTTTTGGAATCCTTATTGCTGTGGAGGACCCAGGACCAGAATAAAGAAATGTATAACTGATTTCTACAATAGGAGAATCATCTCAGGAGAGAAATATCCGTGCATAAGACACTTTAAAATCTCCATGTCTTTGTTTCTTTGCAGTAGAACACTTTTAAAACAAAGTTATTTCCTTTTATTCTATGTTGGCCTTGAAATGGAATATTGTTTCCTTTTGTAATACTCCCAACTGGAAGCTTACAGACAAGTTTTATATGAGTAAAGAACACACTCGAAAAGGTAAGGGACAGAGTTTCCTTCAGGCTTTGGATTCTTTTCTTGTACCATAAAAAGGACAGCACAAATTAACTTGAACTTTTTCATTTCTCTATGTTCAATTCCTCTCTTGGGATCAGTTTCCACTTCCAGTAGCAGTTCCTTCCACTTACCTTCAGTAACAATCTATGATGCTGCTCCAAGTAAAATTAATATTTTCTGGTTTCATTTAAATAGCACAAGTACATCTTTGGACATGAGGTAACTTGTGTTTCAGAAATAACTTTTTAAAGAGAAAATATGGAATTTAAATCGCTTATAAAACATTATCCATGTACACATGGCCATATAAGATGATGTTAAATGAATGTACCCCAAGATAGTGACACAACTTGATTTTTCTCTCTTGCTATTGTTTTTAATGTATTTAACATGTAGTACGTATTTTTTTTGTATCTTGCATATACATTTTATTAATGTGGAGAAGGGAAGGGAAATAACAAAATGCTGAAACAAGGATACAGTATGACCCATTGTAACAATGAGTTGTACAAGGCACTATGTCGAAAATGAACTTTACTACTTGAAGTGGGGAGAAGGGAGTTGGGACGGTGGGGAGGAAAGGGATGGCAGGAGAAAAACAAAAGAGGAGGTAACAGTGCTTGATAGATTATGTACTCATTTACTTATTTATGTAACTCTAACCACTATTTACACCATTTTTACAACAAAAAAAATGAAAAAAACTTCCTGGAGTAGTTTAAGTTCAAATTTCCTAATTGCACTGTAATTAAGACCAATTTTAAGTGGGAAGAAGGTTCTCAGAAACATTTCTTTGTGAGTGTGTGTGTTGTGCATTATTTCCCAAGTGTACATAAGTTAACAGTAGGAGAAACAATAGGAATAAAACAAGAAAAAGAAGTTTTGTGCTTAAGTTTAATAGTTCAATACACTACAGAAGACTCTACAAATAAGACAACATTGAAACAATAAATTCAAAGCCAGTAAGTAGATCTATGGGAGTGATATAGAGAAAGCATTACTACTAAGTGGAACATGAAGGATGAGGCCACTCTTGTTTTCTACTAGATCTAAATCATGGTAGCTAATCATGCAAATTTGTAATAACATAGTATGGAAGAATAATTCTGTTCACAAAGCAAGTCAGATAAAAAAGCATGGACTTAACTGGAAAAAAAAGGCCATGTTGAGAGAGCAGGAATTATACTAGCAATGAACTGGTGGCTAAGATCACATTTCTTTTTCTTTCTTTGTTTTTTTGATGGCTGTGGGTCTTAAACCCAAGGCTAGAGTTCTACCACTTGAGCCACAGTGTCAATTCCAGTTTTCTGGTGGTTAATTTGAGATAAGTGACTCAGAAAACGTTCCTACTGGTGCTGGATTTGAACTGCAATACTCAGATCTCAACCTCCTGAGTAGCTAGGATTATAGGCATGAGCCACCAGTACCCGGCTCAAGATCACATTTCTAGCAGTGTACACTCAGGATATATAATGTGTATGTTCATCTACCTTTGTATGAATTCTTGAGTTAAAAATCTGGGCTACAGGTTAGACTTTACATTCACGAAAGTGTTTCTAGTTTAAAACATGATACTCCTGGAAAAAATAAAAACTAAGAATGTAAAAGAGTCTGGGAAGTTAAGTTTGAATCCAGCCTGGGCAGAACAGTCTTTGCAACACTACCTGTAATTAACCAGCCAAAAGTTACACTAGAAGAATGGCTCAAGTGATGTAATACTAGTCATGAGCAAGATTGCTGAATAAGAGCTTGAGGATTTTGCATACATACATACAAACATTCACATACACACAGAAGCACTTACATGTGCAAACACACATATGAAACAACTCTCAGAATGTGTAGAAAAGTTAGAAAATATGTCCTGAGTAAGACTATAATCAAGTCATAATTTTCAATATTAGAAACTCCTCAAGTGAACTTTCCCCCAAAAAGCTTGAGAATATTACATAGGTAGGGACCAGACACAGTAAGAGAGGCAAGTAATCATCATGGAGGATCCATGGAGGAATGAATCAGAGACCCCTGCAGGTGCATCTGAAAATGTTCATACCCTGTGTCAAATGTTAAAACATCTTTGAAAATTGTACAGAAACACTTTGAGCAGTCAGTCTAGTGGATAAGATCATCGGAGAAGTTCAGAATTACTAGGATGCTTCTAGGTTAAATAAACCATCAAACTATGGTAGGACAATGTGATACAAGCCTGAAATTCTAGCATTCAGATTAAGACAGGAGATTAGAGAGTAGATTACATAGTGATACCTTCCCGTAACTAGTTAGTATAATTTTGCTTAATAAAACAAACCAAAAAACAAGACAGGAATTCACAGTTGGAAGTTAGGGCTAATTTTGTCATTATGTTTTGAGAAGTCAAGTTTCCTATTGAAATGCAACCCATATATCATCCTCAGTCATGTTTTAAATGCTCTCTTCATTACAGAACATTCCTAGATGCAAAATAGCTCATGATTCCAAACCAAAAATTTAAAAAAGTAAGCATCATTCTGTTGGTTTCCACAGAAATGATGAAGGATTACAAAAGCTTAATCCTGGAGAAATAGCAAAATTTTCTAATGTAGGACTATGTAAACCTGGCTAAATGAGAATTTAAATTTAAAATAAACATGTTTTGTTTGTAATTTTATATTCTACAGGATACTACAAAATTCTTTTCAAGTAGAAGTTTTAATTTACAAATTTACAAATTATTCTGGCATTCTATTTGTCTAGAATATTCTTTCAAGCGAGTTAAAGGACTTAGTTAATAGATAATTCCAACAGTTCATGTATAACATGGTAATGCTAGAAACAGTTACCAACAAATGGATGATATTAATTTATAAATTTAGAAAAAGAGCAATGTTTTGAGGCTTTGGTGTAACATGGTATGAAGAGAGTTATTGTGCAACATCTTTTTTCTTCTACCTATACATAACACAGGAAGACATTTCCTTAATTACGTACCTCTGCATGCAATGAGAAAAATGCTAGGTTTGGGGTTTGTTTTCATTTTGTTTTTTTTGTTTTGTTTGTCCTAGGGCTTAACCGCTGGGCCTGGGCACTGTCCCTGAGCCTGTTTTTGGTCAAGGCTACTGATCTACCACTCGAAACTCAGTAACACTTGTGTCTGGCTTTTCCTGAGCAGTTTATTGGAGATAAGAATCTAAGGAACCTTCCTGCCTGGGTGGGTTTTGAACCATAATATTCAGATCTTAGCCTCCTGAATATCTATGATAGATAAAAAGATGAGTAGAAATAATATTTGCAAGTTTTCTGATCTCAAGAATACCACTTGAGGTAAAACGATGCAGCAAAGTTAATGTAGTGTTTTTTCAGCAATCGAAAGGGCATTTCATTATCAGATGTGTAGAATTTTTTCACTATAATGATAAGCTAGTCATGCTGTGAACTTAGGGAATTTTAAGGAGCACCTTACAATTTGGAAAGTGTTGGGCTAGAATGACTTCACTGCATAAAATGTTGGGATTGATTGTCATAAAAATAATAGCTTACTCTGATGAACAAATGTTTACTCTAGAGGAATTAATTATTATAGATACTTCATAGTTTTATCTTCTACCAGAATGTGGCTAGTTTTTCTGTTGACTTTTAACTATGTAACGCCCCATTGGAAACTGCATTTTTTGCGGAATTAAATAAAATGCATACAGGCACTGTTTTAAATATCTCTGGTATGGCATGTTCAGAATTTGAAAATGAGTCGTTAGTAGTCATAGGAATTTTGAAGGTCACATATACTCTGTCCTATCAACAAATATTTAGTTTTAAAAGTTAGGAGTTTCCAGAGAATTGAACTATTTTCTATGTAGTATGAGACAATACTAAAATAATGTTTTTTTCAAAATAATGACAAGTATATTCTGAAAATTTTGTATAGTTTGATAACAATCAAGTTGTTGACCCTCTGATAAAGAGAGGGACAATTAATTCAAATTAGAAGCCAAATATTGTTCATTTTTTTAAAAAGGTAATACACATAGAATAATATTTACTATGCCAATACAATAAAATTATATTTTATGTAGCTTGTTTTTAAATTTAATTTTATTGTCCATTTAATATATAAAAGGGGTTGCTGTAATTGAAAGGTAGAGAATACATAACATGTCGAACTTTTTATCCCCTCCCTCTCATTTTAATCACAATTTTCATTCACAATACCCCTCATAAGTAGTAATGTAAATTTCCAAAATGTTGTCTTCTGAGTATTGCTATTGCATTGGTTTGCCCTTTGTCTTTTGTGTCGCCATTTTGTTGTTCCTCTTCCTTTGCAACATTAAGATAAATATGTATACAATACACAGGATACTGAAATTAAATACAGCAGGGGATAAACCATAGGGGAACACTAGGAGTTCATTTTGCTCATCATCCACTTATATGGTCACATATACATAGGTATTGAGCCATTCTGCTCATCTGCTAAGACTACACTAGACACTTCCTACTCATTACACATGAGGGAAACCATGGAATCTTTTTCTTTATATCTTGCTTATTTTACTTAGTAGGATTTTTCCAAGTCTTTCCATTTCCTTATGAATTAGAAGCATAGAATTCCAACGTGTGTGTGTGTGTGTGTGTGTGTGTGTGTGTGTGTGTGTGTGTGTGTGTGCGTACCACATTTTAGTGATTCATTCTTCTGAGTGGTATATTGGTTTAAAACATGATTGCATGTAAGTATCAGTTAGGGTCATTCAAAAATTACAGATGCCACCTCCACAGGTATACTAAAATAATGATTTCTAAGTAACATAGTCTTTTATGTTGGTACAAGTGTTGAGATATCTGGATGAGTCTAATGTATATTTTGCACTGAATTAGGCAGGAAGATATCATATAGGATAAAAATGGTAGTGACAAAATATTCCCTTGAGATAGATTAAGGAGGCTGCCAGAAGTATGAAGAAATTCAGATAATTTAGGAGAATTTAGAAATGCAAGCTCAAGTTTGTCTCTTTAAATAAAAATTATGTAAGTAGATGGGCAAAAGAAGGGGAAGAGAAGAAATAACAGACAGCAGATCATTGAACCAAGTTAGAGTATAAAAAGATATAATCTATAACTTCCAAGTTAAAAAAGAGAACAATATAATAAGTACCTCTTAATTTAGGAACATGCATAATATTTACTTGGCTTTTCTCTAATTTAATGCTCCAAAATAAATGTAGATTTTATAAGAAAATTTAGGTGATTTCCATTACTTCAACCTGAACACTAACTGTGATTAGCCCTCTTTTTCTCACTTTGCACTTGGAAAAATAGTCCCTAAATTGATGATGTTGTGGCTGATTAGAGTCAGAGTTAGGGGCTTCTATTGTACAATTATCCCAGAATAGTTTAAAGCAGTTTTTTCCCCAAGATATCCAACTAAATTCTCTGAATCAATACTTTGAACACATCCTCACACCTGAGCACATAATTTGAAATTATACTTCAGCATTTCCTTGGCACATTCTACTTTGTGCCTTTCGCTTTTTTACACATTCCTTTTGAGTTCATGGTTGCTCTATTTCCATTTCATCTTTACAAATTGCTGAGAACATTGTTCACCTACTACTTCTTCTTTGCACATGACAGTCTATGTATGAAGGTACTTTGTCTATGTTAAGCAATAGGGTAGTACTCACTCTCTGAGGAGAAAAGTTCCACAGTATAACACTATGCCCACATTAGAGGGTGTAGAATTTAAATTTAAATCATTTTGAGACAAACAGTGATATTAAAAGTGTAAGGCTCCCTAGGGACATTTGCTTGGAGCTCATTAGTTTTCCTAGGAGAAATATAAATATCCAGAAAATTTGGAGCTAATTGGTAAGTAACCAATTAACACTAGTTCCTAGATGTTGTGTTAATACAAGTCAAAATTGTATTATTGTTACATCAGAATCTTTCCCTACTTGCCAATGTGTATGAAAAAATGAAAGAAAGGCAGTAACACAAAATGTCTGATATTTTTAGGCTTTTAATCCTACTGGTGAGGGTAATGTCTGAACTCTTCCATTCAATAAAAGCTTGAAGTTTATAACAGCACTTCCTATATATAAGAATTTGTGGCAGGTTGATTGACAGGGTTATTACAGCATGGAGATATCCCTAACAAAAATTAGATTTGAATAGAACATATGTCAGTTACGATTTGTCAATGGTTAATGAGGCATTTTCTATTCAAAAAAGAATCAATTCGAGGAGTCTTCAGTCACATCAGTAAAGATGTATGTTCAACCTAATACTTGGTGTTACTTGTCCTACATTTATAATGATTAGGCTGATAAGATATCCAAACATATATAAAGATATTTCAATAAAGTTCCAAACTGATGTGGATACGTGTGTCACTCATTGGAACCGAAGGATAAATTAGGCTTGTCTATGCTGTAGTTCAATCTTTAATCACCTGGCTAAAATAATCTCCAAAAATATTCACAGAATACTTCTAAGTAAAGTTCATGAGAGTTATATCTGTATAATTCTTCTAAGTTCAGGATAAAAGCATTTGTTCCCAGCATTTAAAATCAACAGGATCTGTTGAATTCATGGATCCAGAATTTCATGGCTTCACATTCATATCTCAAAATTTTATCAATATGAATTTCAACCACTAAGCCAACTTCTCAGCCTTTTTTCTTATAAATAAAATTATTAATTTCCACATTTTGATGGACTAAGCTATAGTTTTCAACCAAGTGTGATTAGTTCAATAACATTCTCATATCGATAGTATTCAATAACCAAAGTTTCCAATGATATATTAAGAGTATTTCTTCAGTACAGCTGTAAACACATGACCCAATTTACATAATTCTACTTACATATCTATAGTTACCTTAAAAGGACACAGACCGTAGAGCCAGTAGTTAAAATTTATTTTTATTTTTATTTCTGCATGAAACTATTTGTAAATTCATACCAACAAACTGAATTTGACTCCTTATTTATAAGCTAAGGTGGAAGATCCTATACAATTCTCTTTGAACATTTGAAAACTTGCTTGCTATAATGATTGCAGTATTATACAAATTGATTTGCTATGTGGAGTATATCAATTTCTCCACAAATGCATTACTATATTTTGGGTAATCTATTTATATTATGGTCATACTAGTGAGTTTTCTTTCGATTTTTTCTTAGATACTAAAGAGAACTTATTTCACATGCTTCTCCTATTGACTACTAATTTGCATATGTTCTTTAAAGAAATAACCTATTCGGGAAAAAAGTTATTTAGAATTAGAAAATATAAAAATACTTACACTCAAAATCATTGTAGCATTAACAGTGTAGCATTAACAAATACGTGCCCTCTATCTGTTGGATATTTTTTCACTTCTATTATATTGTCCTTCGAATTATGAAAAGTTTTCAGTTGATATTATCCAGTTTATTCTTGCTTTTCTTTACCCACTAATGCTCTCCTTATCATTTTTTACAAACCTTTACTGATCCAATGTCATGAATTTTTGCACTTATGTTTTATAGGTTTTTACATCTCACATTTAGTTAGATAATCTTTTTTTTATCTTTGTATAAGGTTTGAGGTAATAGTCTAAGATCTTATTTTAAATCTAGGGAGGCAATAGTGCCAGTACACCCATTTAAGATTCTGTTTTTATTTCATAAAGTCATGGAATCCTTTTCAAAATCTATTGACCATACAACTGAGAATATTTTTATTGTGAAAATACCTACAGAGTGGTTACAATTACATAATAGTATTAACCAAAGCATGCTATTTGCAGAGGAGTATTTAAAAGGAGTAATTTCTTATAAAATTGAACTTTTAATCCAACAAAATGAATACCAGGAAACTATCACTTGGAAGATGTGAGTGGAAGTAAAAGGGAAGGAATAAAGAGAGTTATGGAGGAAGAGAGTGAAGGCATAATATTCAATGCAGATAGTGTGTAAGTAGAAAAAATGAAAGTGAGGTGAGGTTTAGAAGGTTGTGGAAAGTTATGTAAAGATCCATTGTACTTATAAACTGATTTGTGGAATGGAAATTCTTTTGAGCAACTATTTAATAAAAATATAATTAAAAACAATGGAGACATCTAAACTTAAACTGCGTTCTCTTAAACCATGAGTCAATATAATAGTTTCCTCCTCAGAAATATTCTTTGCAGGTATTTTCCTCATAATAACAGAAAAGTGACCAGTGCAATGAATAGCAATACATCACATTGTATATTCTAAATAGACACAATATAAAAATCACAGTAAAAGTGTTAGAATTCATCAAATGATAAAATAACAGGTAGAAAGTATCAAATGCTAACTGATTATTTTTCCAAGTACTTTACCTATGGTATCTAATTTAATCCTCACAATAATCCCATAAAGTGGAACTACTTCTATTTTTAATTCTCAGATGATGATATGGAAGTCTTCAGAGTTGGAATTACTAGTACCGCATTGCACACATGGTAAGAGTTAGCCTGTGGCCCATCTCCCACTGTATCAAAATACCTCATTTTATTTTATGACTAATATACCAGCACTTAGTCTACTAATTCTAGGAAATTTTCCCAGAATTATTGTGCACACTCTAATAATATTTCACTTTATCTTTGTTAGAAAATAGGTAGCTTTAATATGAAAGCTCCAAGTTCATAATCAATTTATACCTCCCTGGTGAAAGGAACTGCAAAAGTATAACATTCTTGATTTCTAGCTCAAAATAGTAGAAATCATATTCTATCCCATGACTCAACACTGCACTGTTTGGGGACCCCATCTCTGTTTAACACAGTCTTACTGAAAGAATGACCTGCCTAATTCCGGATGGAAACAGACTGCATGTCTTATGGACCAATCATTTCCACATTGTAGCTCACGTAAGTTGTTTACTATGAGAAGTATTTTGATTGCTTTTTATGACCAAAATTTTGAGAGAAATGTACTACTTTAAAATACTATTAAAGCAAGAATGATATAAAAATCACCTTTGACCCCAGATAAATATTTTACCTTTCATATACCAAAAATGCAGTGTGACCTACCATTAATATTAGGAACGAGAGGTTAAAAATCATAGACACCAAGACCTAAGTATGAATTAAAGACTCTCCAACTTGTGAATACAATTGGTTTAAAAAGTCATCAATACTACTGCATTTAAAAAAAATTCTTATGATACTGAAGATTCAATTATAAATTATTTACACGTGAAAATAACTCATTTTCTTTGGATTAGGACACAAAACACAAGATTATTCCTAATCATTTTATTATTTTTTATTTTTTTCCTAATCATTTTAAAACCTTTATTTATACTACAAATTCACTCTTATAACTAAAGATTCTAAAAGTAACTGAAGTAAAGAGACACAACGGAAATAATTTAACTGCATCATCTTCATTCAAAAAACTGTGTTAATAGAAAAAAAAGTTATATTAATAATTAATTAGCTTAACAAATTCACTTGCATTCTTTTATTCTATTTCATTTAGTTTTATAAAAACTTGATTTTCATAAAACGATGCATATAAAAGCCTATATACCCACTCACATTTTCAGACCTAACAATATTTATTTCAGAAATGTCTTTAGCTCTATAGTCAATGAGCTGAAATAATACTAAAATATTCAAAGGCTTTTCAGAAATTGCAAGACTCACTCTGTGATGTTATTTACATTGGAAAAGATATTGAAAAAGCCTTATTTGTTAAGTTCCTGTAGTTACTCCCACAAAAGAACCATTAGTGAAGATCCCTTTGCATGTTCAAAACAACTTCTAATACATTCACACTCTGGAGACGAAATATGCTTTTTTTGTTTGTTTGTTTGTTTTTGAAAGTAATATCTAACAAGCATATCCACAATACTTATTTGCAGTTATTATAATGAGATATTCAAACGCAAAATTATTGGGTTGATTATCTCTTAGTGAGAATAGATATGACCTTACGAAGACAGTTATTTTCAACAGAAAGCAAGAAAGAGTTTATCCACCTTGTGTTTCATGGAATAACCAGAGAGTAATACCTGTTTGGTCAAGTCGGGCAAACTCACTCCATGAGCATATCTTAAAATTATAACCAATTTAAGAGATCAAATACATATTTTGTACTGACAGTCATCTTACAGCAATAACTTAGCACCTAATTATGTCTGTATCTCCTCACCTAACATATAAAAGAGTTGTAAGCAGTCTCTTTTATCTATCTTAATGTTATAAATGCTTTGATTCTGATGATGTTATTATTTGACAAATAAAATGTACAGAAAGGTTGTCCAACTGAAATGACATGACAGAACAGTGATAAATAAAAACATTGCAACACAGTTAGCTCTTTTCAACCTCACCCTGTCGATATGGGCAAGCAACATTGCAACAGCACATGCACACATATACACATACACACATGTGCACACATGTACACACATATACATGCATGCTAAATTCAGGGTTTATTGTACAAAAACGTTCAAATTAAATATTAGTGATTAGTACAAATGATTATTTGCCTTACTACCAAATAATGCACAATCTATTCACCATGCCTATCAACATGTGACCACTTAATTTATTTTTAATTAATTAGTTAACTAATTCATTCATTCATTTGTTTGATGCTAATAATAGGGCTTGAACTCAGGGCCTGGCTCTGTCCCAGAATTTGTTATCTTTTTGTTTTAGTTTTCTGAAGGCTAGCATTTTACTGCTTGTACCACAGCTCCATTTCTAGCTTTTGTTGTTTTCTTTCAAATCAGAATCTAATGGACTATTTTTGTTGTTTGGTTTGGTTTCAAACCACAATCCTCAGACTTCATCTTTCTAATTAGCGAGGATTAATGACATGAGCCACCAGTGTGGCTTCTACTTCTTCCTCTATACTTATCTAATGCGCATAATTAAATAGTAATTTAAAACTGAGAGTATAGTAACAAGTTGTACAGTGATGAAATTGTCCTGTCAAAACTTCAAGTTAGTAATTTAAATTTCTTCTTAAGACCATACACAAAAAAATACCATGATATAGTATAAGAGAACTCACAATTGGACGTATGAGCTTCAAGAGCTTTTTAATAGATTCATTATTTATTGTTACCCAACATTAGGAAAAAAATGTACAATGCAGTAGTAAAATAGAGTCCTTTGTATGACTACTTAAATTCCTGTTTTTTTAAGACACTTGTTTTCATCTACAAAAGTAGGCGTGTCTATTGACTTCATGTGGTTTCTATGATTGAAAGTGCTTAATGAGAAGTCAAGATGTATTAGTAGTCCTTTGCTATCATTAAATCTCACTTTGATAATAAAATTAAAAAAATAATCTGCATAAAATATAATTTCACTGTATTGGTATAGTAAATATTATTCTCTTTGTTGTAACTTTTTAAAAATCAATAATATTTGGCATCTAATTTGAATTAATTACCCCTTCTTTACTAGAGGTTCATCAACTTGAATGTTATCCAACTAGACAATATTTTAACAATATATTGCCAATATTTTAAAAAAAGAATAAATTTATTACTTTCTCATACTAAAACCGAAAATAGTTTAATTCTATGGAAACCCATAACTTTTAAAAGTAAATAAGTTTTTAAGAGGACAGAATATATGTGTTATTCAAAATTCCCATCACTAATAACTACTCATTTTTAATTTCTCAACATTCTATACTTGAGAGATTCAAAACAGTACCTGTTTGCATGTTATGAAATTCTGCAATAGATGCAGTTTCCAATGGGGTGTTATAGATTGAGAAATCAGCCGAAAAATTGCCACATTCTGGTAGAGGATAAAACTATGAGGCATCTGGAGGGGATGTGGACAGAAAGGAACCTTACTTCATTGTTGGTGGGAATGTAAACTTGTTCAACCACTTTGGAAAGCAGTATGGAGGTTCCTCAAAAGACTTCACATAGAACTCCCCAATGACCCCGCAATCCCACTTTGGGGCATTTACCCAAATGTTTACAAACAAGACCACACTAAAGCGACCAGCACAGCTATGTTTATTGCAGCATTATTTACCATAGCTAAGATATGGAACCAACCCAGATGCCCCTCAGTAGATGAATGGATCAAGAAAATGTGGTATATATAGACAATGGAATTCTATGCCTCCATCAGAAAGAATGACATTTCCCCATTTGTTAGGAAATGGAAAGGCTTGGAAAAAATTATATTAAGTGAAGTAAGCCAGGCCCAAAGAAACATAGGTCCCATGGTTTCCCTTATTTGCAATACCTAGTATATGTATGAGTCAAGCAGAAAAGGTCAGATAATGTGATGTTAGGAAAACGAACCCTTAAATATGTATTTTAATGTTTTTTTTTCTTTCATGCATGTGTTTCTAACGCATTTATAAGATTATTTCTTTGTTGCTTTGTATGTCCCTCCCCCACAGTGTAACCCCCGCTTTCACTATATTTGATGTCAGTTTAACTTGTGGAGGAGATGGGGAAAAACAAGTCGTTTAAGGATTCAGGTGGACCTGTTGCAACAATGAGAAGTACAAAATGTCATGTCAAAAACGAGCTTTACAATGTCGGTGTGGGGGGGAGGGGGGAAGGATTGGGTTGGGGGGAGGGGGGAGGCTGGGAAGGGAGGTGAAGGGTAAACAAAGGAGGAGGCTGCAATGCTTGGTAAGAAATGTATGCATTATCCTGCCCATGTAATTGTAACCCCTCCGTACAGTATGTTCTCAAATAAAATAAAATAAAATTTAAAAAAAAGAAAAGAGAGGCAAGGGGTGACAGTGTCCAAAAAAAACAAAAACAAAAACAAAAAAACTATGCAGCATCTGTGATAATTACTTCTTCAAGCGTAGCCAATTGTTCATCAGAGTAAACTATTATTTCTATGACCATCAATCCCAAGATTTATGCCATAAAATCACCCTAGACCCTAGAACAGTTTCCAACTTGTAAGGTGCACCTTAAAATTCCTTAATTCACATCACGAATAGCTTACTCTATATGATAAAATAGTACACCACTGCTAATGATGCGCTCCTTGTTCTGGAAAGAACACCACAAAAAACCGCATGAATTTTTCCCCAACTGCTATTGTTGAGATCAGAATACTTGCAAATATTATTTATATTTATACTTTAACTATCTTAGATATTCAGGATGCTAATATCAGAAGATTACAGTTCAAAGCCCACCCAGGAAGGTATCTTAGAATCTTATCTCCAATAAACTTTTCATCAACAGCCAGACACAAATGCCATTGAGGTTGAAGTGTAGGGCTCGAGCCTTGAGCATAAACAGGCTCAGAGACAGTGTCCAGGCCTAGGGTTCAAACTCTAGGAAAAAACAATAAAAACAAAGAAAACAAACTCCAAACCTAGCTTTTCTCTCAATGTATACAGAGGCATGTAATTAAGGAAATCGCTTCCTGTGTTACATATAGATAGAAGAAAGAAGATGTCATACAATTACTCTCTTCATACCATTTTATACCAAACCCTCAAAAAATTGCTGTTTATCTAAATTTATAAATTTTTAGAAATTTATAAATTTGTTGGCAACTCCGTCTAGATTATTCACATTATCATGGTATACACGAACTATTGGAATTATCTATTAAGTTCTAATTATAACTCTTTTAAAAGAATATTCAAGGGGAATAGAATGCCAAAATCATTTGTGAATTTGTCAATTAAACCCTCTACTTAAAAAGAATTTTGTAATATCCTATAGAATATGGAATTACAAAGAAAACCAAAGTATTTATTTTAAATCTAAATTCTAATTTAGCAAGGTCTACAAAATTCTACATTAGATGAACTTTGCTATTTCTCCAGGCTTAAGCTTTTGTAATCCTTCATCATTGCTTTGGAATCCAACAGAATGATGCTTACTTACTTTTTCAAATTTTTCGATAAGAATCATGAGCCATTTTGCATCTATGAATGTTCTGTAATGAAGAGAACATTTAAAACACAACTGAGGATTATATATGAGTTGCATTTCAATAGGAAACTTGACTTCTCAAAACTAGTGGCAAAATTAGCCCAAAATTCCATCTGTGTATTCCTTTCTTGTTGTTTGGTTTGTTTTATCAAAACAAAATTATACTACCTGGTCCGGGGAAGGTATCGCTATGTAATTCCACTCTCTAACCTCCTGTCTTAGTCTGAGTGCTAGAATTCCAGGCTTGTATCACATTGTCCTGCCATAGTTTGTTGGTTTATTTAATATAGAAACACAGTAGCAATTCAGAACTTCTCCGATGATCTTCTCCACTAAACTGACTGCTCAGATTGTTTATGTACTATTTTCAAAGATGTTCTAAAATTTGACACAGGATATGAACATTTTCAGATGCACGTGCAGGGGTCTCTTATTCATTCCTCCATGGATCCGATCCCATTAATAATGATTACTTGACTCTCTTACTATCTCTGGTCCCTACCTATGTAATATTCTCAACTTTTTTTAAGAAAGTTCACTTGAAAGTTTTCTAATATTAAATATTATGACTTGATTCTAGTCTTACTCAGGACATATTTTCTATTGTTTTCTAATGTTTCTACATATTCTGAGAGTTGTTTCATTTGTGTATTTGTGTGCACATATAAGTGCCTCTATGTGTATGCATGTGTTTTTATGTGTGTATGCAAAGGCCTCAAGCTCTTATTCAGCAAACTTGCTCATGACAGGTATTCCAGCTTTTGGCTGGTTAATTATAGGTAGTGTCTCAAAGCCTGTTCTGCCCAAGCTGGATGCAAACTGAACTTCCCAGACTCCTTTACATTCTTAGGTTTTATTTTTCCAGGAGTATCAACTTTTAAACTACAAACATTTTTGTGAGTGTAAAGTCTAACCTGTAGCCCAGATTTTTAACTCAAGCATTCATATAAAAATGGATGAACATACACATTACATGTCCTGAGTGAACACTGTTAGAAATGTGATCGTGAGCCGAGTGGTTGTGAGATCTGAGAATTGGGGTTCAAAGCCAGCCCGGGTAGGAAAATCCTGGAGACTCTTTTCTCCAACAACTAACAGAATACTGGAATTAGCATTGTGGCTCAAGTGGTAGAGCACTAGCCTTGAGCTGAGTAGCAGAGGGACAGCATCCAGTCTGAGTTCAAGTGCCAAAACAACAAAAAAGAACATAAGAAAAGGAAAGAAAAAGAAATGTGGTCTTAGCCACCAGGTTCATTGATAGTATAATCCCTGTTCTCTCAAGATGGACTATTTTTTCTATTTAAGTCCATGCTCTATATCACTCCCATACATCTCCATATTGGACTTGGCTTTATTGTTTCAATGTTGTCTTATTTGTAAAGTCTTCTATATTGTATTGAAACCTTATACTTAAATACAGAACTTCTCTATCTCCTATTATGACAATTGTTTCTCTTCCTATTAACTCATGTACACTTGGGAAGTAGTGCACAGCAGATACACTCACAAAAAAATGATCTGAGAACCTTCTTCCCATTTAACATTCACCTTAATTTACAGAGCACTTAAGAAGTTTGAATTCAATGTACTCATGGATAATGTATTTATAAGCAATTTAAATTTCATATTTTCTCTTTCCTAAGTTGTCTCTGAAACACGTGTTACCTCATGTACAAAGGTGTCCTTATGCTATTTCAATGAAACCAGAAAACATTCATTTTATCTGGAGCAGCACCATAGATTGTTACTGGAAGTAAGTGGAAGTAACTATTACTGGATGTGGAAACTGAAACCAGGAGAGGAATTGAACATAGAGGAATGACAAAGTTCAAGTTAACTTTTGCTTTCCTTCTTACCGTACAAGAAAATAATCTAAGGCTTGAAGGAAACTCTGTCCCTGACTTTTTTGAGTGTATTCTTTACTCCTGTAAAACTTGTCTGTAAACTTCTAGTTGAGAGTATTACAAAAGAAAACAACGTGCCATTTCAAGGCCAGCATAGAACAAAAGGAAATAACTTTGTTTTAACAGTGTTCTACTGCAAAGAAACAAAGACATGGAGATTTTTATGTGTCTATTGCATCTCTCCTGAGATGATTTTCCTATTGCAGAAGTCTGTTATCCATTTCTTTGTTCTGGTCCTGAGTTTTCCATAGCAATAAGGATTCCAAAAACAGAGGAGTATGTGTATGATCAGCAAAAGCAGCCTCTTCTCAGACAAGTGCTCCTTTTAGGAGGGTCCCAAGAAATTCCTGGAGTTTGATTTGTTTGCTTGTTTGTTTAGTTTGTGCTGGTTCTGGGGCTTGAACTCAGAGGCTGGACCCTGTCCCTGTACAGTTGTCTTTCCTGCCCACCTGCTAAAATCTAAATACTCTACTGCTTGAGCCAAAAATCCACTTCTGGTTTTTTGGTGTTTAATTACACATAAGAGTTTGACAGACTCTCCTGCCTGTGTTTGCTGTGAACTAAGATAGTAATAAATCCCAATGCCATCAATTGTATGGAATTCTCTTTTGAACCAAGAAATATTAGATGAAATTTATCATAAAACTAATATTTGACAATTTTTAAAAGAAGAGAATATGTCCAGCAAAGAAGCCATAAATTAACCCAGCAAAAGTAGGTGCACTGAATCATTTTGGAATTATTTTCTCTGCTTTCGAAGATTACTAGTGACTTCATCATTCCTTTTTGGAAATGAAGTCATGTTTACACTTTTTTGTTGGTTGTGGGGCTTGAACTCTGATCCTGGGCACTGTCCCTCAGCTCTTCAGCTCAAGTTGAGTACTCTACCACTTTAGCTATGGCACCACTTCTGGGTTTCTGGTGGCTAATTGAAGATAAGGGTGTCATGGACTTTCCTGACCAGGCTGGCTTTGAACCACAATCCTCTGGTCTCAACCTCCTGAGTAGCTATGATTACAGGCATGAGCCACCAATACTTGGCTCATATTTGCATTTAGTGCAGTTTTTGACACGAAGTAGACAAAGAATGGAAATCTATATCAAATGATGTGACATTGAAGCTTTTCAGAATAATTGAGGTAGTAATATGTCCTCCTTTTCCATTTTGTTACATTAATGACTCATGAGCTATGGGACCCTTACATTAGCATCCTTTTCTATCTGGGTAGGTGTATTTAGTATCAGGAAATGTTCATAGAGAAATAGAGAAAGACAGATTTTTAGAAAGCAACGAAGATCAGGTATGAAAGAACCGCATAGAAGGCGACACATTTCTCACACAGAGATTAAGAACTAGCTTAAGAGATTTAGAATACTAAAGGCAATGAGGAATAATCATAGTTGATAACTAGTTCTTCAATAACCAAAAATAGTTCCCTAGAACGGTTTCTGATATACCTAACTTACAGGACAAAATAGCAAGCCCACCTTTTTAAAACATAGGATCTCTCTTTACCTACAGTTGTGTTATGCATCTTGCATTCAGTATAGTTATTCTTTTTATTTTGTATCTTATTCATGGATATATTGTGTATTTTATTGAATATGGTGATTGCTATAACTGTGCTGACATGAATGACAACTTATTCCCATGGCTATAGAGTTGCCTATGTAGAATTCTCCATCCTCGCTGATACCCAGGACTTTCACAGGACAGGAAAACAGGTGGATTGATTGGCTTCTCACATCAAGGTGAATCTTTTGGCAGTTCTGGGATTGGAACTCAAGGCCTAGCAGACCCAATTGGTAAATGAATCATGGGGAACACACCAGCCTGTAAGACACTAAGGAGCTAGGCCATTCCCAGGACCTGAGACAGAGCCCTGGTTTGGGCCAATATAGTCATAAATTCATCATTTAAACAGATGATCTATGTTTATATACATGGGTGGGCAGCATCTTGTGTTCTGTGTAGTCATTCTCTTTATTTTGTGTCTTACTCATTGATGTGTTGTGTATTTTCTTGAGTATAGGATAACAGATATAACTGTGGTGACCTAGATGACAACCTATTCCCATGAGCATAGAGTTGCCTATGCATTCTCCATCCTAGCTGAGACCCAGTACTTGTATAGCACAGGAAAACAGGTGCAACAACTGGCTTCTCACATCCGGGTGAATTTTTGGCCGTGCTGGGATTCAAACTTTGGGCCTAGGAGGCCCAATTGCCCAATGAGTACATATGAGCACACCAGCCTGTTAGCCACTAACGAGCTGGGTCATTCCCAGGAACAGAGATTGAGCCCCAGGGAGATCAAAATAGTCCTGAATGCATCATTTAAACATAGGATGTACATTCATCTGTGTGTGGACTGCATTGTGCATTTAGTGTAGTTATTCTGTTTTGTATGGTATTCATGAAAGTTTTATATATTTTCTTGAGTATATGATGATAGGTATAACTGGGCTGACATGGATAACAATCTATTCCCATGGCCACAGGGTGGCCCATGCATTCTCCATCCTAGCTGACACCCAGGACTTGCACTGGAAAACAGATGCAACGATTGGCTTCTGACATCAGAATGACTTTTTTGGCAGGGCTGGGATCTGAACTCGGGACCTACCAGGCCCCATTGTTATATAGGTCCATGTGAGCACACCAGCCTGTGAGCCACTAAGGAGCAAGGTCTTTCCCAGTACCTGAGATGGAGCCCCCAAGTGTGGCGCCAGGGGTGGGCACACAGCAGTCATCCATTCGTAAGTTGAAGGTAGTAAGCAAATAAGTACATATTTGTATAGATTAGGAGAGATGGTAACCTGTGATAAAATCCAATCTCCAATGTGTTTACTGATTCTTGGATCTTTCCAGATGCCTCCGTTTCATGACTGTGATGATTATTGCCACACTTAATCAACACTTCTTTACAAATAAGCGATACCACATGAGTCTTGCCTATCATTTCCTACTTATATCATGCACGAACTACTCATTCAAGGATGAGATCAATGCCATTCTATGACTTTTCCTGGTCCAGAAACCAGTACCTCAGGATTTCCAGCCATTGCCTTCTCATAGAGGGGCTGAATTCAAGCCTCAGGCATGGAAAACATACTCCTTAAATACATTTTAAAGATAAGATTTATACTTCCATACAGATGTTCAGGACATATCGTGTTTGGTGTGGTAGGATTTATACTTCCATACAGATGTTCAGTACATAGTATGCTTGGTGTGGTTGTTCATTTTATTTCATGTTTTATTTTTATTTACCAATTATTTTATTGATTCTGATGACACCTATACCATTCACTACATTGTTTACCTCCTGTCACATAGCATCTAGATTTGTAGATGTGTTCTCCATCATGCCTCACACCCAGGACTCTCCCAGAAAAGGAAAACATGTTTCACACTAGGCTTCTTAATCCAAGATTAAATTTTTTGGCAGTGATGGGATCTGAACTCAGGGTCTAGCAGGCCCAATTCATGAATGGGTGAGTAGGAGCACAACAGCCTCTAGCCAATGAAGCTGTCAGGTGGCTCCCAGGCGCTGAGATCAAGCCCCAAGTTTGGCCAAAACAGCAATACATGGATAGGCAAATGGTGGTATAGAAATAAATATATATATTGGTAAAGAATGCCAGTGCCGTCTATCTATGATTGAATGACATCTGCTACATTCCTTCCAACTCTTAGGTATTTATTATATCGACATTGAAATAACATTATTCTTTTCATGCTCAATAAACTATTAATTAAGATCAATCAGCATCCTAGGATTATTGCATCCAATTTTAGAGTAGACAAATGCATGAACTACTCTTTCAATCGGTATTCTTATGCATAGGAACAAGTCTTTTGTGATCTCCTGCAATTGGTAGATGTAAGGATCAGGATTTGAACCCAGGGCCTATGTTGACATGTTGGCTTATGGCTTCCCTGACAGCCTGCCAGCCATCAGCAATGGCAGGTCAGGTGCACTTTGCAACCGTGTCATTCAGATCCAGATGGTCACCATAAAAAGAAAAAAATTGTAAAAGCCTCCAGCCCTCTGCAGTTCACCACTTTTTGTGCTGTCCCACTTTTTTTCTTCCTGCAAGCCCTCTGGGCCTAGGGTCCCAGGATTCGCTATGGGTCCTGAGGCTGAACTCCAGCCTAGGGAGATCGAAGCTGAGGCAGAGTTGCCATGACCTGAGATCAAGCCCTGTGGTTGGCAAAATTAATTAATTAATTAACTAAATAAAAAAATAAAGCTCCTTGGATTGGAATTTCTACCAGTTTTCTTTCCTAGAATGGGATTTGAACTCAGTGTCTTGGTAAATCTATACCAATATGAGGGAAGGTGCAGAGTTGCCACTTCTTGATTTCAAACCCCATGCCAAGCCAGAAATAAATAAAGTCACTGACCTTGACAGGGAAAGGTTGTCGTGGATATGGGAAGGAAGTGGGGGAAAAAAAGGAGGAGGTAACAATGCTCAGGAAATGTACTCATTACTGTGCTCATGTAACTGTGATCCCTCTGTACAATATTTTTACAATAAAAAATGTACAAGAAATAATATATTGCTCAGATAAGCACTGTGGGGGTAAGGGAAGGATGTCTGAATAGCTGTAAAAAATTCTACACTGATGTTTTTTATAATGGTCAGTATGGAACTGAATAAACATAACAATTTCCAAAACAAATATTAAATCACTGACTTGGAACTGGGGCCAGTATTTTTGCCATTGATGGAATTTGAGCACACCGTTCGGGCAACTCTTTTACCATTTGTGAACGTGAAGCTCACTGTCCTTAAGGAAAATAAATTCAAGTTAGAGTTCCCAGAGCCTGCAATGGAAAAATATGTATATACATATGTAATATATGATATATATGTACGTCTGTACATTTATTTCATATTATTATTATTATTGATTTTGTATTCAGTTAATTTTTATTTTATTCATTTTATTGTTTATTGTATTTATTATTATACACATAATATTTATTATGTTTTGTACATCTATTATATAATTATACACAATAATTTAGGACATTGACTCATTTTTCATTAATACTTTATTAAGTGCTGAAACATGGTACTTAATTAAGTAGAGGCATTTGTCACAGACATCACATGTTTAGAGTCTGTCCACAGTATGTGCTTTGTCTTATTTACCTTCGGACAACTTCCTATAGGGATTTCTTTAGATGATTTATACACAGAAACCTTTTCTTGAGGATAAGCAAGTTGAGGAATAAAATTGTGAGGTTGGGGCTAGGAATGTAGCTTACTGGTAGAGATCATGCTCAGCATGCATGAATGCCAGGATTTGAAACCTCAGTGCCACATACTCAGAAAAAGCCAGAAGATGTGGAGAGGCTCAAGTGGTAGAGCACTAGGCTTGAGAAAAAGGAACTCAGAGACAGTACCAAGGCCCTAAGTTTAAGCCCCAGGTCTGTCAAAAACAATAGGCCAGATGCAGATGCCGGTGGGTCACACCAGGAAACCTAGCTTCTCAGGAGGCTGAGATTTGAAGATCACAGTTTGAAGACAGCCTAGGAGAGGAAAGCCTGTTAGACTCTTACCTCCAATGAACCACCAAAAGACCACATGTGGCATTGTGGCTCAAGTGGTAAAGTGTTTGCCTTGAAGTGAAGGGCTCAGGGACAATGCCCAGGCTTCGGTTTGAGACACACAACTGTTTAAAAGAGTGAAGGCTAATCAAAGTACTTTTCCCATATGCTAATTATGAGAATATTTTCTGGAAAATGAACGCTGGTGTACCCCAGAGTTGGAATCAGAGGTCAAAGTTCAAGTGTATCACATCCATATGCCCAGCCTCTCAGACTCTAACATTATAACTTTGTGTCCTACAGGGTTCTGAAAGGTCCACTGTTGAAAGGCTTAATATGCTCCCCAAGCCCTTTATGATAAGTAGTTGACTTGTATTGTCAATGTCATTACAGTTCTGAACCTAGCAGAGAACCAATAGCTCATGCCCATCACCCCTGCTCAGGAGGCTGAGGTGTCAGGATCACAGGGTGAAGCCAGCCAGGGCAGGAAAGTCTATCACACTCTGACTTCCACTTCTGAAAGGTTAGATGTTCAAGAGCTTCCTGTGTTTCTCTTGATGATGAGATGTTACTTGCACTCTAAATGTTCATAGAGTTCTCAAGCTTTAGAAGAAGGAAAGAAATATTATTGACACATCCTGGGTTCAAATGAAGTTCTCAGGATCCAAGCCCTAGCCCTGTTAGCAGGAAGAACTCCAGTGTAACCCTGTATTTGAAGGAAAGAAAACAGTTTCAAAAGCCAGGCTAGGGGCAGAGACCTAGACCTGCAGGAGTAGGAGGCAGAACATACACTCTCATCAGGGAAGTGAGCTGCAAAACCACTTCATTCATTCCAGGCACAGCCAGCAATGGAGGGAAACCTGAAACATTTATTAGAGTTACACCATGGTCAGGCTTTTCTCAGCCTCTTCAAACATTGACTAATTAACCTTCCTCCCTCAGGGGAAGGGAGCCTAAAGCTATCTTTAGGTTACCAATAGAGAGCCAGTTAAGTGGGGGAGAGAGGAGTAACAGAGGAGAAAAACCCTGCTCTGTGGTCTTAGGGAGTGGGGTTTTGACTCTCCATCTGTCAGGTTCGAAGGCCCTTCTTCTATCTCTACCAGTCCATTCTCCTTCCTTCATTCTCCACATCATTATTGCAAATCCCCAGTCCAAGGAGAAGCAGAGACATTTCTGTTCTGTTTCCAAGCACCTGAGTTAGAACCTGGCTATGCCGTCTATACTCTGGAGCTCTTTGCTGCCTGAGAGTTGAGACAGACAGTCTTCCTGTTCTGTGGTTGTGTGAAGGCGATGCTGGTGTCCTTGCACAATGCAGAAGACCTCATGACTGGGAAGTGTTCCCTTCTTTCCTTCTGATACCCAAAACCTGACTCGTCTATCATGTTTCTATCATCTATCTGTCTACCTACCTACCCCTACCTACCTACATACCTACTTACCTAGCTATATCTTTGCCACTTGTTGGGTTGAACTCATACCCTGGGCACTGTCTCTAGCACTCTGCTACTTGAGCCACAGCACCAAATCTGGCTTTGTCTGTGTATGTGCTCCTCAGAAATCGAACCCAGTCTTCCTGAATGCTAGGCAAGCACTCTGTCACTAATCCACATTCCCTGCCCCTTCATCTTACTCTTAAAGGTAGTTTTTGCATAAAATGCTACCATTTTATTTTCCCAAGTTTACGTTTCTGAACACCGGTTACTTCTCCGAACCCTCATTTTCTCTTTCCTGCCTGATTTGTGACTGTTTCTGCTTTGGCCTCATAATGAAATATAAATGAAGGCTGCTGAGAGCTTAAGTGTGCATCATTTAGGGACACAGGCCTGGAAACCTGGAAGAGAAAAGTGATGGGCCTGAAATGAAGAGAATGATGCAGTATGCCCAACTAGCAAATCTGAAAAATAAACCTGTAAATAAAAGCAGAAGCATTGCATAGGTCTGTTTGCACTTGGGGAGATAATATATATAAACACATAACTAGGTGTTGGGTCTTCGTCCGTCTTTGGACGGACAGGGTCCGAGGAGAGTACAAAGTGTGGCTGGTCGCCCATTCCCCACCCTTCCTTAGCCCAGGAGAAAATCAGATGCAGCAGGGAGTCAAACCAAGCAGGAACTCGTTAACAGGGAGCATCCCCCTTTTAAAGCAAAAGACTGCATGCACCTAAGCTTCCATGAGTTGTTTACACACTGAACCTGAACAATTCCGGCTCTGCCCACTCAACTTCCTCTCAGGGCCATCTTTGCTACCCCCCACATATTCAACCTTTTTGTTTTAATGGCAGATCCACCTCCCAGTTAGTTATCTTTTTCCCCTCCTCTGTAAAGGTTATTTTAACAGGATTATATTTGGCCATGCAGGGGGTTGGAGGCAAGGCTGGGGAGAAGGAGGGCCCTTATGCATAAGAGCCTCTCCCAGTTACCTCTCATCCCCACCTAGCACAATAATAAACATTAGCCCCACCACAGCTAGAAATGTCCCAAGCAGTAAAATTTCAAACAAACTGTGTAGAAATAGCAAAGCAATCCTGGGCACCTGATGTCTTTCAAGTAAGCCAGTTCCTTGTACGTGCCTTCAAGGGGTCAAGATGACCTTTAAGCTTTACTGTCAGCTCCCAACACCCCGTCGTCTTTGTCTAAAGAAGAGAACCCACCTGTCTTAGGTTGGGTAGATCGCCTTGTCTGTCTTACCCGTCATCGGGAACTTCTTCAGAGCAAAGCTGAAGGCCCTGTCTTAGGTTGGTAAGACTGGCACCCCCTCTTACCCGTCTCTGGCTGCGGTTCCTCTCAGGGAAATTTATTTACTTGGAGCTTGATCTTATGTAACTGGCTGGCTCATAAAAGTTTTGCATTGCACGTATAATGCAAGGAAGTCATACAAAAAGCATCAGCAAAAGCATTCCCAGGTCAAGCAATGTCAGCCCTTTAACTTTAGGGATGGGATAGCAGTCTTTGCCACTTTAGAGTCCAGAGGTGGGGCTTGTTCTAGAGCAGGTTTTAGACATATTTACAGGACACATAACAAAAGGTAGTTGCACAAGCAATTAGTAAAAGAAAAATTAGAGCATGTAACATTAAAATAGATAGCTCCTAAAAAATATGTTTTAAACAGTCCATACGTAATGACATAGGGTGGTGATCAAAACGAAGGTCAGGCCACCAGGTCAAAAGGGCAGTTTCTCTTGTGGTGCTATTGATGATTTCCATATGGCCAGTGCTGATCACTGCCCAGGTCACCCGTTGAGGTTGATGTGGATTCCGTAGCCATTGCAGGGACTGGGAGGGTCAGGACAGCCATCAGCTTGATTATCACCATCTGCAATTGTTAAAGAACACAAGAGCTTCTCAAGGGCTGGTTGCCCTTGGGGATGGTTAGTTTATCCTTGGGCATCCTCCTGTATAGAGGAAATGGGTAAAAACTTAAGGTTCCTGGCAGGAATCCAAATGGGAGCTGTCTCCCCTATGGGAAAAAAGCATCCAAATCCCCTGCCCATAGTAACTAGGGGGTCAGGTCTTCTCCATTGTTGTGTCAGGGGGTCCTTCCACCTGACTTTCACTTGGGGCTTAGGGTTTAGTTGTCCCCAGTGCTTCTGAAATCTGGATTCAGTTGCCCCTTTTGACAAATTTAAAATGTTAATGGTAAATAAAGCTATTTGTAACTGCATATGGAGGCTAACTCCCTCTTTTTTTGTTTTAATAATTGCTCCTTAAGACATTGATGATTTCTTTCTATAATTTCTTGGCCTTGGGGATTATAGGGAATTCCTGTAGTATGATTAATATGCCATCTGTCAAAAAACTCTGACATTGCTTTACTAACAAAACAGGGTCCATTATCGGTTTTAACTTGTGCTGGTAGACCCAACGTGGGAAAGCAATGAAGAAAATGTGCTTGTGAATGTTTAGTCCTTTCTCCTGTATGTGCTGTGGCCCAGCATGCTCCTGAGTAGGTATCTATAGAGACAAAGATGTATTTAAACTTACCAAAGGCTAGGAAATGAGTAATATCTGTTTTCCAGAGGACATTAGGTTTAAGACCTCTGGGATTTACCCCTGGTGGTTGTAAAGGGGGTACTTTTAAGAAGGGCTGGCATGTTTTACAGGTATGTACCACCCTTTTGAGGTCTTTTACAGGAATCTGAGGAAATCTATGCTGAAGACCTCTCCAATAAATGTGGGTTAAGTCATGCAAACAGGTAGCCTCTTGTAACGTTAATGCCTGCGGGCCAGTAGCTAACTGGTCCACACACTTATTGCCTAGGGAAAAAAATCTAGGAAGTTTTTAATGCCCTATCAAATGTTGAATATGAAGGGCTCCCAGCCCTTCTAATAGGCCCTTAAGGGTAACCATAAGAGGGGAAATAGGGTTTTCATCCAGCTTGATATGTGCCTGGGGAATATGAGGGAGCACGTTAATCATATATAGGCTATCCGAATACAAATTAAAGGGTTTTTGAATGTCCTGAAAGACCATAATTACGGCCAGCATTTCTTTATATTGTGCTGACCCTTGACAAGGTTGAAATCTTTGTTGGCTTGGGGTCTTTTGTTGCTCCTCAAAGGCTGCATACGCAGAGCCTGCTTTACTTCCATCAGTGAAAACATGGAGGGCGTCAGGAATAGGTGTAGAAGAAAATAGAGATGGCATTTTGAAGGAAAGTCTCCATAACATGACAGTCCATTTGGATTGCCCATAATGGCATTCAATTTGGCCTAGAAACCCCTCCAAGGAGAGAGCAAGACGAGCGTTGGCTGAGAGAGCCACTTAACATCTGCCATCCGAAAAGGAAAAACAATGGAGTGAGGGTCAAGCCATAAAACCTTTGGGCTTGGGTCCTTCCCTTGACAATAACATCCGTGAGTTGGTCTGCTTGAGAGTACGCCCGAGGCATGCAACCCAGTGGAGTGTGAACCCACTCTAATGGCTCCCCATTTTGAGTTAAAACTGCAGAAATTAACTTGACACCTGCAAACAACCAAAGAGAAATGGGCTCACAATTAGAATACCTCTTTAGAGAAACTTCATCGATGGCTTTTTGGAACTGCAAAAATATTGCCCTATGGCTGTCTGTAATTGTAATAACTTCTTGTGGTGTCCTGTCTTTTAGCAGGGCAAATAAGGGCACAAGACTATCTTTAGGGACAGAAACCCATGGCAACAGCCAATTGATTTCCCCTAAAAGACTCTGAAGTTGGGTTAAGGTTAGAGAGGCTGGAATATCCAGCAAAAGCTTAAGGGGGCTGGCCTGAGTCAAGGTAAGGTGGGTCCCGAGCACCTTAAAAGGGGCTACCTTTTGAATTTTATTAAGCGATATGGTAAAACCCCCTTTTTTTTTAATATGCCGAGAACCTGGGCCAGAAGGCCCTCCAGGCAGCTTGGGTCTTGGTGCCCCAGAATTATATCATCCATGTAGACATAGGCAAGGGTGGTATCTGAACCCAGCACAGGCCCTAAAAGTGTGGCCAGGTATTGTTGGCAAAAGGACGGGCTATTGGCCATTCCCTGTGGCAGCACCATCCATTCAAACCTCCGATCAGGCTGGGAAAAATTAAGAGAAGGTATACAGAAAGCAAACTTCTCGCAGTAATCTAGATGCAGGGGGATAGAAAAAAAAACAGTTTTTAATATAAATCACAACCAAGGTATATTCTGAAGGTATAGCAGGAGTCCAGGGCATGCCTCTTAGGGGCATTCCTACTAGCTCCATCCTTTCATTTACCTTACATAGGAGCATATGCCAGGTCCCAGAGGTTTTTTGAATAACAAATACAGGTGTGTTCCAAGGACTTATAGAAGGGCGAATATGCCCAAGGTTTATCTGTTCCTCCACCAGAAGGTGGAGGGCTACAAGTTTAGGTTTGGTCAATGGCCACTGCTCTACCCAGATTGGGCTTCCACCTAATGGGAGGTACTTGGGGGGCAGTGACCTTTAGGATTGGGGGTGCACCTGAGCGGGTCCCTTTTGTTCTTCTCTGTGATTATGAAAGTTAAAAAAATCCCTTTCCTTAACTCCCTCTGGATCCTGATTACGCCTTTGTGCTTCTTCCCCATCCAGGATATCATCATAGCATGCTCAATGGTCTGTAGTGACCACAACATCCATTTGTCTTAGCATGTCTTGCCCTAGTAAATTGGCAGTGAGGTTCTTTGCCACTAAAGGGCGTATCTTTCCCTGTTCTCCATCTGGGCTAGTCCATGTCATAAGGGTAGCCGTTTCTTTGGACGGGGAGTTACCCCCTACCCCCAATATCGGGGGCCCAGGTGCAAGCTTCCAGTCCAAGGGTACTTCCTCCTCCCTGAGTATGGTTTGGTCTGCCCTGGTGTCAATTAAGCAGTGAAACCTCTTTCCGCCTATGAGGATACTTATTTTAGGGTGGAGTCCTTCCACCAGGGAGACTGTCCAATGGACCTGGGCCGTCCTGCCAGGAGGCTGCCTGGGCTTCACAGCAGAGGAGGTTCCTCCTTGAGTTAACGGGGCTGGAGGATGCCCCTCTCCTAGTTTAAAGGTTTCCCATCTAAATCAAACTTGGATCGGCAATCCTTTTTCCAATGATATCCCTTCCTGCACCTGGGGCAGGGTGTAGGGGGCAGTTTGGCCCCCCAGGGCCAGTTGGCGGGGGATTGTCATGTAGAGTCCCTCTTAAAGTGCCCCTCCTGCCCACATTTAAAACAAGTCCCTCTCCCCATTGGTCTTGGAGTTCCTCAGCCCTGGGCTGCCAGCGCCTCAGTAATAGCCTCAGTTAATGTAGATGTCTGAGACTGTAAATCTAAAGCTAGTGATTGGGACTGGAGTTGTTGTGTTCCCACATCCTGTGAGGCCACCACCCATCTGCTCAGGGAACTCTCTCTCAGTCCCGCGCAGGCCATTTTGTGGTCTGCATTCATCCCTTCCCAGAGCAGCAGCTTTACAAACTGATCTCAGAGGTTCCCTGCCGGCAGCTTGCGGTGAACACTCTGTTGGACTCGGTCTATGAAATCAGGTAGAGGCTCACCCAGTTTTTGTCTCACTCCTGCCATGGGGGACTCAGTAGGCCCATCATCTAGTTTGTACCACGCAGCAAATCCTGCCTGCCTTACCTGGTCACAGTACGGCCAGGTATTGCGGCCTGTTGGTCGCCGGTAGAATAGGCTTCTCCCATCCCTGCTAACATGGTATAAGTAATAGGTATTGCGGGTTGAGCCTGCTGGTTACTCTCCGCTCGCACTCTGCATTCCTCCTTAAAGAAGGCACACCATTTAATAAACTGAGCACTAGTAAGAACAGCTTTGGCCACATCCATCCAGTCCTTAGGGACACACGGATGATAGGCAATGTCCTGTAATAGGGTCTGGGCCCAGGGAGAGTTTGGGCCATCCTCCACCACCGCCTGGCGGAGCTCTTTAAGATCCTTAGCTTCCCATGGATACCATTCCAAGGGCCTGTTAGCCCCTGGTGCCAAAGTGACCGGATACGCTTTGGGAAGCGGATCATGTGGCCTAGAGTCTGGGCTCTTGGGTGGCCCTTCCTTTCCAGAGGAGGTCTCCTAGTAGGTTACTTCCCCAGCCCTCAGCCCCTCCAGTTGGTAGGGGGTCTGGGACTTGGAAGTTCCTCTCGCAGGTCTCATAGGACGCCGTACCTCCCTTCCAATCGGGGGCATGGGGAGGGGGCCTAGGACTGTCCGGGGAACCTGAGTAGCTGCCTTTGCCCCTGCATGCACAGATAGTGCGTTCCCGGTTGAGTTTGACCTTTTCCTTTTCCTTTTTCACTTTCCAAGTCTTCCTGTACTCTTTCTAGGCCTAATGTTTTCTCCTCCTCCTATCATCTTCTGTGATATAACATTACCCATATTTAGGGTTTCACTTACCCCGAAAGACTGCTTAGCCTTGGCCGGTATCATTTCCTTTCGTGCCCCACGTTGGGCACTAGATGTTGGGTCTTCGTCTGTCTTTGGACGGATGGGGTCCGAGCAGAGGTAATTGTGAAGTGTGGCCACTTGCCCGTTCCCGAGCCTTCCTTAGCCCAGGAGATAATCAGACGCAGCGGGGAGTCAAACCAAGCAGGAACTCGTTTATTAACAGGGAGCATCCCCTTTTTAAAGCAAAAGACTGCGTGGGAGGAGAGGAAATGGGATCAACCAATCACTGAAAGGCCACACCTTAATATGCACCTAAGCTTCCAAGAGTTGTTTACACACTGAACCTGAACAAATCCGGCTCTGCCCAGTCAACTTCCTCTCAGGGCCATCTTTGCTACCCCTCACAACTAGGTAGGACATTGATACATAAACCTGGCATTCTCTTTTTGAATATTTTTGTGGCCATCCCAGGGCTTAACCTCAGAGCCCGATGTATTCCTGAGCTATTTTGCTCAAGGGTGAGGCTCTACCATCACCACAGCTCCACTTACAGCCATTTGGTCATTAATTGGACAAGAGCAACTCCCAGGCTTTCCTGCCTGGTGTGGCTTGGATCTCCTGTTCAGCTTTCTCTCTCAAAGTTGGAGCTCTACCCTCTCCGCCACTGCTCCTCTTCTGGTTCTCTGGTGGTTTATTGGAGATAAGAGTCTCACAGACTTTCCTGCTCAGTTGGCTTTGAATGGCGATCTCCTGCGAAGGGTTCAAGTGGCATTCCTCAGGTATTCCCCGAGGAGCCGCTCCACACCCTTAGTCTAAATCTCTACAGGTACTAGAGAAAAATGGAAACATGAAGATGCTACTAATGTGTTCTAGATACTTAATGCTGGAGACACAAAACACTCATAATTATTAGATCAGTTTATAGGCAAAAGGAGAAATGCAGACAGTATGAGGATCGTTCCAGATTTTGGTCCTCTCATCCTGAGACAGTAAATTAACTGCAGCTCAATGCTAAGTGACAGAACTGGCATGTCCTGTGGATATTTGCTCCCAAATCATCTGACACTCATTTCTCACTTTTGGCTTCAAACCTGTGACCAATCCCAGGGTAAGATGAGGAGAGAAAATCCTTCTCAAAAAAGCAGCTATAACAAACATTGGGTAGTTTACTTATAAATTCAAACCATTGGAATGACCCTGTTAAGAAGTCATATTGTCCAGATTAACAAATGAAGAAGAAGAAAAAAAAAATGAAGAAGAAAAGAAAGAAGGTGTCAGTGGATGCTGACTGTAATCCCTGCTCCTCAGGAGGATAAGATGTAGAGAATCTGAGTTTGAATCCAGTCAGTGTAGGAAAGTCCATGACACTGTTATTTCTAAGAGAAATGAGGCTGTGAATCAAGATTAATGTACTACCTTTTCGCAAAAGGAGCTCAGGGACAACGTCTAGGCTCATAGTGCAACCTCAGGACCTGCCCACTCAAAAAGAGCCTGTATCTCCATGTCCTTGTGTATATATGGATGTATTCCTATAGGTGAAGCTCCCAAGTAGCTCTGATGAGTGGCAACAAGCTAGGAAATTTGTATTCAATACAATGATTTCATAACAGAGAGTGTTTTGATTGCAGTGCATGTTCTGGGTCTCATCTCACTGTTACCAGTGTAATCTAAGGGTTTCTCTGCATCCCAGGTCTGCTGGAAGAAGTCTCTCTCACTGTCTGGTCAGTCAGACAAAAGGCCTCAGTACAGTACAGCTGGGTAACAAACAACTCCATCCAGGCCAGTTAGTGAGGATGAGTGTGAATGAGCTCTGAAGGTCAGGAGAAAAAGACTTGTTTTTACACCAAGCTAACTCTCTCCCCATTGCTCTGTTTTAAGAGGAAGGATTCATTTGTGCAACTCCCATGGCAGACCAAGTTCTGGGCACTTATCCTGCCTTTGTGAGACTATATTCCGGTGTTCAGATACAGTGCTCAATATTATTCAGGAGTCCTTCTGGCAGACAACTAGGGAACTCAACCTAATGAAATGTTTCATTGCCTGCAATGATGGGATTATGATGCCTCTCCTAGGTTTCTGCCAGCTTGGGAAATCCAAGCACAAATCTGATATCACAAAACTTCCTGTCACCTAGGGCTGGTGAAGCTCATCAGGTTTTGGAAACTTTGACCTTTCCTATTTAGGCTCTGGATGGGTAGGTTTTGGGGTTGAACACAGGGTCTGGGTACTGACCAGGAGCTCAGTGCAGAAGCATAGTGCTTTATTATTTTGTGTAACAACTTCTGATGTGTGTGTGTGTGCGTGCACACACACACACACACATGCATGTGCGCACACACATGCATGAGTCCTGGAGCTTGAACTCAGGACCTGAGCACTGTTCCTAGTTTCTCTTGTGGAAAGATAGCTCTCTCCTACTTGAGCCACAGAGCCACTTCAAGCTTTTTTCTAGTGATGTGGTCCTGAGAAATCAAGCCCAGGGTTTCATAGATGCACAGCACTCTACCCCTAAGGCACATTCCCAGCCCTCTACATCAGGTTTGTTAGCTCATTTCTGTCTTTTTTTTATTGTTGTTGTCGGTTGTAGGAGTTGAAGTCTGGGCCTGGGTGCTGTCCCTGAGCTCTTCAGCTCAAGTCTTGTGCTCGCCACTTGAGCCACAGTGCCACTTCAGGTTTTCTGGTGGTCTATTAGAGCTAAGTGTCTCAAGGACTTCCCTGCCCAGGGTACCTTTGAACCATGATTCTCAGATCTCATCCTCCTGAATAGCCAGGATGACCAGCATGAGCCACAAGCACCAAACTTCTACCTCAGGTTCTTGGTGGTTTATTGGAGATAATAGTCTCATGGGACCTTTTGTGTCTGGGATAGTTTGGAACCCAATTCCTCAGATCTCAGCATCCTGAAAAGGCAGGATGACAGACCTCAACTACCAACCCCTTGGTCATGGCCTCCGCTGCAAGGGCGTCCATGGCTCCACATGATTGAGTGCTAGCCATGAGCCCAAGAGGTAAGGTCAGAGCCTAGGCCTCGAGTTCAAGGTTGATGACTGAGAAAAAACAAAACAAAACAATTGTCTACAGGAGACAACTCACTAGTTTTCAGTAATACATAATTTCATCCCTGCTATGGGGACCTATCTGAGCTTCAATATTCTTTTTGTTGTTGTTGTTTAATTTTTATTTTTTGTGAACATACTTTACAGAGGGGTTACAATTACATAGGCAAGATAATGAGTACATTTCTTATCAAGCATTGCAGCCTCTTCCTTTGTTTACCCTTCACATCCCTTCCCAGCCTGCCCCCGCTCCCCCACCCAGCCCCCCCCGTCCCCCCCCCCCCCGCACCAAAGTTGTAAAGTTCGTTTTCGACATGACAACTTGTACTTCTCATAGTTGCAACGGGTCCACCTGTATCCTTAAACGACTTGTTTTCCCCATCTCCTCCACAAATTATACCGACATCAAATATAGTGAAAGCAGGGGTTATACTGTGGGGGAGGGACATACAAAGCAACAAAGAGATAATCTTATAAGTGCATTAGAAAAAAATGCATGAAATAAAAAAGCATTAAAATACATATCTAAGGGTTCATTTTCCTAACATCACATTATCTGACCTTTTCTGCTTGATTCATATATATACTAGATATTGCAAATAAGGGAAACCATGGGAACTATGTTTCTTTGGGCTTGGCTTACTTCACTTAATATAATTTTTTCCATTTCCTAACAAATGGGGAAATGTCATTCTTTCTGATGGAAGCATAGAATTCCATTGTGTATATATACCGCATTTTCTTGATCCTTTCATCTACTGAGGGGCATTTGAGTTGGTTCCATATCTTAGCTATGGTAAATAATGCTGCAATAAACATAGTTGTGCTGGTAGCTTTAGTGTGGTCTTGTTTGTAAACTTTTGTGTAAATGCCCAAAAGGCCTCAATATTCTTGTCTGCATAATCATCTCAGTTGTGGAGCTCTTACAAGGACAAGATATAAGAATGCAATCGGTAAGTACACAGCACATGGCACTCTTTACATGACTCAGCACAGAGCATCCTGTGAAAGACTCAGCACCCAGCACCCAGTACAGGACTCAGCACACTGCAACCTGTGAAGGACTCAGCACATAGCAACCTGTGCAGTAATCAGAATGGAGCACACTATGGAGGACTCAGCACATAGCTCTATTCCACAAGCTGTCATTAGAATTAGGGTGCTTTAATCAGTATCATCATTCTTTGAAGTAAATTTTACAAACCATTAAAGTTCACATCTAATGGTTTAGTGGGGTTTGTTTTTGGGGAGGAGGGGTTGGCCATGGGGTTTGAACTCAAAGCATGGGGATATTGTTCTAATAACATTTGCTTAAGGCTAGAGCTCTACCATTGGAGCCACATTTCAAAGAGTCTAACAAACTTCCTGCCAGGACTGGGTTTTAAAGCCCCTGAGAAGCTAGGATGCCTGGTGTAAGCCAGGATGACATGAATAACTCGTGGAGCTGGGTTGCAGTAGTTTACATATGGCTAAGTCTGGTTAGGTGTCAGCTATCAGCATCAGACTCCTAGCTTGCTCTGTAATGAGGTATTTGAAGTTCAGTACTTCTATAATTGCAGTTAGAACATCCTCCCTTTTTTTGGCGGCATTCTTGGGGCTTGAGTAAGAACTTAGACACTGTCCCTAAGTGTTTGTGTTCAAGGCTAACACTCAATTGATTGAAAGACAGCAGAATTTCCGGGTTTTCTGTTTATGTGGCACTAAGTTATCTAACCCAGGGTTTCATGCTTACTAGGTGAGCACTCAACCACCGATCCACAGAAGTGAATGAGGTAAAAATAGAGAGAGATTGCTGTATATAAACATTATATACACAAAAAGAGATGTCTGCATATTATTAAAATATAGATAATATTACTACCAACTATAGTTATTAAATTATGTCTCCATTTATTGATGTGTCCCAGTTAACTATTAATAAAGCATTAATAATTACTCAATATCCTGTTATTGTTTATCATATATGTACATATATCCATACATATAATTATATATTTCATAGAATGAGACCAATGTGTATATATTATTAAATTATGCATCATGTGTTACTACCAATTATTAGGTATTTAATTATGTCTCCACGTACTTTTTATTCTCTTAATGCTTAATAAAATATTAATTAAACTTAATGAACATCCTATACTTATTGCATCTAATTTTACGCTAGAATGCTTCACTACTAATTCAATCTGTTTATCATTGATTGTAGTGACAATTCTTCCACCTATTACATTTCTTACCTTTATAAAATCCTATTACATAGCGTATAGATTTGCACTTGAATTATATATCCTACCTGACACTGAGCATTTTCACAGAAAAGGAAAACATGTGTCACGCTTGGCTTCTCACTCCACGATTACATTTTTGGCAGTGTTAGGATCTAAACTCAGGGCCTAGAAGGCTCAATTCATGAATGGGTGACAGCCAGCACAGCAGCCTCTAGCCAATTCAGCTGCCATGCAGTGCACAGGCCTTGAGTTTGAGCCCGCCCCGTATGTTGACTTCAAATTGCACTTAGTGTAGTTATTCATTTTTTTTTGTTTTATCATTTACCACTTATTTTATTGACTGCTATTACACATGGAATATTTACTACATTTATTACGTAGGATATAGATTTGCCTATGTATGAAACTTCATACCTGACACCCAGGACATTCACAGAAAAGGAAAACACGTGTCACCATGGGCTTCTTACTGCACGATTCAATTTTTGTGAGTGCTGGCATCTGAACTCACATCTTACAAGGCCCAATTCATGAGTGGGTGAGTGTCAGCATGCCAGCCTGGGGCATATGGAGTTGACAAGCATTTCCCACACCTGAGAACGAGCCATAGGGGTTGACAAAACAAGAACAGATTGACATGCAGATTGTAGTACACAAATAAATACAGATCTTTATAGAGTGCCAGAGATATCTATACATTATGCAGTTATATAGGCTACATTCCTACCAATTCTTGGGTATTTATTCTGCCTCCTCCATGTAATTAACATTATTGTTTTCATCCTTAATGAATTATTAATTAAATCAACCACTGTCCAAACTATTGTGTCCATGTAATTAATAATATTTGTTTAATGTGTCCAAAAATATTCATTAAAATCCATTGGCCTCCTAAAATCAATCTCTAATTTTATAGTAGAATCACTCAGGAACAACTAATTCAACCTTGATATTCATATACTTCTATCCTTATTCCTATGAATAGGAACGAGACTCTTAGCATCTCCCTCCATTGGTAGGGGTCAGGACTGGGCTTTGAACACAGGGCCTAGGTTGCCGTTTTGGCCTGTGGCTTCCCTGGAAGCCATCAGCCTTCACCATTGCCAGGTTACCAACAGTTTTCAGTCGTGTCATTCAGACCAAGGATGGTCACCTTGAAAAGAAAACAAATGTAAAACCGACATCCATCTGCAGGTAGCCAGATTTTTATCTGTGTCTTTTTATTTATTTTTATTCCGGTCAGTCTTTGGGGCCAAGGAACCCAGGTTCAGCTGTGGGCTCAGTGGCTGCACCACAGCCTAGCATGATCAAAACTGAAGCAGAGTTGCAATGACCTGAACTCAAGCCCTGTTCTTGACAAAATAAAAATAAATTCATACATACATACATACATACATTCAAAATGTTTAAAAACCAATGAGGCTTCTTGGCTTGGAATTCACGCCATTTTTTCTAATAGGCCTGGGATTTGAACTCAGGGTCCGGGTAAAACTGCAGCTCTGTGGGGGAAGGGGAAGCTCACCGTGCTGGAAGACAAGAAAATCAGGCTTTTTCCCAGGGGCTGAATTCAAGCTCTAGCACTCGAAAAAATAATATTCGTATACGTTTTAAATACATGATTTATATTTATATACACATGATTACTGCATATTGCAGTTACTGTCGTTATTCATTTTATTTTGTGTTTCATTTATTGATTATATAGAGAGTATGATTACATGTATAACATTTTTTACATTCTATTACATAGGATATAGATTTGCCTACGTATTATACATCAATTCTGAGACCCAGGACTTTCGCTGATAAGGAAAACAAGTGGGACAATTGGCTTCTTCCACCAGGATTAAGATTTTGGCAGTTCTGTGATTTGAACTCCAGGCCTAGAAGGCCCACTTCATGAATAGGTCAATGTTAGCAAACCAATCTGATGCAAATTAAGTTGTCAGGCAAATGTGGGGGACTTGTGTTTGAGGACTTGAGATCAAGCCATAGGTGTGGCCAATATATAAACATATGACTATGCATCTATGAATAAATTTATAGAGACTGATAGAAGTTCATGTAGATTCTACTATATAACTCTATATAAAGAGTGATGTCTATATCTTATTTTTATATATTCTATTACTACCAATTATTTGGTCTAAAATTATGCATCTATTAATTAATCACGGTACGAGACTTAATAAAGTATTCATCAATGACCTATATTTATTGCATACAATCTTATACTAGAATGACTAGCTAATTAGTAATTCAGTTGGTACGTGTCAAACATTCTATTAGTGTTCCTATAGATAGGAACGAGTTCTCTAGAATCTTCAGCCATGTGTAGGTGGCAGTCGCAGCATCGAACTCAGGGCCTAGGTGTCTGGGTTGGGCTCAGGCTTCACTGATAGCCCGAGAGCCTTCGGCCATGAAAGGTCACGTACAATTTTTAAGCCTAGTCATTGAGACCCAGTATGGTCACAGTACAAAGCAAACAAATGTAAAACAGTTGTGTAAAACTTTCAGGTTTTTCCTCCACCATCTTGGTTGGTTTGTTTTTTTTTTGCCAGAGCTAGGAGTTGAAATTGTGTACTAGGATAGCTGGATCATCTGTGGGTGTAAAAGCTGCACCCCAGCCTAGGGTAATCAAGGCTGAAACAAAGTTGTGATGACCTGAGTTCAAGCCCCGTGCCTGCCCCCCCAAAAAGTTAAGATACTGGCTAGGAATTTGGGCCATTTTTTCTGCCATACCTGGTATTTGAACTCATGAATTGGGTAACTCTATTGTGCTCTGGGTGAAGTGGAAGCTAACCTCCTGGAAGAAAAAAATTCAGGAGCATTTCCCAGGGTGTGAATTCTAGCCCCAGAACTTGCAAAAATAATATTTATATACATGTATAATGTATATAATATATGTATTTGCATAGATATTACATATTGTACCTAGGACACAATATTTCCACAGAGAGGAAAACAGGTCAACATTGGTTTCTTTCCTCATGTATTGCCTTCAGCAATGCTGGGATTTGAACTCAGGGCCTGGAATGCCCAATTCACCAAGGGGTCAGTGTAAGCAGAGCAGCCTCAAAAAAATTCATTGCCAAGCAGTTCCCAGGACCTGAGTTCTAGTCCCAGGAATGGCCAATATATAAATACATGTATAAATTGTTGCAAATATATATATATATATGTATATATATATATATATATAGAGAGAGAGAGAGAGAGAGAGAGGTATATCCACTGTATATTTAAATATATAAATGCATTTATAGAATATGAGATGTCTATACATTATTAAATTACATCTAATATATTCCTGATAATTATTAGGTATTAAATTATGCCTCCATTTAATGATGTATCATGGATTAAGGCATAATAAATTGCTTCCTTGTGCAAAAGGAGCTCAAGGACAATGTCTAGACTCATAGTTCAAACCTCAGGGCCTGCACCAAAAAAAAAAAAGAGCCAGTAACCCCATGTGTCTGTGTATGTATGTATGTATTTCTATCAGTGAACATCCAGAGTCGTTATGAAGAAAGGCACCCTGCTAAGAAATTTGCTTTGAATAGAATGATGTCATAGCACAGAGCATGCTTTCAAGACAGTGCATGTTCCTGGTTTTAAAAAAAATTAAGACCCTGGCTTGGAATTTGCACCATTTTTCTGGCAGCTTGGGATTTGAACTCAGGGTCTGGGTAATTCTGTGGAACTGTGGGGGAGGGGAAACACCGTCTTTGAAGACAAGAATTCCAGACCAGTTTCCAGGGCCTGAATTCAAGCACCAGAACTGGAAAAATTAATATTCATACATGAGATCTATTTACTTACCTGGGTTTAATCCATATGATATTTATTACCATTATTCATTTATTATTTATTTTATTTAGTATTTTACATATATAATATTTATTTCATTCATCACGTCTTATCACATGGATTTATTTGCATATGGATTCTACATCATACTGAGACCCAGGACTTTCACCAAGAAAAAAAAAAATGGGTCAAAATTGGCTTCTGACTCCACATATAAACTTTTGACTATGCTGGGATTTGAACTCACAGCCCACAATGCCCAATTCATGAATGGTTCAGTTGTGGAACAAAAGCCTTTGGCAAACTGAGCAGCCAGCCAGTGCTGAGGACATACAATCTGGCAATAGTAGTGGCAGGTAGATAGATAGATAGATAGATAGATAGATAGATAGATAGATAGATAGATAGATAGATAGATAGATAGATAGATAGATAGATAGATAGATAGATGTGTAGTTTGCTATATATGAGAGAGAGACAATGTGAGGATATTAAATTATATATATTATGAATTATTAGTTATTAAATTAGGTCTCCATTTAATGAAGTATCATGGTTTAATACTTATTGAAGCATTGGTGTAAAAAGAGTCAGTATTCCTTAATTAGGAGAATCATACCATGGTGCTAGAATGAAAGACATAATCCAATACTTTTTGTGTGGCATTCTATAAGAGAATCATGAACTAACTGCAAATTTAATTGTTACTTTTATAACATTCCATTAAGCATTCCCATGGATAGGAATGATTTTCTCATGATCTCCCTCCATTTGTAGGTGGTAGTCCTGACATTTGAACTCCAGGCCTTGCAAATGCAAACCATTAGAATGACACTGTGAAGATTTCAGCTTGCCACAATGAAAAAAGAACAAGAAGAAAAGAAAGCCAGGTGTCAGTGGATCCTGCCTGTAATCTTAGCTCTTCAGGAGGTTGATAGGTAGAGAATGCCAGTTTGAATTCAGCCATGACAGGAAAGTCCACCACACTCTTATTTCTGAGGGATCACAGGAATACAAAATCCCCATGAGTGGGGCTATTGCTCAAGGGCAGAGTGCTAGCCTTGAGGTATCTCCCTAGGTTTCTGGAAGCTTGCTAAATCTAAGCACATGTGTAATATCACAATGCTTCCTGCCATCTAGGGCTGGTGAAGTTCATCAGGTTTTGAACTTTTGACCTCTCCTAGTCGGGCCCTGGGTGGCTAGGTTTCGGGGTTGAACACAGGACCTGGCTGCTGACCATGAGCTCAGAGTACAAGCTCAGTGTTGTACCATTTGCTGTTACAGCTTCATTTCTGGTATCTGTTTTGTGTGTGTGTGTGTGTGTGTGTGTGTGTGTGTGTGTTTATGTGTATGTGTGTGTGCACATGTATTTGTGTTTATACACTTGTCCTGTAGCTTGAATCCAGGACCTGAGCACTGTACCTGAGATTTTCCTATACAAGGATAGTCCTCTACCACTTAAGCCACACAGCCACTTCAGGCTTTTTTCTAGTGATGCGTTACTAAGGAATCAAACCCAGGGATTCATACATGCAAAGTATTCTACCCCTAAGACACATTCCCAGCACTCCACTTCAGGTTTCTTTCTTTCTTTTCTTGGAAGTTGGAAGAATTGAAGTCTAGTCTTGGGCTCTGTCCTTGAGCTCTTCAGCTAAAGCCAATTGTTCTACCACTTGAGCCACAGCACACTTTGAGTTTTTTAGTGGGCCACTGAACAGAAGCATCTCAAGGAATTTCCTGCCCAGGCTGGCTTTGGACCGTGATCCTCAGCTCTCAGCATCCTGAGTACTTAGGATGAAAGGTGTGAGTCAGCAGTACCCAGCTTATACTTCTATTTTCTAAGTGGTGAATAGGAGATAAAAGACTCATGAGACCATTTGTGTCTGGGATGGTTTTGAAGCCATATCGTCAGATCTCAGCTTCTTGAGTAGACATGACAGACCTCAGCTACTACACCACTATACCGTAACAAGCAAGTGCATGGGGTCAGCAGCAATGTTGGCTAACCACCTGAACCATCCTTAAACATGGACCAAGGAGTCTAACCCATGAGCTCAAGTCAGGGGTTTGCGCCAAAGCTGCCATGGCACAATGAAAGTGAAGGCCAGCAGGGTCACTTGGGTGCAGGGTAGGCAGTCAACTGTAAGGATTTCCCTGCTGCGTGTTGCACTCTCCCCCATGCCCTTGTCTCCTGCCTTCTCCTCCCCTCCCTCCCCCCGCCGGCCAAGGTGGGATTCTAAGCACTCTGCACCTCAGAGAACAGACCAACCAGGAGTGTTCTGGGAGCACCTCAAGAAGGCAGAGCAAGGTGTGGCTTTTCACACTGACCTCCCTTTCCGTGGAGAGAGCCAACCCCTGTGCTGATAACAAGTCATGGGAAGAGAGGGGCAAGATCAGGGCACCCCCCTACTCCAGCAAGTACAAGTCCCCGACCTCATGGCAAGGGCGGGGAGAGACCAGCCAGACCCGGTTGCTGCACCCCTGCCTCCTGCACACAACAGGCATGGTGGGACGGTGAGGGCAGGGGCCCGCGGGCAGAACGAGAAGAGTGGTCCCATTCGCAATGAATGTCCGTACCTCACCTGACACAACCTATGCCTGGGCCTGAAGGAGATCGCAACATCTCCACATTAGTCACACCAAGGGTATGGAGAAGACAGCCACATGGCACTTGGGAGGCAGTGGCCCAGGAACGCAGCTTCTGAGAGGGCCATCCTGGGATAAACGTAGCCAGGACAGACACTGTTCATGAGTAATGAACAAAGCAAAATAAATTAAAAAATAAAAATAAAAAAGTGAAACCAAGATGGAATTTGCACGAACAAAGCAGTCTGAACCTGAGAAAACTGCCGATAAACTGGGAATCCGGGATAGGTCCCAAGCAGACAGGGGCGGCAAAGTCGGCCAGCCTGCCCTCATGACCTCTGCCACACATGGCGCCTCTCCCCTCCCCCACCCCAACATTTCCAGAAAAGCACAAGTGAGAGCTTGTCCCACTGTATGCCTACCCGTTCTTTTTTTTTTTTTTGGTTGTTTGTTTGTTTTGTTTTCTTTTTCCCCTGATGGAAATGAGAAAACACTGCCAAAGATGGGCCAGGTCCAGGAAGAGACAAGCTGGGAGGAACCCCGCTCACTTGTGAAATTCATGAGCCAGGAGCTCAAACACAGCTAGTCCAGAGGAGGCTGCATGCCTCACCTGCCTGCACAACACACTGTCCCCACTCGACCCCTTACAGGGAAAGGGGAGGGGGAAGGCCAGAGAGAGGTTTCTTCTAACACAGAGATGTTAGGTACGTCACACACACAGGTCTGGAAAACTATGGTGACAGTGCAATGGGAAGTGTGAGTCCACTCACGCATCAATAAATGACAGGAAAGTCAAACAAGAGCCCCTGGGTGAGAAAGGAAGGGGAGGTGGCACCCGTGGGACACTTATCCCGGGCACCAGACGGAATGGCCTTCTGATCTTTCCTCCTCAAATCTGTCCAGACAGCTAGCCTTTTCTAATAGGCTTTTCCACTCTCTCTGGAGCAGTTCAGGGCATGAGGTGAGGAATCTAAACCCTAGACACGTATGTTGGAGGGTAGAGGCATCATCACTCACATGACTGTGGTGGACCTGGACTTGAGCAGGGTAGTGCACAGTGTGTGGAGAGGGGGCAGGTAGGAAACCCCAGGAGGAAAGACAGGGAAAGAATAGGGGCCCTGTTCCAAACATAGTGGAGGGGTCAGAGGGGCAATCCTATCTCCCGGTGGTGATGCATGGTTAGAACCCACAGACCAGGCATACTTCTCTTTGGGGTTTGCAATGGGAACATATGCAGGCAGAAGTGTGCCAGGACACACATCTCTTCACAGATAGGTAGACAGGCAGAGCCAGGGGGTCAGGCATGGCAAACACCCTATTCCATCAACACACACACACAAAAACACACACACACGTTACGGTGTGTGTATAATATCCACAAGGTAAAAGTTTATTCATCCATTCTCAAAAGAATAGGAGTAAGATTATGTCAGTTGCAGGGAAATAGACCTATGCACTATGAGCGGGGCAGGGGTTGGGGGGTTGTGGAAGCCAGAAGAACCAAGAACAGGTGATGCCAGAGGAAGACAGACTGGCAGAAAGACAAACAGACCGACTGACTGACCAACAGCACGTGTTTTTTCTCCTATGTGGATACTAGACCTAAACTATAACTGGACATAGTAACCTACACAGCACTCTGGGCAAACACAGTGTGTGTGTCCCCGTGTGTGTGTGACACATATACTCTCCTTTTGTCAGAAGGTGTAATTTCTCTGAACATTTAAGATATTGCAGATAAGACATAAGACGTAATATCTATAAGTAGCACAACTGTGAATGTACTATAATAACTAGACATGTTAGGATTAAAGTTGGAATTAGGAGGATAGAAATGTATCTGTAAAAATGGTATTGGTCGTTATTACAAGTACATTTGGTTTAGGATATTTCTGAAAACACCGATTGATCTTTCTTGGGATGATGGTCTATGATCACACTAATAACCACTTAAAAGCCAGATCATCTGTTGGATACATTTCAATTGGTTTATATTGCATCCTCAAATATTTTTCTCTTCTTTTTATTCTATCTTCTCAATAAAGATCCAGTGGTATAAAGCTGCTTTTATGCCCTTAATATTACATAACTGAAGTGATCTGCTTTGTTTTGCAGCTTTCTCAGCTTAATTCACTGAGGCCTATTTAGTCACACATGATGAGAGGTCCAGAAACATCTTTGGGGACACAGATGGCTTTTGTGTAGTAGGAAGACCCTTACTCACACAGGCAGCCCACCTAGTCGTCCGGAGTGACAGAGCCCACCGCAACAAAGTTGTTAATAAAGAAGCAACTTTATTGAGAAGGTTCCTACACTGACTAGCCAGGGCCGCAGCACAGGCTCGGGTGCTGATACTGCGACCCTGAGTAGCCCACGTACTTAGGTTTTTAAAGGCAAAATTCATAAGGTCAAGCCTGTTCATGCAGGTGACCAATGAGGTTGTCACACACCGAAAAGATTATACTAGACCACATGCAGGTGGCCAATGAGGTTACACTTTGTCACATAATGGCTGTTTAAACTTTTGGTTTAAATGACTCACGAATTCAACGGTAAGTTGGAGCTTACAGTAACCATACACAAAGGAGTTTAGTGGAGTTTCACATAAACAGGTGAAAAAGGTGGAATTTATGATAAGCTCAGAATGTTGCCAGTATGAGCCAGATTACTGGCTATCTGTTTAATCATTCAGACCTTAACAGAACAATGAAGGTGGGTTAAGTTGTTAAGGGGAGGGGAACCTTAGAGGCATTCTTTCCATTCCAAGAACTGGGCTGGATGGAACCAAGGTCGAGTTAACCTTGTTTAGTTTTTTTTTCTTCCTAAAACCGCTAAAACAAAGGCAAAGCCTGGAAAGAACCTGTACCAGGCTCCTCTCAGGGCCTACTTCATTTTGTAAAGTCTATTTGGGGAAATAGCAAATATAATCTACCATGTCCTAAAATGTAACAGATTATCTCTATGGGACCGATAGAAATATCTAGATGTACCCTGTCACCAGCCAGTTATTTTAATTTACTTAAGGGAAATCAAGTGAATAAAAGACTATTGGTAAGTTTATAAAAACAGGTAGCCAAGTAAAACAGCACCATGTGAAGAACGTAAAAATATATAGACAGCCCCTAACATCCATTGTCACTTCTGTACCTTTGCTTGCTAAAAAAATCTGCTAAAACCTTGAGGAGTGGAGTGAAAGAGGCAAAAAACTGGGCTGCCCTCGTCAAAGTAGGCAAGTACCACCTGAATGAATTTATTAAAAGGCATGGAGTAAGATTAATGCTTAATGTAATAGAAATTAGAAGTTATGATTACTAACTGCTCATTTTTGCTTCTGTATGAATTGCTTTGAGCTAGATGATTTTATGGTTTTTGTATGATTTTAACTGTGACTGGTTTGAGTTAATCAGTACTGGAATGTCAGCCTGGGAGCCTAGAGATGCTTGGTAAAAGCCTTGACCAAGGGCGCAAAATCCTCAGAATTCTCCCCACAGCTGCAATGCCCTTCCTGGAGGCCAGGGCAGTAAGGCCCTAGGGAAGAAATATAATGTTTTAAGAAACCTAAGCAACTCCATTTTTGTTTAACACTCCATCTCAGTTCTGTGACTTGACTTGTGATCCACTTTAGTCCCAATGCTAGGATTTTATGACAGAAAGCCATGCACAATTCTTGGAGCCATAGATGGCGTTTGCTTAAGGCAGGTGTTAGCCCCCAAGTGGTGTTGCCCCCCAGCCACCTAGGACTAAGAGTTTCTGACAAACCGGTACTTCAGAGCCCAGGGAGAGACATGCCATGCATTCTGTTGATCCGGGTGTGACTCGTAACCATTTTCGGTCAAGCTATGGATCAAGGACATTTTTCTGTAAAGGTCAACCAATCATATTTGCCCAGATTAGCTTGCTTTAAATGTTAACCAGTCATGTAATTTCTTATGTAAAAGTTCCTTAAAGTTGTTTGTTCAATACTATAAAAACTGTGCTGATTCTATCCTCAGGGCCTCTTAGCGTCACCAGTTACCATGTGCACGGAGGACCAAGCTCGAGCTTGCAATAAACTGGTTCTTTGTTGCTTACATTGATCGTGGTCTCTGGTCTTCTGGGGGTCCCCGAATGCTGGTATAACAATTCCATTTGGTATTCAGGTAAGGGGTAGGTTTATTCAGACCACCTGCTGGAACCAGATAAGGTTGGCACGCCACGTGGCTAGCAAAGACCTGGAAAAGAGAGCTGGGAAAGAGCTGGGAAAGAGAGCTGGCAAAGAGCTGGGAAAGGGAGAGAAAAGAGCTAGAAAAGAAAAGGAATCTGGGCCTTGGTTAGGCCTTATCTAGGGTAAGTGAGGAGAAAGGTGTAACCACATCAAATTCAGATGTGACCTCAGCGGATGAAGATGTGAGGTCTTCCAGCTGTGCCAGTTGCCTAGGTAATGCAAGTACTGGGTGGAGACTTTGTTGTGAAGAGGGTGGAGTCTTCTCGCCATCCAGGAGAAGAACTTACAACTATATAGTTCAAGAAATTTTATTCTGATATGTATATAAAAAGTTTACCTCAGTGGATGAAGACATTTGCATGAAATTGCACCTAGTGCAGCAATTGATATTTATAACTCTCCCTAAACTATCGCATTGCATTTTTTCCATTTTCTTGGCACTCCTTCAGAAATGTTCCCAAGTCTCATTTTTTTACCCACTTCAGCCAATGGGACCCTTTTTCATAATACTGAGGTAAAGACATTTCTGTTACTGTTTATAAATTACAATCATAAATAAACTGGTACAGTTTGCTCGTAAGACGTAATATCCAAATGAATTCCAGGATACAGAAGCCTAGGAGGTCTGTTGCTATAGTTGGCTGCGGCAGGGGTGGCGGCAGCGTTTGTTTTGAACTTTGGGTTTTTCTTTTTCTTTTCGGTAGGGTGGGAAAGGGGGGCGGAAATGGAGGGAAGCAGGGCAACCCAAAGCAATATGGTTTTTGACACGCACTGTGTGGAAAAATCACCTATGCAACTGGTGGGCAGGGATGTGAAGGGAGAAACTGGGGGAGCAAGCAAAAGAAGGGATAACCATGTCTAGAAAATAACAAAAAGTAAAGACACACCCCCTGCGGTCCCCCCTCCCCCCTCCACTCGGCCCTGCCTTCAAGAAAATTTCCTTGTTTGCTGTTTTTTTTCTTCTGTTTTATTGTAAATAAAGCCTCAGAAGAGAGCTGGCAATACTTCATCACTACTCTCTTCGCCAGCCTCCTCCATCAGCCCCGAATCACTCGTCACTCCATGAAATGTCCAATAGTTTGCACCCCAGAACAAGGGAAAAAATGTCAGACTCAAGATCGACCAAAACAGAACCCACACTTAGGAAGGTCTTGTGAGGAAGGAACACCTCCCCTCCCAGGTACACACACCCATACGCCCCAGCATCCCTGCCCACACAGGTCATGAATGGCAAACCCCATCCCACCCGGGCCAGAGATTCCCTATCACACAGAGAGACAGACAGACAAATCATGGGGTGTGGAGAGAGTCGGAAAATGAAAAAAACATTTTCCCGGCTTGACCTATGAATGGGCCTGGGTTGGCATTTTGTCCTCTGGGCCCTACAGTCAATCCATGGAGATAGCTCCTCTCTCCTCATCACTGTAATCCTATCTGATATTTGCCAGAGATGAACATGCTGTGGGGACCGGAGGTGGGGGGAGAGGGGAAGCCTAGGAAGACTGTTGCTATAGTTGGTGGTGGTGGTGGTGGCAGTGCAAAGGTAGATTACATGTTGCCATGCATACCTGTGCCTGTGTGGTAGGAAACAGCAGCAAAGATCAAGGGGTACAGGGTGTGGGTGGTGGTTGTGGTTGTGGTGTGTGTGTGTATGTGTGTGCACGCAAGCGTGCATGTACGCTCCAGTCCTAGGGCTTGAACTCAGAGCCTGAGTGCTGTCCCTTGGATCTTGAGCTCAAGATTGGCACTCTTCCATTTGAGCCAGAACTCCACTTCTGTCTTTTGGGTTGCTTAATTGAAGACACGAGGCTCACCAAAGTGCAATGCCTTTATACCTCTGATCATATAACAAGAAGTCTTCCCCTTTCTTTGTATTTGTTATCGTCGATGTTGCTTTGTTTTCTCTACTTTTTTCCCCCTTGTTTCTTCCTTCATCTATTTCCATGAGAGCCAAGAAATGGAGGGACCAAGAGTGAAGAAGTACAGCAGTGGCACTCACTAGACACTATGTTGGAAGTGAAGACACAACCTGTGGGTGGGGAACACAACTTGAGGGAGGGAAAATCTGTGAGAGAGCCAGGGAAGGGTTGAAACTGTCCAACAAAATAAAGTACTCTTATTTTGGGGGTGGGGGAAGATGGGAGGGCAGGGATGGTAAGGGGAAACAAAGGAGGAGGCAACAATGCTTGATAAGAAATGTATTCATTTCCTTGCTCATGTCATTGTAACCCCTCCATATGTATTTTCAAAATTAAAACAAATTATTAGCCGGGTGCCAGTGACTCATGCCTATAATCCTAGCTACTCAGGAGACTGAGAACTGAGGATCGCGGTTCAACACCAGCCCAGGCAGGAAAGTTTGTGAGACTCTTATCTCCAATAAACTTCTAGAAAACCGGAAGTGGTGCTGTTGCTCAAGCAGTAGAACGCTCGCCTTGAGTTGAAGAGCACAAGGACAGCGCCCAAGCCCAGAGTTCAGTCCCCATGAACGACAAAAAAAATTTTATTAATAAAAAAGTAGGGCTGGGAAGGTGGCTCAGTGGTAGAGCGCTTGCCTTGCATGCCTGAGTCCCTGGGTTTGATTCCTCAGCATCACATAAGCAAAAGGAAAGAAAGCCGAAAGTGGTGCTGTGGCCCCACTAGTTGGAAGTGAACTAGCCTTGAACTGAAGAGCTAAGGGACAGCGCCCAGGCCCAGAGTTCAGGACCCACGACTGGACCCCCCCCAAAAAAATTACTCTTCTTACCACACTTATGCAATGTAACCGTTCCTTTTTTCTTTTTTCTTTTTTTTTTGTGGGTGGTGGGACTTAAACTCTGGGCCTGGGAGCTGGCCCTACGCTCTTCAGGTCAAAGCCAGTGCTCTACCACTTGAGCCACAGCACCACATGCGATTTTCTAGTGCCTTATTGGAGATAAGAGTCTGGTGACTTTCCTGCCCTGGCTGGCTTTGAACTGTGATCCTCAGATCTCAGCCTCCTGAACAGCTAGGATTACAGGCATGAGCCACAGGTGCAGGCTGGCGTACTGTAACCCTTATGCATGTCACCATTACCCTAACAATTTGTAAAAATCAAAAGAGAGAGGGAAGGGAGACAACATCCCCTCGTGCCCGACAAAAATGGAAATGGAAGCCACAGTACGTAGCAGCCTGAGAAGTGAAACCTAACGGGCTTCTAACCGAATTGACCGAATTGAGATTCTTTGAATGTTTGTGCAATGTTAATCACAAAAACAGAGGGACAGGTTTCTATTGTCACTCCTTTAGAGGAATGGGAACAGGGACAGGGAGAAGAGAGGCAGAGCTTGGCCTGACCTGGGTGGGAATATGGAGAGGAGACAAGAAGCCTGACCTCCTCCTTCCCCTCTGTCTTTACTGTCCAGAGGGTGGGAACTTAGGGGTCTGCCACTGGGACATCCCATTGTCACAGTCACGCCTCCCGGAGGAGCAGAGGGCAGAGCACTGGCAAGCATGACAGCTTCCCTGCTAGCCTCTCTCATTCTGTCCCTGGCAGGCTTGGGCAGCATACTACCCGCAGGGGGTGGGTGGAAGTAGTCTGACAACCTCAGCTAGCAGGAAGTCAATGTCTGCTGCTGGTAGGTAGGGAGGGCCCCAGCAGAAAAAAAACAGAGAGCTGACTTTTCCTGCCCAAGTGCAAAAGAGGCCAGTTTTGTAAATGTTAGGTTTTTAAAAAGAGGTATCCGAGTTAAGAACAGCAACACACATGTGGTATTCAGATAAGGGGTAGGTTTATTCAGTAGGTCTGCTGGGACCAGGCAAGGTTGGCAATCCACATGGCTGGGAAAGGCCTGGGAAAGAGAGAGAGCTGGGAAGGAGAGGAAAGAGAGAGAAAAGAATGAAAAAAGAGCTAGAAAAAAGCAGAGAGAGAGCATCTGGGAAAGAGAGAGAGCTGGGAAAGAGAGAGAGAAAGAGAGAGCTGGGGAAAAGACCTAATATAGAGCTAGAAAAGAGAGAAAATAGCTAGAAAATAAAGAGCTAGAAAAGAGCAGAGAGAGAGCAGAGAGTCTGGGCCTGGGCTAGGCCTTATCTAGGGTATGGGCAGAGAAAAATGTGGCCACATCAAATTCAGATGTGACCTCAGTGGATGCAGATGTGACCTTCCAGGTGTCCCAGTTGCCTAGGTAATGCAGGGACTGGGTGAAGACTTTGCTGCAAGGAGGGTGGAGTCTGCTAGCCATCCAGGAGAGGACCTTACAGTAAAGAGGGTGGGGGGAGGGGTGGGGAGGTCCATCCACTCCCCACCTTATGAAGTTAAAGAAGCTCAGGGATGGACGCCCCACCTGCCACACTGCCAGAGTGATCTGCAGAGGACTCAGGGCAGGGGCAGGGGGTGGGCTGGCTTAAGACTGGCACCCCAGTCAGCTCCTCAGGGAACTTTAGGCAACTTTCCTTTGTCTTGTAAATGTCATCATGGCAATGACTTAAGCACCCTGACAGAAAAAAGAATAAAGAAGAAGAAACAAACACTCACACCCCTAGCAGGCCTGCCTGAGTTGAGGCCTTGAAATCAACCCCAGTAAGGCCACTAAATTAATAAAAATCATTCTAAGAAACTATTGACGGAGGACCCTCGGGATGAGGTGATTAGGCTGTGTACCTGTGAGGCGAGGTGGCCATGTGTTCCAGCTTTGTGCAAAGATGTTGCATTAACTCGCCTATCTGCCTTCCTAGAATTGAACATAGAGGAAAGCAGGATAATTTCCAGGGGGAAATGAGGCCTGGGAAAGTACCACCAAGAATTCAGAAAAAGACAGCCAGACAGCTTCCTAATGAATGGCTCCAGTGAAGTCACATACACATCCTATTTTCTTTGTTTCTCAGTCCCTCATAAATGAACAGTTACTAGGAAAGAAAATTAATAGGTGGGGTTTGGGGTGGAAAGGAAAAGAGCAGCTCCCTTCTTCTGTGCTTTTGCCCAAACAATGAGTATACAGTGTGTGTATCACACTATATATAAGTATATACGTATGTGTATAAATACATATGTTTTTATGTATGCATATATACCTATATGTATAAATAAATGAATATATGTGTGTTTATACATACATACCTATATGTATAAATAAATGAGTATGTGTATTTATATATGTACATATATGTGTATGTGTATGTATATATGTATATATATGTATGTATGTATACATACATATATATACATATATACTGTATATGTGTGTTTTATATATATATATATATATATATATATATATATATATCACGTACATAGACAACAAAAGCCAAAAGTGGCACTATGGCTCAAGTGGTACAGTGCTAGACTTGGGCCAAAAAACTGAGTGGCTGAATGACAGTGCTCAGGCCTTGACTTCAAGTTCCAGGATTTCCCATCCCCCAAAAAATAATGAAAAAGGAGAGCGGGGGAAAAAGAAAGAAAGGAAGAAAGAAAGAAAGAAAGAAAGAAAAAAAAGAAAGAAAGAAGGAAGGAAGGAAGGAAGGAAGGAAGGAAGGAAGGAAGGAAGGAAGGAAGGAAGGAAGGAAGGAAGGAAGGAAGGAAGGAAGAAAGGAAGAAAGAAAGAGAAAGAAAGAAAGAGAAAGAAAGAAAGTGTTAATGATCTGTTTTCCTTACCTGTAAAGTAATGCCCCAAACATCTAGAAATTCAGATTATAGCAAAGATATACAACTATCTGTGCATAACTCAGCTGCCACATCCCCCCCGCCCCCACGCACTTTAACCCTGAAAACACCCAGGAAGTCAAGGAGCTTTGTGCTTTGTGTATCTTCAAGAGTACCCACACTGTGTTAGAGTATGTCCTTATCTGTCTGTCTGTCTGTCTGTGTCTGCCTTTTTTTTTGTCTGGTTGTCTGGTTGTCTGCTTGCCTGCTTGTTACTTACTCCATAAAACTCCACCAGAGTGCTCCTCCAGAAATTCTTATTCAATGATCGAAATCAATGACCCTAAGCGAAGAGTCCCTACATTGAAGTGTAGAAGTCACTAATCCTCACCTGTGTTTGGTGACAAGAAGAACTCCATACCAATAGTCTACCTTAATACATGAGAACAGGGAAGGAATAGTTTATTCAGGTGATCTAATCAGTCACACTAATGGGTCACTTGCTCCCCCTCCATGTCTCCCTCTGTCTGCCTGTCTGTGTGTTGGTTTGTGTGTGTGTGTGAGCGCGCGCACCTGTGTGCCTGTGTGTCTGTCTGTTGTTTCAGTTGATCTAGTTATACTTGTGGATCTCTCGCCCCCCCATCTCTCCCTCTGTCTGCCTGTGTGTCTGTCTGTCTGTCTATGTGTCTGTCTGATTAGTCAGTTGGTGTAGTTAGACTTGTGGATCTCTAGCTCCCACTCCATCTCCCTCTTCTCTGCCTGTGTGTTGGTTGGTCTGTGTGTGTGTGTGTGTGTGTGTGTGTGTGTGTGTGTGTGTGTGTGTCTGTCTGTCTGATTGTTGATTCAGGGGACCTAGTTGGACTTGTGGATCTCTCGATCCCTTTCCATCTCTTCCTCTGTGTGTCTTTCCATCGGTCGCTGGGTCTCTGTCTCTGTCTCTCTGTTTCTGTTTCTCTGTCTCTTTCTCTCTGCCTCTCTGTCTCTGTCTCTGTCTTTCTCCCTCTCTCCCCTCTCTCCCTCTCCCTCTCTCTCTCTCTCTCTCTCTCTCTCTGTCTCTCCCTCCCCCCACTCTCTCTCTCTTTCTTGCTTGTCTTTGTGGACTCCTGGAAGAATTGTATTTCAGGCCCAGGGGGCTCTGCTTACTCTACTTGCCAGCCTGGAACCTGCCAGAGGCAAATTCTTCCTCAGTGACCACAAAGGAAGGAGGGAGTAGGAACCAGGACCCCAAAATAGACTCTTATCTCCAATGAATCGCCCACCCTGCCTGCCCACCAGCCCATGTCAACCCACACAGAACATGAACGCCCACATGAGCTGAAGAACATGCAAAGACTCAGTTTAGAGTCTTCTCATTTTGAACGTTGACACTCGGTCTGTAAACAAGATGGATGCCTCTTTCCCTGCTGCTGCCATTTAGGCCCGAGGTTTTAGGGAAGCACTCTACCACCCAGACACATTCCCAGCCCACGTCCTTGAGAATGTCTCAAGGATGGATGGCTAATTTTACTCAATCATCATCTGGTTTCCAGAAGGAGAAAATGCCTCTGCCCCCCTCCTGCATTCCCCCCCCCCCCGGGTGTCTTGCACACAAGGTGGCAGTCCTTCTTATGATATTGGAGCTGCTACACCACACCACACCACACTGTGGCAGAAAGTTCCTCCTATTGATTGTCTGGCCTCAGGAATTAACTCTCTCCCCAAGCCGAGATGAGCCTAGGCCACTTTTCCTTGGGAAAGGATATACATGAGGACAAAAATAAGTCCAAAAACAGAGCAAACTTATCCATAAGACAGGTAGAGCACAAAACCTCTTGGTTGGTAAAGAAAAACCGCAGGCAAAGGCTAACCAGCCGGGTGGTGCTGGTGGCAATGGCTCACTGCCCATAATCCATCTGAGGTGCTGAGTGAGGAGTCTGAGACCTGAGGATAATGGTTCAAAGCCAGCCCGGGCAGGAAAGTCCTTTTGAGACTGTGCATCTTGATGAGTCACCCAAAACGCCAGAAGTGGAGATGGACTTGGGGGAAAATGCCCTAGTGAAGATTTCCTGGAGGCTGAATTAGTACTGTGTAATGAAAGAACACAAGCTCCCAGAGGACAGTACTGTACCTCTGGTTCTGGGCGGGCAGAACCCGGTGCAGACTCATTATGGTGACAAGAAAAAAAAATCACAGAGGTGGGCTGGGAATATGTCTTAGAGTGCTTGAAGCCCTCGGTTCAATTCCCCAGTACCACATAAACAGAAAAAGCCAGAAGGGGCTCGAGTGGTAGAGCACTCACCTTGAGCAAAAAGAAACTCAGGGACAGTGCTCAGGCCCAGAGCCCAAGCCCTGGGACTGGCCAAAAGGAAAAAGGAAAAGCAAATGATGATAATAATGAATTATAACATATATGTATGTGTCTGTTAGAACTCTCACTACCCACTACCGTGTTGGTGAGGACTGACTGACTGACTGACTGACCAGACCTATGTTTTGCTCCTCCTGCCACCCCATCCACCTTGTCGACGGCAAACCCCCGCCATCTAATGGTTGTTTTGGGAATTCCAGTTTTCTCTCACGAAATGCATGAAAAACCACGCACTGAGAAAACTGGTCCTAAGTCCTTCTTTTCCAGGCCCAGGCTGGCTGGCCTTGAGAGAGACTACCTTCTTTTCAGAGAAGGGGTGGGGTGGGGTGGGGATGATGATGTGCCTGGTTGGGGTATGGGGCCCATGCATAGGCAGGCAGGCAGGCAGGCAGGCTCAGATTGAGATCTTTGTGTTTTGGAGCACCAGTAGCTCAAGGCCCAGGATTGACTGGTTAAGTGGAGAGAGAGGAAAGGGAGGGACGGAGGGTGGGTGAGAGAATTCAAACTCAAGAGAGAGAGAGAGAGAGACAGACAGACAGACAGACAGACAGACAGAGAAACAGAGACAGAGACCTCGATGTCATGAATTGGCCCGGGTGGCCTACATGCTCTGTCGCATGAGATCTTTGAGTTTCCTCCCTCCCTCCCTTGTGCATACACACACAGTCACACAGAAACACGGAAATGCCCTCTGCCTCCTCTCCATTTGTTAATGCTACAATGTTAATACTACAATTATCCTGAGCCTTAAGTATTTTTATATCTCCTAATTCTATATACATTTCTTTTCTGAATAGGATATTTTGTTAAAGAACATATGTAAATTAATAGTCAATAGGAAGAGCATATGAAATAAACTCCTCTTTACTATCTAAGAACAAATAAAAAGAAAATTCATTGATGTGACCATTATATGAAAAGACGACACAAAATATAGTAATACATTTGTGGAGAAATTGATACGCTCCACAAAGCGGATCTATTTGTACAATACTGCAATCATTTTAGCAAGCAAGTTTTCAAGTCTTCAAAACCTCAAAGAGAATTGTACATGATCCAGCCGTTAGATATTTATGTATGTATTAAAGAGAAGTAAAAAAACAAAAAAAAAACTTGTTTGGACAGGTAATGTATGTCATTGACAGTGCACTGGAACAGTATATATGAGACCCTGAAAATAATCCCCAAAAATAAATTTGAAAAGACACACTATAGAGGATATATGCTGGACAAATTCCTGTAAGTGAATTTTATATCTATTTTATTTATTTATGTGTATTGTGAAAATACTATACAGAGGGGTTACAATTTCATGGGCAAGATAATGAGTACATTTCTGTTCAAGCATTGTTGCTTCCTCCTTTGTTTCCCCTTCCCATCCCTTCCCCTTTCCCCAACCCCACCCCCTTCCCGCCAACCCCACCACTACCACCAAAACCACCATCACCACCACCACCCCACCAAAGCTGTTAAGTTCATTTATCGACATAACGACTTATACATCTCATTGTTGTAATGGGTCCACCTGTATCCCTATTTAAACAATTCGTTTTTCCCATCCCCTCTACAAATTATACCAACATAAAATACGGTGAAAGCAGGGGTTATACCATGTGGGAGGGACATACAAAGCAACAAAGAAATCATTTTATACATATGTTAGAAACAAACGCAAGAAAGAAATAAAACATTTGAATCCTTGGGGTCCATGTCGCCTAACATCAACTTGTGTGACAGTTAATGTTTGTGTCACATATATACTAGTTATTGCAAATAAGGGAAACCATAGGACCTATGTTTCTTTGGACCTGGCTTATTTTTCCAAGTTTTTCCATTTCCCAACAAATGGGGCAATGTCATTCTTTCTGATAGAGGCATAGAATTCCATTGTTTACATATACCACATTTTCTTGATCCATTCATCTACTGAGAGATGTTTGGGTTGGTTCCATTTCTTAGCTAAGGTAAATAATGCTGCAATACATATAGTTGTGCTGGTAGCTTTAATATAGTCTTATTTGTGATCATTTGGGTAAGTGCCCAAAAGTGGGATTGCTAGATCATAGGGGAGCTCTATGTGGAGTCTTTTGAGGAACCTCCATACTACTTTCCAAAATGGTTAAACAAGTTTACATGCCCACCAACAATGCAGTAAGGTTCCCTTCTGTTGATAACACCTCTAGCATCTGTTGTTATTAAAGTTCCTGATTATAGCCATTCTAACTAGGGTAAGGTGGTATCTCAATGTTGTTTTGATTTGCATTTATTTTATGGCTATGGAGGTTGAGCATTTCTTCATGTGTCTATTGGCCATCCTTCTTTACTATTCAGAGAAGTTTCTCTTTAAGTCTTTAGCCCACTTTTTTATTGGGCACAAAGTGGAAAAACCTCCCATGCTTCTGGATTGGAAGGATAAGAATCCTGAAGATGGCAATAGTTCCCAAGCTATCTACAAGTTCAATGTGATACCTATCAATATTCCAACCTCATTCTTCAAGGAAATAAGAGAGGCCATCCAAAAATTCATATGGAACAATAAAAGACCCTGAATATCAAAAACATTCCTTAACAGAAAAAAAAACAGTGCTGGAGGAATATCAATACCAAATTTCAAACTCTACTACAAAGCCGTAGTAATCAAAACAGCTTGGTACTGGCATAAGAACAGACCTCAGGACCAATGGAATAGAACTGAAAACCCAGAAATGAACCTACAGACATATAGCCATCTAATCTTTGATGAGGGAGTTAAAAAAATAGAATAGAGGAAAGACAGCCTCTTCAGTAAATGGTGCTGGCAAAATTGGTTAACTACTTGTAGAAAACTAAAGCTAGATTCTTATATATCACCCTGCACCAGAATTAACTCCAAATGGATCAAAGACCTCAGAGTCAAAGCAGGCATTCTGAAAACATTATAGGATGGAATAGGAGAAACCATAGGTCTCCTTGGTACAGGCCGAATATTTCTTAATAGAAACCTAGAAACACAACAAATCAAAGAGAGGTGGGACAAATGGTATTGCATGAAATTGCTGAGCTTCTTCATGGCAAAGGGTATAGCTAACAAGATCAACAGAAAGCCCACACATTGGGAGATCTTCATTAGCCATACAATGGACAAGGGTCTCATATCTAAAATATACCTGGAAATAAAAGAATTATGTCTATTTTAATGTCTGTTTTAATGTTTGCAGCATTTCTATTTGAAGAAATGCAAGTTTGTGAAAATTAGGCTTGGAAAACCTATGATTGTACGATTCATTTCCAAAGCACTAAAATGTATACAATAAAAGGAGATAATATATTGCATGTGAATTACATGTCAGCAACAAGAACTATTTTTAAAAATACTTCACATAATATGCAGAATACCTAGAAAGATGTTTTTGGTGTTGGCTAAAAACTTTGTCAACAACAGTTTTTGAAACAAAGATGTGATTTTTGTTTATTTTGAATGTATACAGAGATAGCTCAATCAACAAGTGTATGTGATAACTGGAATAGCTAGGTATTATATATCACTTATAAGTGATAATATTATCTGGAAGAAACTTTTAGCAAATGACAGAAGACACAAATCTATGCATCTGAATTTTATGAAAGGCATATATTACTTGTTTAATCCATTGTTTTTCTCTACTTTGCTAGGAAAAACTGTATTCTCAAGATAAGAGCCATTAGCAGTGAAAAGAAACAAAATATACAACCATCTTGATTTATTTATGAAAACAACAAATGAAATAAAACAATTCCACTTAAGTGATTCCAATATTAGTGTCTATGAAGATGTTCCTGAATGCCAACATCCATTGTATTTTTGGAATTTTAATTTCTATGAACATATGAACACTAGAAGAAGAAAACAAAAATAGTCTTACAGAGAACCATCCTTGGAATAATTTTCTTAATTGTCTTGAAATTACAAAAGAATTGATACCATTCAGCAAATGATCCTTTCTATGGAAATCATTTAAAAATGTTTATCACTTATTATAATTCAAATACCAAGGAAGGGTAATTTTATAGAATCATTACAAATATCATTTTATTTCTATCATAAAATAGAATAAATGACCAGTCCCAATATATTATCTACTTATCATTATTCTTAATTCGTAATCATTACCTGAATATCTTAAACAATCTAAATTGTCATGTCTTTAACGTAGACATAAATATTCTGTAATTTTTACTTAACATTTTCCAAGGGCATGTATTCATTTTTCTAAGAAATGTTCACAGCAATTAAAAGATCCTTTTGTGAAATTAATGTGATATATTTTGTTGTTGTGGGTGTTGTTTGCGAGTCCTGGGCATTGTCCCTAAGCCTTTTTATGCTCAAGGAAAGCACTCCACAACTTGAAGCACAGAACTAATTCCTGTTTTTTAGTGGTTAATTGGAGATAAGAATCTAACAAGTACTTTTCTGTCTGGACTAGTTTGAAAACAATTCCAAAATCTCAGCCTCCAAAGTAGCTAGAATTATAGGTGTGAGTTACCAGACCATGGTTTGATGTATTTTTTTTTAAATTTTAATTATGTTTTAAGATGTTTGTTTCACGATAATGTACATCATTCTACACATAAATTTAGATATATGTATGTATTTCTGATGACAAATTCTCTCTAAAAAGTATGGCTATCTCCACATAACTTTTATATACATATATATATTTTTTCTGAACACAAATTTCCTCTAAAAATTTTATGCTACTAATTTTTACCTTTTTCATTTCAAAGATATACAGTCTATTTTTCTAAAATTTTCCTATAGTAAAATAACTAATATTTCAATAGAAAGTAGAGTTTATTACTTTCAAGGAAATTTAGGTATGCACATGATATTGTAGTAACATTTACACTATATTACTTAATAAATTCTGTTCAAACTCTTAAATATTTTTGTGTAATGACAGGGAGAGAAGAAGTTAATTCATACTCGTTAGGAATTTGCAATGCTTCAAAAATCTATTCCATAATTTGATATAAGCACATATTCAAGCTACCTGATATGGTTCAGGTCCTTTCTTTCTTTCTTTCTTTCTTTCTTTCTTTCTTTCTTTCTTTCTTTCTTTCTTTCTTTCTTTCTTTCTTTCTTTCTTTCTTTCTTTCTTTCTTTCTTTCTTTCTTTCTTTCTTTCTTTCTGGGGGGTCCGGTCGTGGGGCCTGAACTCTTGTCCTGGGTGCTGTCCCTCAGTTCTTCAGCTCAAGGCTAGCACTGTACCACTTGAGCCTCTGCGCCTCTTCCAGCTTTTTTCTTTTTGCTTATGTGGTGCTGAGGAATCGAACCCAGGGCCTCAGGCATGCAAGGCAAGTGCTCTACCACTTAGCCACCTTCCCAGCCCCAGGGTTTTTTTCTTTCTTTATTTGTTCAAAATTTTAATATGGATGCATAACACTAGTAACATTAAAGTTATTAATCAAAAAACAAATAATAGTAATATCATAGACATATAAGACTTTCAATAGTTAGCACTTATGTTGCAAATAATAATTTTATGAAGATGTTGATGACCACAGTGTACCCTGATGATTACAATGTTGTGATTGAAAAGTAAAATATTTGGATATTTTTGAAGCTAGATTTCCTACACTGAATACATAGTAATAAACAGCATTGGATTACATACAATAAGAATAACCAGAGTAGAGTTTCAATATCAAGAAATACAATCACATAAACAGGTAGACAGTAAAAACACTAATGTTATTCCTGCAGTCTCTCTCATGTATCCTCACTTTTCTTGGTCTTATTGTTTTCTTATACACAAAATCATTTATTTCCACATTTTGATGGACTAACATGTAGTTTTCAACTTAGTGTGATTAGTTCAAATGATATTCTCATATAGATACTATTCAATAACCTAGGTTTTCCAATGTTATATTAAGAGTATGATCTTTAATAGAACTGTAAACACATGACACAATTTATATAATACCACTTACATATCTACAGTTGCCTTAAAAGGACACAGGCCTTAGAGCCAGGAGGTAAAATTTATTTTTATTTCTGCATGAAACAATTTGTGACTTTATAACAGCACTCTTTCCTTATTTGTAAGACAAGGTGGAAAATGTAAGGACTCTTCACTTTTCTTTTTTCTTGCTCTAGAAGTAAAAAAATATATTCTTCAATATTCCTGGTAAATTACATCCATTTACAGATGAGAAATATAAGGCCAACCATCAATGTAGTGAGTAAATAATACTAGAATTTTTGCGGGGGCGGTTCCTGTTGTGGGGCCTGAACTCTGGGCCTGGATGCTGTTCCTCAGCTCTTCAGCTCAAGGCTAGTGCTCTAACACTTGAGCCACAGCGCCACTTCCGTCTTTTTTTCTTTTTGCTTATGTGGTGCTGAGGAATCGAACCCAGGGACTTAGGCTTGCAAGGCAAGCACTCTACCACTGAGCCACCTTCCCTGCCCTTATACTAGAACTTTTGTCTGAGCTCTTCACTCTGTGTACATATAAAGAACAATAATTTGGTGATGGAGAGAACCAATATGAAAAGACTATGGGGATAAAAAACATACTTTGTAAAAGGTTGTTTAAGACTAGGTGACCAGTGATGTTTACATGAAACAGGCTGGTGTCAGGGCAACAAAGGATTACATAGAAATGATATTATCGACAGAAACTGTGAAAATCTTGATCATTCATCTTATCTAATGGGTGGAGTAGAAAGGTAAGAAGAAATCTAAAGTGCTTCTATATCTCTGGCCAGGCAACTCTGTTAGTGATATTCTTGGTGATAAGGATTACAAGTGGAAACGATGGATTTAGGGAAAAAAACTCTGATAGTGCTAAAGTTTATATTAAACAGATGCAAAGATAGGTCGGTTTAGACATCATCAAAATATCGACAACCATGAATATGAAAAACAATAATAAAATCAGGTATTATTAAAGGGAAGAGGCAAAAGAAGTTCTGAGCAATGTGAGCACCAGTGTGGACAAGATTAGAAGAAAGAGATAAATAAGGAAACAAGAAATTAATAAACACAGATTTACAGAAGTAAAGAAAGGAAAGAATTTGCAGGAAGAAAAGGTAAAAACTGTTACAGAGATATTGAAGGAAATATGCTATTTGGATTTGAAAACTAAAAACACATAGACAAGTTCAATAAGAACAGTGTTTTGGTGAACTGGTAGAGATATAAGTCATATTGGTGAAATTTTTAGATATGAATATGAAGCCATAAAATTCTCGATCCATGAAGTCAACAGATCCCGTTTATTTTAAATGTTGAGAACAAATGCTTTTATCCTGACCTTAGAAGAATTATACAGATGTAACTCTCATGAACTTTACTTAGAGGTATTCTATGAATATTTTTGAAAACTTTGTTTAGCTAGGAGATTACAGATTGCACTACAGCACAGAGAATACTCATTTGTCCTAGAGTTTTAATGAGTTAACCATTTATCCACATCCGTTTTGAATTTTACTGAAATATCTTTAGATATGTTTGGATAACTTATCAGCCTATCTGTTATAAATGTAGGAAAACTAACACCACATATTAGGTTGAACATACAGCTTCACTGATGTTACTGAAGACTCCTCCAATTGATTCTTCTTTAGAAGGCATTTTCTAATGCCTCATTAGCCATGACACATCATAACTGCCATATGCTCTATTTAATTCAAGTTCTTGTTAAGGATATCTCCATGTTGTAATAACACTGTCCATCAACCTGCCACAAATTCTTATATGTAGAAGTGCTCTTATAAACTTCAAGCTATTATTGAATGGAAGAGTTCAGACATTACTCTCACCACTACAATGAAATGCCTAAATAGATATGGCATTTTGCTTTAATGCCTTTCTTTCATCTTCTCATACACATTTCCAAGTAGGGAAGGATTCTGATGTAACAATAATACAATGGTGACTTGTAATAACACAACATCTAGGATCTAGTGTTAAAACGGATACTTAGTAATTCACTCCAATTTTTGTGGATATTTATATTTCTCCTGGGTAAACTAATGAGCTCCAAGAAAATGTCCCAAAGAAGTCTTTCAATTCTCGTATCACTGTTTGTCTCAAAATGCTTTAAATTCTACATGCTCTAAAGTGGGCATAGGGTTATATTGTGGAACTTTTCTCCTCAGAGAGTGAGTACTATCCTATTGCTTAACACGGACAAAGTACCTTCATACATAGACTAGGTATGTGCAAACAAGAAGTGGTAGTTGAACAATGTTCTCAGCAGTTTGTATAGATGAAATGGAAATAAAGCAACTGTGAACTCAAAAGGAACATGAAAAAAAATACAAAGGCACAAAGTAGAAAGTACCACGGAAATGCCAAGGAAGAACAATTTCAAATAATGTTCTCTGCTGTGAGGGTGTGTTCAAAGTACAGCTTCAGATAATGTAGGTGGATACCTTGGGAAAAAAACTGCTTTAAAACATTCTGGCATAATCATACAAGTAGAAGCTCCTAACTTTGGCTCTCCTATCAGCCACAACAACATCAAGTTAGGGAGTATTTTACAAGAGCAAAGTGAGAAAAAGAGGACTCATCACAGTGTTCAGGTTGAAGTAATGACAATCACATAATTTTCTTAAAGTATTCATTTACTTTGGAGCATTAAAGTGGGAAAAAGCCAAGTAAATATTTTGCATGTATCTAAATTAAGTGTGATGTATTATATTGGTCTCTATTTAACTTGGAAGTTATAGATTATGTCTTTTTATACTGTAACTTGGGACAATGTACTGCTGCCAGTTATTTTATTCTCCTCCCCTTCTTTTGCATATCTACTTACATAATTTTTATTTAAAGAGACATATGTGGGCTGGCATTTCTAAATTCTTCAAAATTATCTGAACTACTTCATATTTCTGGCAGCCTCCAATATTTTTCTCAAGGGAAATATTTTGTCACTACCATTTTTATCCTATGTGATATTGGATATCTTCCTGCCTAATTCAGTGCAAGATATACATTAGATTCATCCAGATAGCTCAACACTTGTACCACCATGAAATACTAACTTACTTAGAAAGGATGATTTTAGTATATCTGGTGAGGTGGCAACTGTCATTTTTGAATGACCCTAAGTGATACTTACATGCAATCAGGTTTTAAACCAATAAGCCACTTAGTAGATGAACAAATTGACAAAATGTGGTTTATATATGCATGGTGGAATTCTATGCTTCCAATTCATAAGGAAATGGAAAGACTTGGAAAAATCCTATTAAGTAAAATAAACAATACACAAAGAGACAGATTCCATGGTTTTCCTCATTTGTAATAAGTAGGAAATAGCTAGGATAGTCCTAGCAGATGAGAAGAATGGCTCAATATCTATGTATATATGACCATATAAGATGATGCTGAGCAAAATGAACTCCTGGATATGGAAACAGAGGCTTTTCTTTGTGGTTGTTTTTTTTAATGTACTATATGATTTCTTTTTTCCTTTGTGTTTTCCCCTCTGGTTTATCCCTTGTTGTATTTGATTTTTGTATCCTGCGTATTGTATATAAATTTATCTTAATTTGGCAAGGGAAGAAGAACAAAAAATGCAAAACAAAGGACAAAGGGCAAACCAATGCAATAGCAATACTCACAAAACAACATGTTGGAAATTTACATTAACACTTGTAAGGTATTGGGAAAAGTCTGAGAAAAATTAGGGCGGAGGTAAAAAGATCTACATGTTATGTATTCACTACCTTACAATTACTGCAACCCCTTCTATACATCAACTTGACAATAAAATTGAATTAAAAATGAGCTGCAAAAAATATAATTTCACTGTAGTGGTACAGTAAATACTATTCTATGTGTATTACCTTTTTAATAAATGAACATTTTGGCTGCTAATTTTAATTAATTACCACTTTCTTTATCAGAGGGACATCAACTTGAATGTTATCAAACTAAACAATATTTTCACAATATACTTGCCATTATTTTGAAAAAAATATTATTTTAGTATTGTCTCATACTAAAACAGAAAACAGTTCAATTCTATGGAACTCCTAACTTTTAAAACTGACTAATTGTTAAAAGGACAGAATATATGTTCTTCAACATTCCTATGACTACCAACTACTCATTTTCAAATTCTGAACATGCCGTATCAGAGACTTTCAAAAGAGCAACTGTTTGTATTTTATTTAATTCTGCAATACACGCAGTTTCCGATGAGGGGTTACATATTTAAAAATCACCAGAAAAAATAGACACATTCTGGTAGAAGATAAATCTATGCAGTATCTATAATAATTAATTCCTTAAGAGTAAATATTTGTTCATCAGAGTAAGCTATTATATATATGACCATCAATCCCAAGTTTTTAGGCCATAAAGTCATCCTAGCCCAACAGTTTCCAACTTTAAAGGTGCACCAGAAAATTCCCTAAAATCACCTCATGGCTAGCTTATCACTATTGTGAAAAAATCCTACACCTCTGCTAATGTGATGTCCTCTTTGATCTGGAAAGAACACCACAATAAACTGAGCTGCATCATTTTCTCCCAGTGGTATTCTTGAGATCAGAACACTTGCAAATATTATTTATTTTTATTTTATTATATTATATATATTAATCTCTGATAGATATTCAGGAGATCTGAATATCTGAATATTAAGATCTGAAGATTATGTTTCAAAGCCCATCCAGAAAGTAAGGTTCCTTACATTCTTATCTCCAATAAACTGCCCACGAAAAGCCAGACACAAGTGGCATTGAGGTTCAAGTGGTAGAGCAGTAGCCTTGAACAAAAACAGGCACAGGGACAGTGTCCAGGCCCAGAGGTTAAGCCCTAGGACAAACCAAACAACAAAAACAAAATAAAAACAAACCCCAACCCTAACATTTTTCTCATTGAGAGGCACGTAATTAAAGAAATTTCTTAATGTGATAGGAATAGATAGAAGAACCAAGATATCACACAATTACTCTCTCCATACCATGTTACAAATAAGCCTCAAAATATTGCTTTTTCTAAATTTATAAAATAATATCATCCATTTGTTGACAACTCTGTCTAGAGTATTCACATTATTTTAAACATGAATTCTTAGAATTATCTATTGGCTAAGTTCTAATCATACGTCACTTGAAAGAATATTTTAGGCAAATAGAATGCCATAATCATTTGTAAATTTGTCAATTAAACCCTATACATAAAAAGAATTTTGTAGTATCCTATAGAATATGAAATTACAAACAAAACCAAAATATTTATTTTAAATCTAAATTCTAATTTATCAAGGTCTACAAAGTCCTACATTAGATGAATATTGAAATTTCTCCAGGCTTAAAAGTTTGTAATTTTGATCATTTCTTTGGAATCCAACAGTATGATGTTTACTTTTTCAAATTTTTGGTTGGAATCATGAGCCATTTTGCATCTAGGAATGTTCTGTAATGAATAGAGTATTAAAAACACAACTATTATTTCTAAGAATTTTTATTTTTTAGTTTTTCATGTCTCCATTCTATGCCTCCCCTCCTCTCATCCTATCCTTTTCTTCTCTCAATATCATATTTAATCTTACATAATTTTTTCGCATTTTTTGTCCTTTTTTTATTTTAATCACTGTCCTATCATTCTGTCCAATCCATTTCCCTCTTTGAGTTTAGGACTTGGTTAAATTCATTCTCCTTTGACCTCCCCATATCTCTCTAATTCTATTTTTCCCCACATTTTTCCCTAAAGTTAATAATTTCTGGTTTTCCAAATTCTTCTTTGCTGTTCTTAGTCCATTAATCCATAGTTGTTTGATGTTTAATAGATTGTATCTGTTGAATTAGATTGTTTCTTCAGCCTTTTGACAGTGCATCTATAGGACTTTGGTTGATCCTTGCCTTAAAATAGTGTTCTTGCACAAAACTGGTGACATGCATTTCAATAGGAAGCTTGACTTCTCAAAACATAATGACAAAATTAACCCAAACTTCAAACTGTGTAGCCCTTTCTTGTTGTTTGTATGTTTCATTGAGACAAAATTATACTACCTAGTCCATGGAAGTTATCACTATGTAATTCCACTCTCTAAACTCCTGTCTTAGTCTGAGTGCTACAATTCCAGGCTTGTGTCACATTGCCCTGCAACAGTTTGTTGGTTTATTTAATCTAGAAACACACTAGCAATTCTGAACTTCTCCGAAGATATTATCCACTAGACTGACTGCACAGACTGTTTATGTACAATTTTCAAAGATGTTCTAACATTTGACACAGGATAAGAACATTTCCAGATGCACCTGCACGGGTTCTCTGATTCATTCCTCCATGGATCTGATACCTTTAATAATGATTACTTGATTCTCTTTCTATCTCTGGTCCCTACCTATGTAATAGTCTTAAACTTTTTTGAAGAAAGTTCACTTGAGGACTTACTAATATTAAAAAATATCACTTGATTCTATTCTTACTCAGGACATATTTTCTATTGTTTTCTAATTTTTGTACATATTTTGAGAGTTGTTTCATTTGTGCATGTGTGTTTGCACATATACGTGCCTCTGTGTGTATGTAAATGTTTGTATGTATGTACGCAAAAGCCTCAATCAAGCTCTTATTCAGCAATCTTGCTCATGACTAGTATTCCATCACTTGAGCCATTCTTCCAATCCAGCTTTTGGCTGGTTAATTATAGATAGTGTCTCAAACACTGTTCTTCCCAGGCTGGATGCAAACTGAACTTCCCAGACTCCTTTACCTCCTTAGTTTTTATTTTTCAGCAGTATAAACTTTAAAACTAGAAATATTTTTTTGAGTGTGAAGACTTAGCTCTAGCCGAGATTTTTAACTCAAGAATTCTTATAAAGTTCAGTCAACATACACAGTACATATCCTGAGTGTACTCTGTTAGAAATGTGATCTTAAACCGTGTGCTGGTGTCTCACGCCTATTATCCTAGCTACTCATGAGGCTGTGGTCTGAGGATTGCAGTTCAAATCTAGCACGCGTAGGAGTGTTTCTGAGGCACTTATCTCCAATTAACCACCAGAAGACTGGTAGTGGTGCTGTGGTTCAAGTGGTAGAGCAATAGCCTTGAGCTGAAGAGCCGAGGGACATCGCCCAGGCCCAGAGTTCAAGCTCCCCCCACTACCATAAAAAGAAAGAAAGAAAAGTAAATGGCCTTTTTTTTCATTTAAGTCCATGCCCTTATATTAAGTTGCTTTGGAACAAGAATTATTCTTCCATTCCACGTTTTACAAATTTGCTTCATTAGCTACCATGATTTAGATCTAGAAGATGAAAAAGAATGGCCTCATCCTTCATTTTCCACTTAGTAGTAATGCTTTCTGTATATCACTCCCATAGTTCTAAATACTGGCCTTGGCTTTATTGTTTCAAAGTTGTCTTCTATAGTATATAGAACCTTTACACTTAAACACAGAACTTTTCTTTCTCCTATTATTCCTATTGTTTCTTCTACTGTTAACTTAGGTACACTTGGGAAATAATGCACAACAAACACACACTCACAAAAAAACAAAAAAAACAAACAACAACAAAAATTTCTGAGAAACTACTTCCCACTTAAAATTGGCCTTAATTTACAGGAAACTTATGAAATTTGAAGTTAAAGTACTCCTGGATAATGTTTTTTTTTTCATTTTTTATTGTAAAAATAGTGGACAGAGGGGTTAGAGTTATGTAAGTAATGAGAATGTTTCCTATAGAGAATTGTTATCTCCTCTTTTGTTTTCCTCTGCCATCCCTTTCTTCCCCATCTCTCCAACTCCTACTTCCCCTCCCCAATTTGTAAAGTTCATTTTCTATCTAGTGTCTTGTTCATCTAATTGTTACAATAGGTCAAGGATACAGTATTTTGTTATTTCCCTTCCCTTCCCCACATTAGAAAAATGTATGTGCAAGATGCAGGGCACCAACATCAAATTCAGAGAAAACCGGGGTTATATCATTGGGAAAGAGCATAGAAGAGAAACAAAAAAAATCACATAGTACATTTCAGATACATTTAAAACAATAGCAAGAAAGAAAAAAGTTGTGTAACTATATTGGGGTTCATTTCACTTAACATCATCTTATATGGCCATATGTACATGAATAGTATTTTTGTAAGCCATTTAAATTCCATATTTTGTCTTTACTAAGTTGTCTCTGAAACACATGTTACCTCATGTCCAAAGACGTTTTTGTGCTATTTCAATGAAGCCAGAAAACATTCATTGTACCTCGAACAGCACCATAGATTGTTACTGGAAGTAAGTGGAAGGAACTGTTATTGCAAGTGGAAACTGAACCCAAGAGAGGAATTGAACATAGAGAAATGACAAAGTTCAAGTTAATTTGTGCTGTCCTTTTTTACGCTACAGGAAAAAAACCCGAGGCTTGAAGGAAATCCTGTCCCTGACTTGTTCTAGTGGTTTACTTACTTATATAAAACTGTACCATGAAGCCACATTCCTAAAGCCCTAAATGACTTTCTTAAGATGGCATTACTTTTTCATTCTGTTACTATGCATTATAATTTTGTCCAGGTGTTAGAAAAGGAAGTGGAAAACAATACTAAGTCCAGTAAGGCTGACATTCCTATCACATCACTAAGGAAATACAGTGTTAAGACCTGCAGGACTCGTAGGGCTGTTATATGTGAAATTATTATGTAAAACACCATTAACAGTTATCTCTGACATGGATAACATTCTGCTTCAACTTTCAAGGTCAAGAGCCAAATATCTAAGCCTTTTTATTATTTGGGTATGTTTCCTAGGAAGTAAGAAGGAGGATGTGGAAGGTGATGGTGGAAATACATATATATATATATATATATATATATATATATATATATATATATATATATATATATATATATATATATATATATATATAGGCTCACTGTCCACATTTTCTGCATTTTTAAAAATTGCTACTGATGAATTTCCATTTACATCTAATTGACTAAGCTATCTGCACAAGATACCGATAAATGAATATTTATTCTGGTGGATAGTCACATATATTAACAAATTCCATTTCCGAAAAAAAAATACTAGGTAAGAAAGTATAAAGTATTGTCTATAAAATGGTTTCTTCTCCGAGCAGAACAAAATGTAGTATTGAAATAATTACTCCAAGTTTTGTTGAGACTTTATGCTGTATCAGTACCAAAATGTTCTCTAATTCCTTGGATTTGCCTGATTTTTTAAAATAGGTTTTAAAATAAATAGTAATTTTTAATTTTTTAAAAAATAAGTTAAAATAAATAGTAATGTGTTGTTTGCTTATGGCAGGCATGAAACAAGACTGCATTAACATTGTGTGTAAGTTGAGGGGCTACATTTTATCAGAATCTAAACAGAATGAAAAATAGATGATTTTAAGACAAATAGCTTATGTGTTGTTCAAATTTAATGAAAGAATTATGCAGGGTATAGTAGAAAGAATGCTATACACTCAATGTGGTATGAAGCAAAATACCTTCCCAAAATATCTATCATTCCCAAATATCGAATTCCTCAAATGTAGATTTAGATTATATATATGTAAAATAATAACCTTTCAACACCTAAGGAATGCAAGTTTAAATAATTATCAGATGGGGGAACTATACTCAAATGGGTACTTAAAAGTCCCACCTGTAGTTCGAAAGGGACATGATTAGGTAATTTCCGTCAGAAAGATGTAAAGATGGTACATTTGAAGATAAAGCAAAAGACAACAACCCAGATTCTGAAGTTTCTGGAAAGCAGAACAGGAAGTAAATGCCTTTTCCACTAGAATCATCTGAAAAGTATTTTAGCTCTGTCGGTGGCTCGATTTTAATCTAGTGAGACTTCTTTTAGATTTCTGTCCTTTAGAACTGTAAAATGATTAATATGGATTATACAAGCCACTTAACTTGTGGAAATTTGTTACAGCACATTTGGTAGCACATTTAGTTTAGTAAACTAATTCAACCTCAGCCTTTTCCTGATGCAACTACGGGGACAACACATGTTCTTGTTTCTGAGAATAAGAAAAAGTTGCCACCAGCTTTGGACACATTTATGACGTATATACTATTAAGGGCCTTGCATTAATGAAGTCTTGAAATTCTAAACAATGTCCAAGTAAGAAGCTTCCTATGTTTATTTTCACATTTGAGAATCACTAAGTACCAAAGTTATGTAGAAGGCTAGAGTAAGAATATGGAAGTGAAATCTATCTCCTAATATTATAAAGATAATTTATGCCATTTTGAGTTACACTTTCTAAAGTAATAAAAAAATAAGGTAAAACAGAAACAGAAACTCAATTTTCTATCCTTCCCTAACTTTCCAACAGGAATTAGAGAATCCAGGATAGATATAGCAATCCCAGGATGGTATAGGATCACTAGATGGTGGAAAAGAAGATGACAAAAATGGATCCCCTGAAACAATGGGAAACAAAATCTACACGTACAGATTGTGATATAGCTAGAAAATAGTTTCCACTATGCTAAGACTTTGATATTTTAGTTTTGTTTACAAAGCAAGATTCCTCTCAGGAAATGACTCTTTATTAATACTCAAGGGTTTGCAGCTTATAACCCAGCAACAAGCAATGCTTCTAAATGTAAAAAAGCATGATACTAAGAGTAACCAAGTCTACTTCCGTTGTTATAGCTGATAAATAAGAATGATCTTGAGGAATAGTCAAACAATCTTGAACTTTTTCATACCTTTCTTCTTCTCCAACATGAGAAGTCCTAGGCAAGATACGTAAAACATTAATAAAGTTCTTTTATATTTTTTATTGTTCACACTAAAGCAAATGCACTTTTCCTCTTTGCAAGCCTGACTTTGAAAGAGTCAGACCCTCACAATTTTATAAACAAAAGTTTACTCCTTTTGTATAGGTGTTTTCCTGACTTTGGGTGTTGCTCTCTATTATTTTGGCAACTCCATAGAAAAACAAGATAAATCCATTATGCTAATATTGGATTGCTCAAAGTCAAGCTGTCTTCAAACAAACTTTTCTGTTCCCTTCTTACTGCTAATTAAGGTTTAATTATTGCTCTTTAAGTGATAACAAAACATGATACTTTAACGTATATTCTCATTGAAACAGGGGAAAACAGTAAATTCTGTGATTGCTTTTTTAGCTGATTTCAAGTATTTTCCTTTGCTGTTTTCATTATTGCTATTGATCCGGTCTTCTAATCAGGAACACAGGGTTAAAGAAAGAGATCTTCTTAAGATATAGGATGTTAGGTAGAAAAAAATAGATGTATAATTAAAGATTTTCATCTCTTAAGAGACTGAAAAGCTATTACTGGCATGGTTAAGATGACTTGAATGCTTTGGTTTTTAAACTAAGTGAAATGCATGTAAATTGTTACAGTTGTTCCAAACAATGACTATGACTTATACTTTTCTGCTCCAATGAGATGAAAACTCTGACAAGGTTGGAGGGCATATCAGTTTTCTGGTAGAAGAGTTAATGTTAGAAAGCCAAGGGAGATTACTAAAAGAGCACTGCCTATCACGAATAAGTTCATTATACTCAGTACATATAAGTATATAAACATACAAAAATGAATTGAGTGAGAAATATGTGATTTACACAATTGATTAAATGACAACTAAAACCAGAAAACACTTCTCTGAATTTATATAAACTAGTATAACTAGTGAGGATGTAAATAATTTTAGAATATATATTTTAACATTTATGTCAAAATATTTGTTTATTTATAACTGTTTATTTTTACTTGTTGTCAATCTTGGGGCTTGAAATCTCGGACTGGACACTGTCCCTCAGCTCTTCAGCTCAAGACTGGTGCTCCACCACTTGAGCCACTGCCAGTTTTCTGGTGGCTCATTGGAGATCAGAGTCTCATGGACTTACCAGCCTAGGCTTGCTTTGAACCATCATTCTCAGCTCTCAGACTCCTTAGTAGCTAGGGTTACAAGCATGAACCACTGGCACCTCGCTACATAATTATTTTTTATACATTTATGAAGTATTGAGTGGTAATCACATTCATTTATATGTTGTGTAATGATCAAGATATATATATATATATATATATATACACATATATATATATATCCACTAATTTCTATATGTAACATTTCTTTTTAGTGAGACTTTTCAAAATCTTATCTTTTGGCTGTGATGAAATATCTATTCCTAACTATAAGCATTTTGCTTCTAGTTGTATAATATATTTATTTTTAGTCATGGAAGTCTGCTAATTAAACTTATATAAAACATGAATTTTAACGTGAAAGAAATTCATAATTCCTTTACTTGCTTTAGAAAAACACTTATGCCTTTTGTTTTCAATTTATTTCTGTGGGAATGTGTAAAATTCATTGATTTAACTGTTAAAATTAATAACAGTTACATTATTTCAAGTTGATTCAAACTTGTATTTGAATGACATTTAACACAAATATACTTCCACTTTCTTCTACCACATAATTAAAATAATAGTAAAGCAAAGATTGGTGTTATCCATTCATGTGGAGAATCCTAGAAACTCAGGAGGCTAAGACATGAAGATTTTGGTTCAATAGCAGTCTAAACAGATAGAAATGTGAAAACTTATTTCCAATTGTCCAGCAAGAATGATAAGGTGAGGATGTGACTCAAGGAATAGAGTGTCATCAGCCATTAGCAAAAAATTCAAGGGAGACCAATAAACATTGAGTTCAGGACCTAAAAATGGCTCATACAGTCAAGACAACAACAAAAAAGTAATATGAACAGCAATAATGAAGACAAAATAGTAGAAAAGGTCATGAGGAATGTTGTGTAAACATCTGGAAGACAGAAATCATTTGAGAGGATTTTGATTCATGAGACCGAAAAGTCGCAGTGTCATTTGTACAATCTCATTGTACTCATTGTGTTGAAACCTAGCTACTGAGTAACTCTTGAAAGAGTAGATTGGATTACCTGAAATAGCAGACATTGCCTGTAACTATGCACCATCCCACTCTGCAAAAATCTAAAATTGAGCTTGTTAATTTAAATAAAACCTCATGTTAGAAACTGTATGGTTCACATAGACAAGGGTCCTTATTTTGAGTTTTCAGACCAGTGCTTTTAATTATAACCACTCCTGCTTTACACCCATTCCCTTGAGCATCTAAATCTTACTAAGATGCAGCAAGCCAAGGCTTTGAACTAGACCCCCTTGCCTTAATCCCTCCTTTTCTTCAGCTACAACTCATTTCACCTGCTATCTATGTCTTAGCATTAGTTGTTTTTGTTCAAATCCCCACGGGAAAACTCTTATATTCGTATAATCCCACTATAAATAACCTAAGTAGAAAAGGGAATAATAAGTGTTTAGCACTATCTGAGGGTCTCATCTGGAGGTTTGCTCCCAAATAAATCTGATCTACACTCTCTGTTTTTTCTCCATGGCTTTTGAGTCTGACAAATGATTGGTTTAGTTTGATATAATCCCATTTATCCAGACTTACTTTGGAAGTTTTGACCAGTGCCAAGGAGCCCTCGTGTTTCCCTTAACTCTTCCTATAACATTCTCAAGTTATCTGGACTTACATTGAGGTCTTCTATCCATTTGGAATCTATTCTGGTGCAGAGGGATATATAAAGATGTAACTTTAGTTTTCTGTGTACAGCCAATTCTACCAGTACAGTTTTTTGAAGAGGTTGTTTTTCTTCCATCCCGTGTTTCTGGCTTCCTTATAAAAGATTATTTGCCCATAGGAGTGGATTCGTTTCTGGGTCTTCAATTCTGTTGCTTTCAATGGAAATTCTTTGCTTTCAATGGAAAGAAAGGCATTACACCATTCCTGAGGAAATGGAAAGACTGGAAATTAGTCAGAGCCAATTCATTATATGCTGCATGGTTTTCCTCATTTGTAATAACTAAATATGTCCGTAAATCTACAAATTAATCCAATAGATAGTAAAGGACCAATAATTACACTTGGACATGATTAACTAACAGCACTCTAAGCATTCACATGGCAAGAACAAGGGATGCTATTCTTATAAGAGATTATCAAAATGGCTCAAAAGCTATGTGCCTATGACCATATAAACAGTTGCTTGTTGCAATGTACTCTAAGCATCAGCAATACATGTGAAATACATACATCTGTATATAATTTTAATAGATGTCATGAAAGGAACAGACTTTCCTGTAATCTCAAAAGCAAAATTTTTAGTTTAGAAGATAAAATTGAGGAAAGTTTTCAACACATAAACTAGAATACATAGGGGAAAATGTGGGAGAGAAAAGATAAGATGAAAAGTAGAGTAGCTATCTATTGAAGAATTCATAAACAATTTCCAAAACTATACAAGGGAGTTGGGGTACAGCTCAGTTGTAGGACTAGACTAAAATATACAAAGCCATTGGTTCAATCTCCAAGAAGGCCTAATAATAATTAATAGTAGTAATAATATAATTACTTGAAATAAGTGCTTTTAGAGAGGACTGAATCCTAAAACAATAAACAAAATACTCTCAGTTCTTGTATCCAATGACATGAAACTACAAGAATGAAGAGAAAATAGTTTTCCTTTTCTATCTTTCCCTTTCCTTTTCTGTTTTCTTCTTTTCTTTTTTCCTTTGGCACTACTGGCGCATGAAGTTGCTAAGGCTCTGACCACCTTAGATTATTTTTCAGAGGAGATCTTACTTTTTGGCCAAACCTTCCTTGAGCAATAATCTCTTACTGATAGTTTCCACAAACGTGAGATAACAGGGAAATTACACTATATCTAGTTTTTTTTTTGTTTTTGTAGTCTCTCAAGAATTTTTTGTCAGATCTGGCCCTGGATATCGGACTTCTAATCTCTGCCTTCTAATTAGCAAGCTATATTTGATCTAAAGCTTGGACCCAGATTATTTTTCAATGGAAACATCCAATATTGACTTCTGTTTTCTAGAAATCATTAAATTCAGTTGAGGTTAGTATGTACCTTTATGATATTATCAGAAGAACACAGAGAATTCCCTTGAATATTTTTCCAATTTATTTAAATATTTCTAGTATGACATCACAAATAGGAAATTAATATTTCACAAGTACCTTTTTTATTGTGAAAATACTGTAGAGAGGGATTAACTTACACGGGCAAGACAATGATTACATTTCTGACCAAGCATTGTAGCCTCCTATTTTGTATCCCCCTCCCATCCCTTCCCATTTCTCCCCCACCCTCCTATCCAATCTCTCGGTCCCCTGACCAAATTTGTAAAGTTTGTTTTTTGACATAATGACTTGTATATCTCATTGTTGCAATGGGTCCACCTGTATCCCTATTTAAACTATTTCTTTTTTCCCTTCCCCTCCACAAATTATACCAACATCAAATACAGTGTAAGCAGGGGTTATACCGTGAGAGAGGGACTCTAACAAATGTTGGAGGGGATGTGGACAGAAGGGAACCTTACTGAATTATTTGTGGGAGTGTAAACTTGTTCAACCACTTTCAAAAGCAATGTGGACGTTCCTCAAAAGACTCCACATGGAGCTCCCATAAGATCCAGCATTCTCACTTTTGGACATTTACCCAAATGATCACAAACAAGTCCACACTAAAGCTCCCAGCACGACTATGTTTATTGCAGCACTATTTACCATAGCTAAGATATAGAACCAACCCAGATTCCCCTCAGTAGATGAATAAATCAAGAAAATGTGGTATATATACACAATGGAATTCTATGCTTCCATCAGAAATAATGACAGTGCCCCATTTATTAGGAAATAAAGGCTTGGGAAAAAATTATATTAAGTGAAATAAGCCAGGCCCAAAGAAACATAGGTCCCATGGTTTCCCTTATTTGCAATAACTAGTATATATCTGAGTCAAGCAGAAAAGATCAGATAAGTTGATGTTAGGGAAATGAACCCCAAGATAAGTATGAAAATGTTTTTTTCTTGCTGTTTGTCTATGCTTAAGTAAGCAGAAGAGCTACTTCCTCTGCTCCCAGGAGTCTGTGACATGTGCTTTCCACATGCACAAACACAATCCTCAGATAATCCTGAGGCCGGAACCTGCATCATTCTGCCCCTCCAACACAGACCCTGAGTCTTCACAGGGGTATTCTTGTGTGTTTGGTTGTCTATGGGCAGAGGCCTTCTAGCTGGGCTTCAGGCACAGAGCTGATACTTCCTGTCTGTTGGTTGCAGAGTGTAAGCTTTTCTTCCTGGCCAGGTTTTGAATTGAGATCCTTTCATCTTAGGATTCTAAGTAACTAGGATAAGAAACATGAACCACCACCAATTGGCTTGTTTTAGAAGCATTGGTTTTCATTCATTGCTTATTTTCCTGGAAGGTTGATCTAGACAGGTTGCTTGTACCTCATGATAAGGTGATTTGAATAATACCCTTTGCCTCTGGCATTTCTGAAACTCATTTTCTTAGTTGTAGGCAAATGAATTTGTTCTAAAGCCAATAGCATTTTCCTTCTGAGATGTTAGGTAGTTCTTTAAATCTCGTATCCTTTCTTTTTGCAAAGCAATAAGGATGTTTTTGTAAAACCCTACTTCTTGAGAGTATTATAGTTAGAAGTTATCATGTGCACACTTTCATATAGTCTCTCCTTTTATAAACTTATAAGATTGGGTGGAAGAATGATGTTGAATTAGTTTGATAACCACTCTAGAGTTTTTAAGCTTTAATGCTTATTAACTCAAAGGGGGATTAAAAACATTCAGAATAATGGAATGTGGCTACTACTTATTTGATGTATGTGGAAAGATGATCAGAATTCGTATGATTAATATATCTTCAAATTTCTAGTGGTAGACTGCTATGCTGCCTGGGAGGACAAATTGTTGATGCCAGGGCTTTGAAAGCTGGTAACCAAGCAAAATATCCGGGGAGAGCATTTGTTAAGGATATAATTTCCAAGGCTCATAGAAATTATATTGAACTAGGATGCTAAGTGATGAATGACTGAGCACCAAATTTTGTTTATTTGCTTCTTTGTTCTGTGACATCCTAGGATTTGGACCTAGGTCCTGGGTGCTGTCCTTTAGTTTTTGCCTCAAGGCTAGTGCCCTACCAGTTGAAGCACAGCTTCATATCCATATATTTGGTGGTTAATTGGAGATCAGTCTTACCAAATTTTGTCTTTGGGCTTGCTTCCAACATGATCCTCAGATATTAGCCTCCTGAGTATGTAGGATTCTAGTTGTGAGCCACCAGAGCCCAAGTAGAATCACATTTTAAAAGTATTCTTTAGGTGAATCAGATGTGTCTGACTATTATTTTAGCACTTTGGTTCCAGGGGGTCATGTCAGATTTAGATGAAAATAAGAACTTTTCTTCTAGTAATCTGCAGTAACCAATATCTATCTAATTTATTCCTATCTTCATTTCTGACCTTTTTCTTCATTGTACCTTTCCATTCTTACTTCACAAGCAAGCATGTCAGTGCTGTTTTCCTTTTCTGAAGCAAGTCAGTTCCATTCTGATCAATAGGGGATGTACTTGCTGTTCTTACTGCCTGGAGTACCTGCTCCTACATAATTGCCTGGATGATGGCTCTCATAACAACTATCTCCTCTTCAGGGCAATCTCTTCCAATCCCCATTGTAAAGTTGTTGCTACAAAACAACCAATGTCATGTCTCTGATTTATAGAAATTATCATTATGATTTCTGGTTTTCTTTTCAGCATGAAATTGGTGAGGAGAGAACCACATTCATTTCTGTTTCTCCAACACCTGTAATAGTGTCTAGTCCTTGGTGCTCAGAAACCTTACATGGAGATCAGCCTTCTCAAGCACAATTTATCTTAGGTTCTGGTCAGGACAGCTCTTCAAGCTGAAGTCTGGTGGCTAGTAGTCATTCCTCTCATTCTTTGTGCCTTTTGGTGTTTTTGAGTCCACTTCAGTGCAAAACCAGTGCCTAACACCTATTTGCTGCTATGGCAAAGGTGGTGTGACATCATAGAAGTTATGGCCATTGTTTTGGGTAGCTGTGTGAGGACACCCATCCCCACACAATTTCCCCAATATATGTGTCTCTTTTGCATAGGAGTGCATTCAACAATTCAGCAAACAAACTGTCACCCAGTTCCTGATACACACATATTTGCTTTCCATTTCCTTTAGAAACAATAGAATTCAAGACATGCTTTGAAGACTTGTCATTGAATTACTGAAACAGTGTATACAATTTTATGTATTTGTAAGTCTTTGTCCATCTCTCTTGAGCCCTTGCCATATTTCTATGTGTTTGCAGCTTGGGAAGGGAAATAATGTTTAATTCAGTATAGTCAGAGAATATAGTTCAGAAGGCTCTTTTTAGATCCTTTTGGAGGGAATGCCAAGTTTCCATCTGATGTTCTACAGATGGCCATCTTGGTACAGGAACTAAGTAGACTGTCACAAGATAAGAGGCTTGTCCTGATTTCTACTGACTTTCCTCTGGGGTCAGGGTGTGTGATCCACTGCATATGTGCCTCTTTGCTACACTGGAGGGCCCAGGCCTCCTCTGAAAATCTAAGGCCATGGGGTAAGAGATTAAAACTCAGAACCAAGCTTTCCACATCACTAGGATCACAGGCCTGGGTCTCATAGACTCAAATTATAGATGCTTTTTTATACATAGTGTAGTCAATTCCATTATATTCACTTCATAGATATATAAAAATATATGCATATGTTTGTTCATCTATTTATAATCAGTGTTAGATCTAGAAATGCACAAATATACATTTATATAATTATAATCAAATTAGATCACTACTTTCTCCAATAATATTTTACACTGTTTTGTGAAATAGTCAAGACTAAAAATTTAAATGCCTTTGTAGTTTGAAAAATCATATTCAATCTTATTTATTATATAATATACTATATATAACATCAAGAAAATGGTCTTATGTGAGCAAGCCATTACATCATTGGGCTCTGAGAGATGACACTTTCTCCTTCACAATGGAGAATATGGAACTCTGAGAGCCAGGCAACTGTAACTGATAGCTCAAGCTAGCTCACTTGGCCTGTGGCCCAGGAACAAGAAAGATGTTCATGCCATAAAGTCATCCTAGCCCAACAAATTCTAACTTGTAATGTACACTTGAAAATTCCCTTATTTCACATCATGAATAGCTTTTCTTTATTGTAAAAAATACTACACCTCTGCTAATGTGATGTCCTCATTGTTTTGGAAAGAACCCCAATAAACTGGGCTGCATCATTGTTACCCCAATGGTATTCTTGAGATCAGAACACTTGAAAATATTATTTATATATTTTTTAACTATTATAGATATTCAGGATGCTAAGATCGGAAGATTACGGTTCAAAGCCCACCAGGGCAGGAATGTTCCTGACATTCTTATCTCCAATAAACTTCTCAGAAAAAGACAGACACAAGTGGCACTGAGGTTTAAGTGGTAGGGCACGAATCTTGAGCTCAGAGACAATGTCCAGGACCAGAGTTCAAGCCCTAGGACAAACCAGTAAAACAAATACAGAAATAAAAACGAACCCCAAACCTAGCATTTTTATCATTGTATACAGAGGCACGTAATTAAGGAAATTTCTTCCTGTGTTACATATAGATAGAAGAAACAAGTTATCACACAATTATTCTCTTCATACCATGTTATACCACACCCTCAAAAAATTGCTCTTTTTCTAAATTTATAAATAATATAATCCGTTTGTTGGCAACTCTGTCTACATTATTCACATTATCATTTGATACATGAACAGTTGGAATTATCTGTTAACTAAGTTCTAACTTTCTTGAAAGAATATTCTAGGCAAATAGAATGTTAGAATAATTTGTGAATTTGTCAATTAAACCCTCTACTTAAAAAGAATTTTGTAGTATCATATAGAATATGGAATTACAAACAAAAACAAAATACTTATTTTGAAAATAAATTCTAATTTAGCAAGGTCCACAAAGTCCTATATTTGACAAAGTTTTCTATTTCTCCAGGCTTAAGTTTTGTAAACCTTTATAATTTCTTTGGAAACCAGCAGAAGGATGCTTACTTACTTTTTCAAATTTTGGATGGGAATCATGAGCTACTTTGCATCTAGGAATGTTCTGTAATGAAGACAGCATTTAAAACACAATTGAGGATTATATATGAGTTGCATTTCAATAGGAAACTTGACTTCTCAAAACATAATGACAAAATTAGCCCAAACTTACAACTGTGTATTCCTTTCTTGTTATTTGGTTTGTATTATTGAGACAAAATTTTACTACCTGGTCCAGGGAAGGTATCACTATGTAATTTCACTCAATAATATCCTGTCTTATTCTGAGTGCAACAATTCCAGGCCTGTATCACATTGCCCTGCCATAGTTTGTTGGTTTATTAAAATCTAGAAATTAAGCAATTCTCAACTTCTATGAAGATCTTATCTATACAATGACTGCCAAGACTATTTATGTACTATTTTCAAAGATGTTCTAACATTTGACACAAGATATGAACATTTTCAGATGCACCTGCTGTGGACTCTGATTCATTCCTCCATGGATCTGATCCCTTTAATAATGATATACTTGACTTTCTTACTACCTCTGGTCCCTAACTAAGCAATAATCTTAAACTTTTTTGAAGATAGTTCACTTGAGGACTTTCTAATGCTTTCTAATAATAAAATTTATCACCTGATTCTAGTCTTACTCAGGACATATTTTCTATTGTTTCTAACTTTCTTATAAATTCTGACAGTTTTTATTTGTGTATTTGTGTGTGCACAAATAAGTGCCTCTGTGTGTATGTGTATATTTGTATGTATGTATGCAAAAGCCTCAAGGTCTTATCCAGCAATCTTTATCATGACTGTTATTCCATCACTTGAACCATTCTTCCAATGCAACTTTATCTGGTTAATTATTGATAGTGTCTCAAAGACTGTTCTGCCCATGATGGATGTAAACTGAACTACCCAGACCCCTTTAAATTCTTAGGTTTATTTTTTTAGAAGTATCTACTTTTAAACTATAAACATTTAAGTTTAAGTGGTAGCCCAGATTTTTAACTCAAGAATTCACATACACATTACATACACATTACATATCCTGAGTGTATACTGTTAGAAATGTGATCTTAAGCTGGGTGGCGGTGAGATCTGAGGATTGAGATTCAAAGCCAGCCCCAGTAGGAAAGTCCTCGAGACTCTTTTCTCCAATTAACTACCAGAAAACTGGAAGGGGCACTGTCGCTCAAGTGGTAGAGCACTAGCCTGGAGCTGAAAAGCAGAGGGACAGCACCCAGGGTTCACGTGCCACAACTAACAAAAACATAAAATATATAAGAAAAGGTATGGCTAGTGTAATCCCTGCTCTCTCAAGATGGACTTTTTTTTTCCAGTTAAGTCCATTCTCCTACATCTGACTTGAATGGAACCAGAATCATTCTTCCATTCTACTTTTTACAAATTTTCATGTTTAGCAAGGGTGATTTAGAAAGGGAGTGGCCTCTTATTCATGTTCAACTTGGGAGTAATGCTTTCTCTATGACACTTCTATAAATCTACATACTGGACTTGGCTTTATTGTTTCAATGTTGTCTTTTTTGTAGAGTCTTCTAAATTGTATTGAACACTAAAACACAGAAATCCTCTTTCTCCTATTATTGCTAATTTTTCTCTTACTGTTAACTCATGTACACTTGGGAAATAATGCACAACATATACACTCACAAAAAATGATCTGAAAACTTTTTTCCCATTTAAAATTCACCTTAATTTATGGAGCACTTATGAAGTTTGAACTCAATGTACTCTTGGATAATGTATTTATAAGGAATTTAAAATTTATATTTTCTCTTTACTAAGTTGTCTCTGGAACACTTGCTACCACATGTCCAAAGATTTCCTTGTGCTATTTCAATGAAGACAGAAAACATTCATTATACCTCAAGCACCATCATTGATTGTTACTGGAAGTAACTATTACTGGATGTGGAAACTGATCACAGGAATGGAATTGAACATAGAGGAATGACAAAGTTCAACTTAACTTGTGCTTTCCTTTTTACTGTACAAAAAAGAATCCAAGGCCTGAAGGAAACTCTGTCCCTGACTTTTTTGAGTGTGTTCCTTACTCATATAAAACTTGTCTGTAAACTTCTGGTTGAGAGTATTACAAAAGGAAATAATGTGCCATTTGAGGGCAAGCATAGAACAAAAGGAAATAACGTTGTTTTAAAAGTGTTCTACTGCAAATAAACAAAGACATGGGGGTTTTAAAGTGTTTTATGGATGAATATTCCATGCCTGAGATGATTCTTCTGTTGCAGGAGTCAGTTATCCATTCCTTTACTCTGGTCCTGATTACTCCATAGCAATAAGGATTACAAAAAAGCTAGGTCCAGTGAGTATAATGAGCAATAGCAGGCTCTTCAAAGACCAGTACTCCTTTAAGGAGGGTCCTAAAGAAAGACCTGGGGTTTTTTGTTTGCTTGTTTGTTTAGTTGTGCTGGTTCTGGGGCTTGAACCCAGATGCTGGACCGTGTCCCTGAACAATTGTCTTCCTGCTCACCTGCCCCCAAAGCTAGTACTCTACTGCTTGAGCCAAAACCCCACTTCTGGCCTTTCTTGTGTTTAAGATAAGAGTTTGACAGACACTCCTGCCTGGGTTGGCTTTGAACTGAGATAGTAAAAAGCCAAGTGACATCAACTGTATCAAGACTTCTGTTTTGAACCAAGAAATAGTAGGTGAAGTTTATTCTAAAGCTAATATTTGACAATTTTTAAAAGAAGAGAATATGTCCAGCTAAGAAGCCATAATTTAAATAACTCAGGAAAAGTAGGTGTACTGAATCATTTTGGAATTTTTTTCTGATTTGAAGATTACTGTTGACCTTGTTGTTCCTTTTGGGGCAACTTAAAGTCATATTTGCACTTTTTGTCGGTCATGGGGCTTGAACTCTGATCCTGGGCACTGTCCCTCAGCTATTCAGCTCAAGTTCAGAGCTCTACCACTTTAAATACAGCACAACTTCTGGGTTTCTAGTGGCTAATTGGAGATGAGTCTCACAGACTTTCCTGACCAGGATGGCTTTGAACCATAATCCTCTGGTCTCAACCTCCTGAGTGGCTAGGATTACAGACGTGACCCACCACCACTCAGCTCATATTTCCATTTAGTGCACTTAATGACACTATGTAGACAAAGAATGGTAATTTGAATCAAATGATGACCTTGCAGCTTTTCAGAAAAATTGAGGTAGCAATAAATAACTCCTTCTTTTCCATGTTGTTACATTAATGACTCATGAGCTATGGGACCTTTACATTAGTATCGTCTTCCATCTGTGTAGGTATATGTAGTATCAGGAAGTAATCATAGAGAAATAGAGAAAGACAGAATTTTAGGAAGCAACAGAGATCAGGTATGAAAAAACTGCGTAGAAGGAGATACATTTATCACACAGAGATTAAGAACTAGCACAAGATTTAGAATGCTAAAGGCAATAAGGAATAATCCTAGTTGATAAGTAGTTCTTCAATAACCAAAAATGGTTCCCTAGAACGGTTTCTGGTATACCTTAGTTACAATCATTTGTTCCTTCCATCTGGAGTTAGTCCTTCTCTTGTCACAACTGTTAATTAGCCTCTTCCTTTTTGGTGCCATGACTGACCAAAAAGGTTTCCAAATGTGACTTGGACTACCCTTCTCATTGTTATTAGCAGTGACCACTCAAAAGTGTGGAATCTTTGAATTTTCAGAATTAAACTTCATTTGACATATAAGCACATTCCTGGCATTAATTTCTGTGACCTATTGAACAAAACTTTTTGTCAACACAGTATACTAATGTAGGTAAAGTACATGAATGAGGTACTATTGTCAGGTATCAGTATGGAAGGAGCAATTATATATTCCAAGTATGGCTTACTTTGCATTTACTAACTAAGTGTTTGGTTTTTTGCCAGTCCTGTAGTTCTGGGGCTTAAACTCAAAGCTAGGTAATTATTCCTGTGCTTCTTTTATTTTTCTCAAGGTTAGCACTCTACCACTTGAGGCATAGCACCACTTCCAGTGTTTCTTTTTCTGTTTATGTGGTACTGAGGAATTGAACCCAGGTTTTCATGCAGCTAGGCAATCACTGTACCATGAAGCCACATGCCTAGAGCCCTAAATGACTTTATTAAGATGGTATTACAGGGCTGGGAAGGTGGCTCAGTGGTAGAGCACTTGTCTTGCATGCGTGAGTCCCTGGATTCGATTCTTCAGCACCACATAAGCAAAAAGAAAAAAGCCAGAAGTGGTGCTGTGGCTCAAGTGGTAGAGCACTAGCCTTGAGCTGAAGAGCTGAGGGACAGTGCCCAGGCCCAGAGTTCAGGCCCCACGACCGGAACTCCCCCACCCCCTGCAAAAAAAGATGGTATTACATTTTCATTCCATAATTATGTATCATATTTTTGGCCTGGTGCTAGAAAAGGACATAGAAAATAATACTAACTAAATAATAATGGTCACTGTCTAGCCAGGGCACAGGGAGGCTTACCTCATGGAGCTGGTTCAACAGGCTGACCCCCAGCCTACCTCCAGAATGAGATGGCCACCTTGGGTTCCAGCCACATGGGGACTCTGGGCCACCTCTTCCAGCACCCATTCAACCAGTTCCTGTGTGTGAGAGAGAGGAAGTCAGAATTACATTTAAGCCGGTGCTGGTGGCTCAGGACTATAATCCTAACTAAACAGGAGGCTGAGATATGACAAACATGGTTCATAGCCAGCCGGGGAAGGAACATCCATGAGACCCTTACCTCCAAAGAACCACCAGAAAACAGGAAGTGGCACTGTGGCTCAAGTGGTAGAGCTCTAGCCTTGAGCTGAGGAGCTTGGGAGTAACACCCAGGTGCAGAGTTAAAGTCCCACGACTGACAAGAAGTGGACTGAATAGGTCATGAGTTGGTCACCTGGCTTCTCCAGGCCTCGTCTTCCTTAGCTGCAAAACTGAACACAGTGAAGGATCCCCTCCCTCATGGGAATAGGGTAAGGATGAAAGAGAGCCATGTTCAGTTTCATAATCCCATAACTGTCTCATGACTAATAACAGGCCCCATCTGAGCCTTTTCTGGGTTATCTTCCTGTTATATGTTCAGAGAATTGGCGAGAACCATATCTGACAGCCTCTCCCTCTGTGCCTGGACCTGCTCAAGAGATCCCTCTGTATTAATCCCTTGATTTCTCACAACTGTCCCATGAGGAGACTGAGGTCCAATGGTGGAGGCCCAACCCAAAGCTTTACCTGTGGTCAAGGATCGGTTGCTGTAGACTGAGAGTTTGGGACAATCATGTAAGCATCAGCTTAGACTGAGCATGGCACTATATGTCTACCATCCCAACTACAGACAACCACTCCTGGTGTTGCATGCCTCTCATAGATAGGAAGACCGTGATCCAGCCCAGCCTGATCACAAATTGAGTCTCTATCTCAGAAATGCCCAAAACAGAAAGGCATGGAAGAAAACCTGACTGACAAGCCTAAGGACTTGAGTTCAAACCCTAATATACCAAAAATAATCAGAGGTCTGCCTACAATGTGCCAGAGGCTCATGCCTACAATCCTAACTACTCAGGTGGCTGAGATCTGAAGATCACAGCACAAGATTTAAAATAGGATTGGCCTTGCAAAGGTCATGATGAGAAAACCTGGAGTCTGACCTATGCTGTTGCACTCCATACTAGCAGGGCTCACATCTTTGCTAAGTGCTGACCACACACTCTGTCCCCCTAGGAAGCCACCCCTGTGGGCCACACTCCCAGGTCCTCCCAAGCTCCCACTGACACTAACCAGGCCCAAGAGAGTACACAGCTTCAGGACACAGAGATCCCTTGTTCTTATAATTTAACAATGTTGGGTCCACTTCAAGCCTCTCACTATTCCAGGCCTCCAGACCTCAGCTGTGAAGCCCATTCATCCCCCCCCCCAAAGATAGCAGGCAGAAGTTACCAAAGGACCCAGCTTCCTTGTTTCAACCCATTTCTACACACACACACACACACACACACACACACACACACACACACACACACATACACACACACATTCAGACCAGTGACAGAAGACTCGTCCATGCAGCACCTGCAATTTTCCAAATGATCACTCATCTGAGCACAGTCAGGCTGTACAAGGAGGAAGATGATCTCTCTCTCTCTCTCTCTCTCTCTCTCTCTCTCTCTTTCCCTCTCCCCTCTCTCCTCTCTCTCTAGCTCTCTCATGCGCACACACTCTCTAGCTCTCTCATGCACATGTGCGCGCACGCGCGCACACACACACACACACACACACACACACACACATATACACACACAGACAGACTCAGAGCAGTGCTTCTCCAGAGTTTGTTGGTTCTTCATTTAGTACAATATGCAAGCTGGAGCACCGGGTTCCCTTGGAAGAATCAGGGGCTTCCACTCAAGAACACCGTTCTAATGACTCAGCACCACCCTGCCTCTCCTTTTCTCCAGGGCCAGAACATTGACACCCCATTCACAAAACCCTAGGCCAGGAAGCTGAGTAAAGGTGTCCTGAGACAGGTTGCTCCTCAGAGCCAGGAGACAAAACAAGCACAGAGTCATGGTGTACCCAAATGAGTGTCTTACCTGAGGTGGGGGCAGTGTTGGGGAAATGGATGGGGTCCTAAAGTCTACATATATGGACTTACTCCCTACTTCCAGCATATATGCTTCTGGGCCACTTGGCGGATTCTTGGGAAGGACAAGGAGACCAGATGGACTGGGACCACCAGAAGAAGCTGGCAGAGCTGGGAAATGTGATCACCCTGTGAGAACTGTTGACAACTGAGGAAAGGAGCAGGCTGGGTGTATGTGTGTGTGTTGGGTGGTGTTCCTCCCAGATAATCACCTTCTATCTGACCCCAGCACCCTCAATTCCCAACTGGGCTTTAATTGTATCCTCTTCAGGTGAAAGCATGACTGAGCACAGAGGACAAGGGCTCACACAGCAAGGAAGACCTATCTTCTGCACGCAACACCCCCCACCAGCAGCAAAAAGGAAAAGACCCTAGAAAGCAGGTGTGGAGGTGCTGTTCCCCACCTCTGACTAAAGCCACCATGTTCCCACCAGGGAGAGGAAGGGTGCAGATGAGTGGCTATGTTGCTCCCAATGGTCCAGGCCAGGGGCCCTGTGGTGCCCCTTCCTTACCCATCTCTGCATCTCCCCATTTCCTGGGACATTGACTGCTACGGATGGGTTTGGAATCCCCTGGTCGACACCCCCCCACCCCTGGGACACATTTGTGGCAGAGTCTGGGCTGGAGTATAAGGCACAGATAAGGTGGGTGTCTGGGTCGGAAGGGGAGGGGATAGATGGTGCAGGGGTCAAAGGGTACAAGCCTGGGAGGTGGACACTCATGTGCTGCTGGGAGAAGCTGTTGGCTGCGGCTCCAGGTGGGTCTAGCAGTGATAGCAGTGGCAAGGCAAACACTCAGGCCTGGAGCAGAGGACCCGGGACCTCACCAGGTCGTGACCACAAGCCAGCCTGGTGCTTGCCATCACCTGAGGACTCCGAGAGGCACCGTGGGTCCAAGCAGGCAGTGTCAGGTTTGAAACGTGGCACTGGGCAGAATGGGGAAGGGGGTTAGGGCATGGGCGGGGCATGGCAGAGCTGAGCCAGGCCTCTCCTCCTAAGCCTTGAGTCTCTTGCTCACCACTCAGCCACCTGTACCTTCCTCAACTGCGGGTAATGGTGTAAACCAACAGAGGGAATCCCGGTGCTACCTAGCAGCATGGAATATAGGTGTGGCCACAATTCTTATATCACATTGGTCAGAAAAAAACATGAAAGCATGGGGGTGTGGCCAGAATCCTGTGATGCAGGCAGCATGGGTGGAGTCAAGATGACAGTGGCTCCCACAGCCCTTTTCCCAGGGAACTCTGTCCAATTCAGTTGGAGACAAGAGGGTGACCTGCTTTAGCTGGATGGCTGCACAGATTGTTGTGTATGACTGTTTGTTGCCAGTCCTGGACCTTGGACTCAGGATCTGGGCACAGTCTGTGAACTTCTTTTGCTCAAGACTAGCCCTCCACCACTGGAGCCACTCAGCTTTACTTCTGACATTGTTGGCACTGAATTTGGGTCTCAAGGACTTTCCTGCCTAGGGTGACTTTGACCATGATCCTCCTATCACAGCCTTGTAAGTATCCAGGAGGACTGCTGAGAGCCAATGGTGCCTGCCTAATCATTGGTCTTGCTGATGTTCTTGCACAGACTGGTGAGTTCCCTATCCTCGGGTTTAAGTGGCGGGAGCTGCAGTCCACAGTTCAAATCCTGGTCCTTCGACCTCCAAATATCAGGAGATCCTAAGAAACTCGTTCCTATCCATATGATTTCCAATGGAATGTGATGTATGTCATGATTGAATGAGCAGTTCTTGAATGATTCTAGGATAAAATTACACACAATTATAGGACACTGATCGATTTTAGTTAATAATTTATCATTTAAACAATCACATACATTAAATGGAGGCATAATGAAATACCTAAGAATTGGGCTTCACATAGTATAAAGGTGCAAGTTTTTTTCTGCCAGGATTGGGATTGGAACTCATGGTCTGGGTAATTCTGTTTCATTGTGTGGAAAGGAGAAGCTCACCTCCTTGAAGTCAAGAAATTCAAGTCTGTTCCTTAGGCCTGAATTCAATCTCCAGCACTAGAAAACATGCTATTCATATACATTTGAAATATTTGATTTCTATTTATATACATGTTGACTCCATATTGAATTCAGTGTAGTTACTCGTTTTATATTTTGTTTTATTCATGTATTGACTGTTTATTTTATAAACTATTATGACACATAGAATATTTATTACATTGATTACATAGGATATAAATCTGTTTATGTATTCCACTTAACGGACAATCCGGACATTCACAGAAAAGGAAAACGTGTCACTATCAGCTTCTTACTCCACGATTCATTGTTTGGAAGTGCTGACATCTGAAACCATGGCCTACAAGGCAAAATTAATGAATGTGTGAGTGTCAGCATGCCATCCATGGCAAATTGAACTGACAGGCAGTTCCCACAACTTGAGATTGAGCCCCATGGGTTGAAAAAATAAGAACAGATTGACATGCAGATGGCAGTACACTAGTAAACTCTTTATAGAGTGCCAGAGATGTCTATATATTCAGTTATATAGACTACATTCTTACCAAGTCTTGGGTATTTTTTATGCCTCCATGTAACTAATGTTATTGTTTTCATCCTTAAAAAACTATTAACTAAATCAGTGTCCTGAAGTTATTGTATTACTGTATGTAATAGTATTCTTTTAATGCTTCATAAATATTAAACAAAATCACTCACCCTCCTGAAATCATGCTGTCTAATTATATAGGAGCATCATTCACGATCAACTCATTTAACCATGACATTGATAACACTCCATTGTTAATTCTATGGGTGGGAACGAGTCTCTTAGTATCTCCTGACATTGGTAGGTGTCAGGATGGGGATTTGAAATCAGGGCCTATGTTTCCACGTGGTCTTATGGCTACGATTATAGTCCGCAAGCCTTCAGCAATGCAAGGTGAAGTACCCTTTGCAACAGTGGCATTCAGACCCAGGAGGGTCACCTCACAAAGGAAGAAAACGTAAAAAGACCATTTTGTCACATTTTTTCTGTGCAATTCTTTCCCCACAAAACCTAGGGATCTAGGATCCCAGGATCTGCTGTGGGTCCAGTTGCTTTACCTCAGCCTATGGTGATCAAAGCTGAGGCAGAGTTTCCATGACCTGAGTTCAAGCCCCGTTCTGGAAAAAAAAATTAGCTCCCTGGCTTGCAATTCACACCAGTTATTCTGCCAGACTTTGGATTTGAACTCAGGGTCTGTGTGAATCTGCAGCACTGTAGATGAAGGGGAATTTCATCGTACTTGAAGATTCGAAAGTCAGGCCTGTTCACTAGACCTGAATTCAAGCCTCAGCCTTCGAAAACATACTATTTATATAGATTGTAAGATATTACCTATAGATGTTCAGTCTATACATGTTTGGTGTGGTTGTTACCTGTATTTATTGTTTTATTCATTTATTTAATGTTGATTTTACTATGATGACACCCATTCCGTTTATTACATTGATGACATCCTATCACATGGCATCAAGATTTGTAGACCTGTTCTCCATCATGCCTGACACCCAGGACTCTCAGAGAAAAGGAAAACAAGTTTCATACTCAGCTTCTTACTCCACGATTCCATTGTTGGTAGTTCAGGACCAATTGGCAAATAGGTCAAGGTGAACACACCAGTCTGTCAACAACTAAGGAGACAGGCCATTCCCAGGATATGACATTGATCCCCAGGGTGGGCCATGATAGTCATAAATTCATTATTTAAACATAGTATCTATATTGACATACATGTGTGGACAGCATCTTGCGTTTGGTGTACCTCTTCTCTTTATTTTCTGTCTTATCCATGGAAGTATTGTATATTTTACTGAGGATGATGACAGATATAACAGTGCTTACATGGATGACAACCTATTGCCATGGCTATAGGTTTTCCTATGCATTCTCCATCCTAGCTGAGACCCAGGACTTTCATAAGACAGGAAAATAGGTCAACTGATTGGCTTCTCACATCAGGATTCATATTTTGGCAGTGTTGGGATTTGAACTCAGAGCCTATCAGGCCAAATTGGGGAAAGGGTCAAGGTGAGGACAAAGGTCTGTGAGCAGGATTACCCTCAATACCCTCCAAGTATGGTGGCTGAATTCAAGCCTCGGGTCTGGAAAACATACTTTTTATATACATTTTAAAGACAGTATTTATACTTCCATACAGTTGTTCAGTCCATATCATGTTTGGTGTTGTAGGATTTATACTTCCACATAGATGTTCAGTCCATACCATGTTTTATTTGGTTATTTTATTTCTTGTTTTATTCATTTATTTACCATTTATTAAATTGACTCTGATGATACCTATACCATTTATTACATTGTTTATATCCTATCACATAGCATCTAGATTTTATAGATGTGTTCTCCATCATTGCTGACACCCAGGTCTCTCCCTGAAAAGGAAAACATGTGTCACACTTGGCTTCTTACTTCAAGAATATATTTTGGCAGTGCTAGGATCCGAACTCAGGGCCTAGAAGGCCCAATTCATGAATGAGTGAGTGTGAACATGGCAGCCTCTACCCAATGTAGCTGTCAGGTGTTTCCTAGGTGCTGAGATCGAGCCCCAGGTTTGGCCAAAACAGCGATACATGGATAGGCAGACGATGATATACAAATAAATATATATTGTTAAAGAGTGCCAGAGCCATCTATCTATGCTTGAATGACATCTACTACATTCCTACCAACTCTTAGGTATTTAATATACTGTCATTGAAGTAATATTATTCTTTTCATGCTTAATAAACTATTAATTAAGATCAATCAGCATCCTAGGATTACTGCATCCAATTTTAGACTAGACCGATGCACGAACTACTCTTTCAGTCGGTATTTCTATGCATAGGAATGAGTCTCTGGTGATCTTGCGCCATTGGTAGGTGTCAGGACAAGGATTTGAGCTCTGGGCCTATGTTGACAGGTTGGGCTATGGCTTCCCTGATAGCCTGCCAGCCTTCAGCAATGGCCGGTCAGGTCCACTTTGCATCTGTAGAACCAGGATGGTAACCCTGCAAAGAACTTCAAGATAAGTAATCAAATGTTTTTTTTTTCTTTCATGCAATTGTTTCTAACATATTTATAAGATGATTTCTTTATTGCTTTGTATGTCCCTCCCCACAGTAAAACCCTTGCTTTCACTTTATTTGATGTTGGTATAATTTGTAGAGGGGAAGGGTGGGGGGTGGGCGGGGGGGTGGTAATGGAAGGGATGTGAAGAGGAAACAAAGGGGAGGCAACAATGCTTGATAAGAAATGTACTCGTTATCTTGCCCATGTAATTGTAACCCCTCTGTATGGTATTTTCATAATAAAAAGAAAAAAAAATCATAAAACCCCCAGCCCTCTGCAGCTCACTACTTTTTGTGCTGTCCCGCTTTTTTTTTTCTTTCTTCCTGCAAGCCCTCTTGGCCTAGGATCCCAGGATTGGCTATTGGTCCAGAGGCTGCATCCCAGCCTAGCGAGATCAAGGCTTAGACAGAGTTGCCACAATCTGAGTTCAAGCCCATGGTTGGCAAAAGAAAAAGAATGAATAAATAAATAAATAAGTAAATAAATAAATAACTACATTATTTAACGAAAATAAAAAAGAAATAAAGCTCTCTGGTTTGGAATTTCTGCCAGTTTTCTTTCCTAGCCTGGGATTTGAACTCAAGTTCTTGGTAAATCTGCAGCAATGTGAGGGAAGGTGAAGAGTTGCCACTACTTCAGTTCAAACCCCGTGTCAAGCAAAAAAAAAAAAAAAATTAAGTCACTGACCTCGGAAGGGGGAGGTAGTTGTGGAGATGGGAGAGAAAGGATGGTAGGGGGAAAACAAAGGACGAGTCAACAATGCTCAATAGGAAATGTACTCATTACCTTGCTCAAAAAACTGTAACCCCCTGTACATCATTATTACAATAAAAAACATATATAAAAGAAACAATGTAGAGCTCACAGAAGCACTTTGGCGGGTAAGGGAATGATGTCTAAATAGCTGTACAAAATTCTACACTGCTTTTGTTTAATGTTCAGTATGGAACTGAATAAACATAACTGTTTTCATTTAAAAAATTAAGTCACTATCATGGAACTTGGGCCAGTGTTTCTGACATTGCTGGGATTTGATCTTACCGTCCAGATAACTCTTTTACACCATGGGTGAAGGCAATGCTCACTGTCATTGAGGAAAAGAAATTCAGGCTAGAGTTCCCAGGGCCTGCATTAAGGCCCTGCAATGGAAAACATGTTTATATACATGTGCAATATATGATATATACTTACATATGTATGTTTATTACACATTAGGATTATTGTTATTGATTTTGTATTTATTTTATTTTTATTTCATTCATTTATTCATTGTTTATTGTATTTAGTACTATTACACACATAATATTTATTACATTTTGTACATCTATTATAAAATTGTACACAAAATTTAGGACATTGACTCATTTTTCATTAATACTTTATTAAGTGTCGGAACATGATACATAATTAAATGGAGGCATCTTTCACAGTCATCACAAGTTTAGAGTCTGTCCCCAGAATGGGTTTTTCTTATTCATCTTTGGACAACATCCTATAGGGTTTTCCTTAGATGATTTATACTCAGAAGCCTTTTCTTGAAGATAGGCAATTTGAGGGATAAAATAGTAAGAGTGAGGTTGGAATGTGGCTTAGAGGTGAAGATCTCACTCAGCATGCATGAATGCTAGTTTTTGAATCCTCAATGCTACATATTCAGAAAATGCCAGAAGCAGTGGTGTGACTCAAGTGGTAGAGTGCTAGGCTGGAGAAAAAGAAGCTCAGAGACCGTGCTCAGGCCCTACTGTCAAGACCCAGTGCTGGCAAAAACAATAGGTCAGATGCCGGTGGCTCACACCTGAAACACTAGCTTTTCAAGAGGCTGAGATCTGAAGACCACAGTTCAAAAACAGCCTAGGCAAAGAAAGTCTGTTAGACTCTGATATCCAATGAACCACCAAAAGACCCCACCTGGCGCTTTGGCTCAAGTGGCATAGTGTTTACCTTGAGCTGAAGGGCTCAGGGATAGTGCCCAGCTTCAGTTCGAGACACAAAACTGGAAAAAAGTGAGGGTTAATCAAAGTACTTTTCTTATTTGCTAATTAGGAGAACATTTTCTGGAAAATGAATGTTGATGTATACAAGAATTGGAGTCAGAACTAAAGGTTCAAGTGTAGCAGCTCCATAACACCAGCTTCTCAGACTGTAGCATTATACCCTTGTGTCCTACAGGGTTCAGAAAGGTCCAATGTTGAAAGGCTTAATATGCTCCCCAAGTCCTTTGTGATGTGCAGTTAACTTGTATTTTCAATGTCATCACTGTTCTGAACCTAGCAGAGCACCAGAAGCTCACACCCATCACCCTAGCTCAGGAGGCTGAGGTGTCAGGATCACAGCATGAAGCCAGCCAGGGAAGAAAAGTCTATGACACTGTGACTTCCACTTCACCACAGATAAAGCAGAAAAGGGCTCATGTGGCAGAGTGCTAGCCTTGAGCCAAAGAAGCCCAGGGACAGAGCCTAGACCCACAATTCAAGCCCCAGTACCTGCAAAACATTTAAAGCAAAGGACAGAAAAGAGCAAAAAGCCAGTAACTCCCTTTGGTTTTGATCAATCTATTTCTATCTCGGAAGCTCCTGAGGAGCTAGCAGGATAAGCACCAAACTAGGACATGGACTAGGAGTGGAGACTGAGTTTCACGGTCAAGTGTAGTAGATCCATCTGCCCCACCACACAGGAGAAGATTGTAATCATCTTGTGTCCTACAGTGGGCTTCTGAAAGGTCACATGTTCAAGAGCTTCCTAGGTTTCCCTTGGTGATGAGAATTTACTTGCATTCTAAATGTTCTTAGAGTTCTCGAGCTATAGAAGAAGGAAAGAAACATTATTGATCCATCCTGGGTTCAAATGAAGTTCTCAGAATCCAAGCCCTAGCCCTGTTAGCAGGAAGAATTCCAGTGTCACAGTGTATTTGTAGGATAGAGAACAGTTGCAAAAGCAACCTAGGTGAAGAGGCCTAGACCTGAAGGATTAGGAGGCAGAATGTACACACTCTACAGGGAAGTGAGCTGCAAAATCACTTCATTCATTCCAGGCATGACCAGCAATGAGGTGAAACCTGAAACGTTTGCTAGAGTTACACCAGGGTCAGGCTTTTCTCAGCCTTTTCAAACAATTAACCTTCCTCCCTCAGGTGAAGGGAGCCTCAGACTATTTTAGGTTAACAATAGCCAGTTTAGTGGAGAAGAGGGGAGGAACAGAGTAAAAAAAAATACTGCTCTCTGGTCTTAGGGAGTGGGTTTTTGATTCTCTGTCTGTCAGATTTGAAGGCCCTTCTTAGCTTTCATTCTCCTCCTCATTAATGCAAATCCCCAGTCGAAGGAGAGAGGCAGGGCCCTTTCTCTTCTGTCTCCAGGCACCTGGGTTAGAACCTGGCTCTACTCTCTTGGCTCTGGGGCCTCTGGCTGGTGAGAAGTGGGACAGAGACCTTCTTTCTGCTCTATGGTTGTGTGAAGGCAATGCTGGTAGCCTGGCACATTGCAGAAGGCCTCACCATTGGAAAGTTTTCCCTTCATTCCTCCTGACTTCCAAGACCAGATACAGATACATTTTTTTCTATGTATCTATCTATGTATCTATCTATGTATGTATCTATCTAGGTATCTATCTAGGTATCTATGTATCTATGTATGTATCTATCTATGTATGTATCTATCTATCTGTCTGTCTGTCTGTCTGTCTGTCTGTCTGTCTGTCTGTCTGTCTTCTATCTATCTATCTATCAATCTATCTATCTATCAATCTATCTATCTATGTATGTATGTATGTATGTATGTATCTATCTATCTATCTATCTATCTATCTATCTAATCTATCTATCTAATCTATCTATCTATCTATCTATCTATCTATCTATCTATCTATCTATCTATCTATCTATCTATCTATCTATCTATCTATCTATCTATCTATCTATCTATCTATCTATCTATCTATCTATCTATCTATCTATCTATATATCTATCTATCTTTCTATCTATCTACCTACCTACCTAACTACCTAGCTAGCTAGCTAGCTAGCTATTATCTCTGTGCCAGTTCTTGGGTTGATCTCAAGGCCTGGGCACTGTCTCTAGCACTCTGCTACTTGAATCACAGCAACAATTTTGGATTTTTCTGTGTATGTGCTACTGAGCAAACGAAACCAGGGCTTCTTGCATGCTAGGCAAGCACTCTTTCACTAATCCACATTCCCAACTCCCTCATCTTTTTCTTAATGGTAGTTTTTACATAAGTATGCCACCATTTTATGTCCCCAAGTTTAATTTTCTGAATACCGGTTATTTCTATGAACCTTGATCGTCTCTTCCCCTGCCTGATTTGTGACTGTTCCTGCATTGACCTCAGAATAAAATGTAAATAAAGGCTCCTGAGAGATTAAGTGTGCATTATATAACACTGGAAAAGAAAAGCCATAGGCCTGAAATGAAGAGAATGATGCAGTATGCACAATGAGCATATCTGAAAAATAAATCAGTAAATAAAAGCAGCAGAAGCATTGCATATGGTCTGTGGCACTCAGGGAGGTTATATACACACATGAGTAGGTAGGGCACTGATACATAAGTTGGCCATCTCTTTCCGAATTTATTGTGGTTATCCCAAGGCTTAAACTCACGGCGCAATGTATTCCTGAGCTTTTTTGCTCAAGGCTTAGGCTCTATCACCGCCACAGTTCCACTTTCAGCTATCTGGTCGTTAATTGGACATAAGCCCCTCCCAGGCTTTCCTGCCTGGTCTGGTCTGTATCTCCTGCTCAGCCTTCTCTCTCAAAGTTGGAGCTGTAACCTCTGGGCCACTGCTCCACTTCTGGTTTTCTGGTGGTTTATTGGAGGTAAGAGGATCACAGACTTTCCTCAGGCTGGCTTTGAATGGCGATCTCCTGACTAGGATTCAAGTGGATTTCCTCAGGGATTTACCAAGGAGCTGCTCCACACAAACCTTTAGTCTAAATCTTGAGAGGCACTAGAGGAAAACAGAAATATCAAGATGCTTATAGTTTGTTCTAGATAATTAAGGTTGAAGACACAATACACTCATAATTATTAGGTCATTTTATAAGCAGAAGGAGCAATGCAGACAGTATGAAGATTGCTCCAGCTTTCAGTCCTCTCATCCTGAGACAGTAAATTCACTGCAGCTCAACGCTAAGTGAAAGAACTGGCAGGTCCTATGGACATTTGCTCCCAAATCCCGTGACACTTATTTCTCACTTTTGACTTCAAACCGGTGACCAGAGGAGAAGATGAGGAGACAATATCCTTGTCAGAGAAAGCAGCTATAAATAACATTGGGTAGTTTACTTATAAATTCAAACCATTGGAATGACCCTGTTAAAAAGACAGATTGTCCAGAGTAAAAAATGAAGAAAACAAAGGCAGCTGCCAGTAGCTGCTGACTGTAATCCCAGCTCCTATGGAGGCTGAGATATAGAGAACCTTAGTTTGAATCCAGCCAGTGTAGGAAAGTTCATGGCAACGTTATATCTAAGAGATCAGAGAAAAAACCAGAAGTGGGGCTGTGACTCAAGGCTAATGCACTACCCCTGAGCAAAAGGAGCTCAGGGACAATGCCTAGGCTCATAGTCCAACTCCAGGACCTGTCCCCACACACACAAAAAGCATGTAGCTCTAAGTCTTTGTGTATGGATGGATGTATTCCTATGGATGAATCTCCAGAGTAGCTATGACGAATGGCACCAAACTAGAAAATGTGTTTTCAATACAATGATTTCATAGCACAGAGAGGGTTTTCAAGACATTGCATGTTCCAGGGCTCCCCTCACTATTCCCAGTGTAGCCTGAGGGTTTCTCTGCATCCCAGGACTGCTGGAAGAAGTTTCTCTCATTGTCTGGAGAGGCATACAAAAGGAATCACTCCTGTACATCTGTGTAACAAACAACTCCGTCTGCACCAATTAGTGAAGATGAGTGTGGGTAGGCTCTGAAAGTCAGGAGAAAAAGGACTCTTTGTACCTCAAGCTATCTCTCTCCCCAGTGCTCTGTTTTGACAGGAAGCCTCCATTTGTGCCACATCCCGTGGCAAGCCAAGTTCCCTGCACTCATCCTGTCTTTGTTAGACTATATTCCAGTGTTGAAACAAACTGCTATAATTAATTCAAGAGTCCTTCTGGCAGACAACTAAGGAGCTGAACCTGATGAAAAGATCCCTACTTGGCAATGGTGCCTCCCTTGGTTTCAGGAAGCTTGTTAAATCTAAGCACATGCAAAATCACAATGCTTCCTATCATCTACAGCTGGTGAAGCTCATCAGATTTTGAAATCTTTAACCTCTCCTAGTGGGGCCCTGGGTGGCTAGGTTTCAGGGTTGAACACAGGGCCAGGGTGATGACCGTGACATCAGAGCACAAGCCCAGTGCTTTACCATTTTTTGTCACAACTTCACTTCTGTTCTCTGTGTGTGTGTGTGTGTGTGTGTGTGTGTGCATACACCAGTCGTGGAGCTTGAACTCAGGACCTGAGTACTGTACCTGAGTTTCTCCTGTACAAGGATAGCATTCTACCACTTATGCCACAGAACCACTTCAGGATTTTTTTCTAGGGATGTGGTACTGAGGATGCAAACCCAGGTTTTCATACATGCAAAGCAATCTACCCCTAAGACACGTTCCCAGCACTCCACTTCCGGTTTCTTTCTTTCTTTTCTTATAAGTTGGAGGAGTTGAAGTCTGGGCCTGGGTGCTGTCTCTGAGCTTTTCAGCTCAAGTCTGGCGCTCTACCACTTGAACTCCAGCACTCTTTCAGGCTTTCTGGTGATTCATTGGAGATAAGCAGCTCAAGGAATCTCCTGTCCAGGCTTGCTTTGGATTGTGATCCTCAGCTCTCAGGCTCCTGAGTAGCTAGGATGACAGGCATGAGTCACCAGTGCCCAGCTTCCACATCAAGTTTCTAAGTGGTGAATAGGAGACAATAGTGTCTGGGATAGTTTGGAACCCAGATCCTCAGGTTGCTGAGCAGACAGGATGACAGACCTCAGCTTAAAGACACCTAAGCCGAGACACTTTGCTCCAAGGGGTTCCTTGGCTCCGTGTGGTAGAGCGCTAGCCATGAGCCCAAGATGAAACTCAGCGCCTAGGTTCATGATGGAGAAAACTAAACCAAAACAATTGTCTGCAGGAGACAAGTCACTAGAATTCAGTACATACATAAATTTGGCCCTGCCTTGGGGATATATCTGAGCTTCAACTTTCTCATCAGCACAATCATCTTACTTGTGGAGCTCTAACAAGGACCAGATGAAAGAATACACCATGTGAAGGGCTCAGTACATAGCACCTTGTAAAGGACTCAGCACACAGCAACCCGTGAAGGACTTAGCACCCAGCACCCCAGGAAGGACTCATCACATAGCTGTATCTCACAAGCTGTCATTAGAATTCAGATGCTTTCATTAGTATCATCATTCTTTCAGAAACCCATCACAAATCACACAAGTTCACATCTAACCATTTAGAGGTGTAGTTAATGGGGGGTAGGGTCGTCAGCTTCAGGGATTGCACTCATAGGTTGGGGGTACTGTCCTAAGACCTTTTCCTCAAGGCTAGAGCTCTACCAATTTGAGCCACAGCTCAGAGTCTCTCAGACTTCCTACCAGGGCTGAGTTTTCAACCCACCAGTGTCAGATCTCATCCCCCAGCAGCTAAAGGGGATCCAGCAATGTCTGGCTAAATGGAGTTGGTTTACAGCAGTTGACCACTGGCTAAGTCAGGTTAGATGGCAGCCATCAGCTTTAGACCCTCGGTTTGCTCTGTCATGAGATATTTGAAATCCTGGCCTTCTATAGTTGCAGTGAGAACTTTCTAACTTGTTTTTTGGTGCTTGAGTGACAGCACCTCTTCTGGCTTTTTCTGTTCATGTGATAGTGTGGAAACGAACCCAGGGTTTCATATATACTAGGCGAGCACCAGGAGTGACAAGTGTAGTAATAGATATGTAGATTGTTTTATATATATATATATGCATAAACAAGAGAGCGATGTGTGTTTATTATTAAATTATATATACTATCTTACTACCAATTATCGATAAATTATTTCTTCCTTTATTTAAGTATTATGGTTGAATACATAATAAAGTATCAATTATAACATTCCATTAGCATTCACATGAACAGGAATGAGTTTGACAGGGTCTCCCTCCATTTGTGGGTGGCAGTCCTAGCATTCAAACTCCAGGCCTGGGTAGTTTACTTCGAATGCAAACCATTGGAATGACACTGTGAAGATTGCAGATTGTTACGATTTTAAAAAAGTACAACAAGAAGACAAGAAAGCAAGGTGCCAGTGGCTTCTGCCTGTAAACCTAATCCTAGCTCTTCAGGAGGCCGAGATGTAGAGAATGCCAATTTGATTTCAGCTGGGGTGGGAAAGTCAGTGAAACTCGTCTTTCTAAGAGATCACAGGAAAAATAAGACATGAATGGGGCTGTGCCTCAAGAACAGAGTGCTCCCCTTGAGCAAAAGGAGCTCAGGGACATGGCCTAGGCTCATAGTACAACCCTGGACCTGCCAAAAAAACAGGGAGGCAATAACTCCATATATCGGTGTATGGATGATGGACATTTATCAGGTTGCCCATGCCTAGTCCCCAACCTAGGCAAGCTGGGACATTCCCTCAAAGAGTACTAAGTCTGAGCAGGCAGCTTGAAAAAAGCTTCTTCTCTGGCATTGAAGAATGGAAGCCTTATGTTCTTGCTGAGATGTCCCATCGGGATACCTAGTAGCCAGTCACTGCCTCCAGGGAGACCACAGTTCCTAGGCTATAAGAGTTATCAAAGGTGCTGGCTCCATATTCTGTATCCCTCTGTAGGATGTGAGCCTAGACATCTGGGGCTTGGTGGTTATCATTCATTTATCATTCCTCATTGCCAAGTCACAGGCCGGTCCAAAGTCTTGGCAAAGATATGAAATAGTCAGCGATTTCTACCCTGAAAGTGGTAAGCCAATAAACCCCGCCCTCATAATTCCCATTAGAAGTGAACTTTGGGCTGTGAATGTGTCTTAGTGGTAGAGTGCTTATGTAGCACCCACACACGAAGCCCTGAGTTTGATTACTCATTACCACAGAAACAGAAAAAGCCAAAAGTGGCACTGTGGCTTAAGTGATAGAGTGCTAGCCTTGAGCAAAAGAAGCTAAGGAACATGCCCAGATCCAGAGTGCAAGCCCCAAGACTGGCAAAAAAAAAAAGTCAGCCTGATGAGATATATTGTTCTGGGACTCAGAGGAGGGCCGAGGTTATAGGTAAGAGGTAGGGTAGAGGGCAGGTGCTCGTAGCTCACCCTTGTAATCTTAGCTACTCAGGAGGCTGAGTTCTGAGGATACCAATTGCAAGCAGGAAAGTCTATATGAGACACTTCTCTAATTAAACAACCAAAAAGCCAGAAGTAGAGCTGTGGTTCAAGTAGAAGAGTGCTAGCCTTGAGCACAAAAGCTCAGAGATAAGAAACCATCTAGACCATGAATTCAAACCCAGGACTGGAACACACATGCATACTCATGCACGAGCGCGCGCGCGAGCGCACACACACACACACACACACACACACACACACACACACACACACACACACACACACATACCAACATAGAGCATTTTCCAGTCAGCCTTCACAAATTCCATCTCTAGCAACTCAATATTTTAAAAAAGAGGGAGAAGGGAAGGAAAGACTTGCTCCAGGAGGTGATATAACCAGTACCAAAATTCCACAGGAGTTCTAAGATGTGGAACAGGATAGAGAGCCTCAGGCAGAAGGTACAGCATGGGCAAAGGTCCTGAAGTGTGGTGTAGAGCAGATGGTGTGGGTGGAATGAAGGTTCTGTGGCTTCAGACAAGTCTGGAAGAATATTCAAGGCTGGGTCAAGGTTTGTACTTGAGTCACAGGTAGGGCAGAGGATGGGGTCCCAGAATGGGGCACAGGGGAGGATTAGCTTGTCTTTTCACCATGGACCCCAGTCATTTCCTGTGTCTGGAAGCCTATTTTTCACAGCTCTGGACCCTCAGGCCTCCTTGGCATAGAGGAGTCAGGGCAAACGCAGGGAAGAAAGCTTGCTTAAGAAAACTTCTAGCCCAAAGCCACCAGTGGCTCAACCTCTGTAAATCCTAGCTACTCAGTAGACTGAGATCAGAGATCATGGGTCAAGCCAGCTCAGCCGAGGAAAGTTAGTGAGATTCTACTTGATGATGAACTACCAAAAGCCAGAAATGGAGATGTGGTTCAATTGATAGAGTGCCAGCCTTGAGGGAAAAAGTTAAGAGACCAGAGCCCAGACCCCTGAGTTCAAGCCCCCGTATTGGCACTTAAAAAATAAAGAAAAGTTTTCAGGAGCTCCTAGTCCACTGTGGTGAAAGGCTAGATCAGCCGAGCGCTGGTGGCTCTCTTCCTAGCTCCTCAGGAGGATGAGATGTGAGGATCGTAGTTCAAAGCCAGCCCGGGCACGAAAGTCCAGGAGACTCTGATCTCCAAGGAACCTCCAAAAACCAGAAGTGATGCTGTGGCTCAAGTGGTAAGCTGAAGATATGGGGCACAGCCCCCAGGAAAAGAGTTTAAGCCCCATGACCAACACTTGGCCTGCCTGGACCTCACTCTGTGGCTCTAGGCAGGGTATTTTCAAGTGGGCCTCTGAGGGTCTCCCAATGTCTAGGTGTGCTGCAAGTCTTGAGATCAGCCTCTTTGGAAGCCTTTGCCTACAGAGCAGGCCACAATACCAGAAAAGGGTTGATCTTTGGGGCACGGAGGTCATTGGTCGGGTCATCAGAATGTCATCAAAGCATGGATGCAGTGTCTATCTGAGTATTAAATCGATGTCTCAGACCATGATTCTGGGCTAAGAGGGGCAGGAGCTGCAAAATGGCACACCATTTAACACCCACTCACACGGGTATCACAAGAGTGAGAATCTGTCAGGCACACCTTGGGTGAGTGTTGAGTTGGGTTCATGAAAGACTTGTAGGCTCAGGAATCCACAGCTGGCTGGGTGCTGCTTGTAGCAGTCGCTATCTCTGGAGTCCCAGGGCTCAGAGCCCTGCTTTTCTCACCAGTGCTCAGGGGGCAGATGAAGGTCTGTAATCATGGGCCAACTACAAAGGAGCATCCCTAGTGTCCTTCCCTTGGTCCTGTGGCCCCTTGCTCAGATGGAGGGGCAGGTTCCATGGAATTTACTGTCATGGCCCAGAAACCTCAGCCCAAGAAGGACTTAGGGAGAAACCACTTGATCTGCCTTCAGAGTTTTCTCTGACTAAGCCTTAGGACTGTCCACAGTTGTAGCTCAGCTCATCATTACCACCTTCCTCTGTGTGATGTGTGTGTGTGTGTGTGTGTGTGTGTGTGTGTGTGTGTGTGCATGCCTCTTGGTACTAGGGCTTGAACTCAGGGCCTGGGCTATGTCCCTGAATTTTTTCATTCAGGGCTAGCACTCTACCATTTGAGCCACAGCTTTTCTTCCAGATTTAGGGTGGTTATTTGCAGAAGAATGTCTCACAGACTTTTCTAGCTGGGATGCCTCTGAATGGCAATCCTCAGAACTCAGCCTCCTGAGGAGTTAGGAATATGAGAGAATGACCTATTAGCATCTGGCCACATTTTCCTTCTTTGCTAAAACATAGTACCTCTCTCTCCCAGCCGAGCACCCATGTACAGCTATACTTCCTATCTCAGGTGTCAGAAGAAACATACCCTCCCCTGCGGACAAAGAAATGGGATCAGGTTTGGGCTTTATGTTCTCTGCACACTCAGGGGCTGCTGGGAGCTGATATGGATTTCAGAGATCTATGCCAGGGCAAATAGACAACTGTTGGAACAGAAGAGAGGATGAAAAGTTATCCTTGTAGCTGGGTGCTAGTGGCTCATGCCTGTAATCCCAGCTACTCAAGGCTGACAACTGAGGATCTACAATATTCAAAGCTAGCCTGGGCAGACTCTAATCTTCAATGAATCACCAAAATGCTGGCAAGCGGAGCTACCCTAGTTCAAGTGGTTCAGCACCAACCTTGTGCAAACAAGCTAAAGGATACCACCTAGGCTCTGAGTTCAAGCCCTGGAACACACACATACACACACGGGCCTGTGCACATGCACACATCAATAGCCTTAGGACAAATCAATGGCTCATACCAGCAATCCCAGCTACTAAAAAGGCTGAGCTCTTAGGGGGGCAGCTTGAAGCCAGTCCAGGTAGGAAAGTCTGTGAGACTCTTCTCTCCACTAAACTACTAAAACAGATAAAAAGTGAACTGTGATTCAAGTGGTAGAGTGTTAGCTCAGGGACAGTGCCTAGGACCTAAGTTCCAGCTCTGAGATGTTTTTGTTTTTGTTTTAATAAACACCCTTTGCCATCCCAACCCCTACAGGCAATAAATTCAGATTTTGGTCATCCTAGATCTCACTTCAGTTCCTGCCACTTCCACATCACTGCCACAATTGGCTGGTGTGTGGCCAGCACTGGGTTAAGAAGTGAAATTACACAGGGGGGAATAGCCAGGTCAAGGCTAATGCCCCAAAATATTGAGGTACTGGACATACCAGTCTCTCATCCCCCATTTCCCTATCCCTGGAATCTAAAGTCTGTGCCTCTGTATTTTGGGCATCTGGAATTGTCGAGAAGGGCCTGAGGGGCCCAGCTGGGGCCAGAAGATAGACTTGCCTGCGATAAGGTACATTGACATTTCCTAGACAACAACGGATACTTACAAGCCACCTTGGCCTCACCTCCATGTAGCCCCAGATCCTCCTTGTTTGGGCAGCCTTTAGTCAGCTATCAAGCTCAAGTTCGCCAGAGCCACTGGCAACCACCCTACCGCCACTCCACTGCCAGCCTGCTGAGAGGGACATGCAGCACGAGGCCCAGCTGAGGAAAAGGACAGGACATCTCATGAATGAGTGCCACCCCTCCAGAGGCAAGAGGAGAACCTATGCCAGCCAGCCCTGATGACCCAGAATCCCCTGGAGGCATACAAAGATATGGACAGCTGGACTTGGGCCTCAAAGAAAAGCTGGAATATGCAGGTCTCTGGCGATTTAGGACTCGTTGTAGACACTGATAGGGGGCTAAAGGCAAGGTTGCCGTGGAGGAGGGACACCATCCAAGGTCAAGAAGAGGTAGACAGGTGCCCAGGAAGGGGACAGAGAAAGATAAGAGAAAAATACACACAAAAACACACAGGGGTATCCCAAGGCCTCCTTAGTCACTGAGAACCTGAACATCCCAACCCCCAAGAAGATGTTACTAGTATCCTCAGACCAAATGTAGAGAAAACTCAGAGCCTCTCACACATCTGGAATGGCTCATAACACAGCATGGCATTTCCTACTGTACACACCGCTACACATAAAACTCAGCTACCTTATTTTTGGTTGTCAGTCATGGGGTTTGAACTTTGGGCCTGTGTGCATTTCCTCAGCTCTTCAGCTGAAGGTGCACACTCTACCACCGGAGCCACAGCACCACTTCCAGTTTTCTGGTGGTTCATTGGAGATAAAGTCTCACAGACTTTCCTGCCCAAGCTGGCTTTGAACTGCGATCCTCAGCTCTCAGCCTCCTGAGTAGCTAGGATGACATTTGTGAGCCACTGGTAGCACCTGGCTTCAGCCACTTTTCTACAACCAGGGGAAACCCAACTTGTCATGCCACCAACCACATGCAACCCTCCACTTTAGACTTTGACACCAGCATCCAAAACCATTATTCCATGGATGGAGAAAATATAACTGACACTACCCTCCCACCCCTGCTCCAATTCGCCCACTTCCTGCCTAAGACAGGCCACGACCTCTGAGTTCTTGGTAAAGCAACCCCTACCCTGCTGTGACTTCACACTTGGGAAAACCTGGGGAGTTCTTAGAAATGTCTGTACACTGAGGCCAGCTCCTGGTCTCCCAACAACCGCACCCTACTCATTCACCATCTCTTGCAGGCAAGGGATGTCTTTCTGTTTTTTTTTTTTTTTTTTTTTTTTTTTTGGTTGAGAGGCTTGAACTCAGGACTTGGGTACTGTCCCTGATGATGATTTTTCCTCTAGGCCGGGGCTCTAACATTTGAGCCACAGCGCCACTTCCGATTGAAGAGTGGAGATGAGACTCTCAGGAAACTTTCCTGCCTCGGCTGGGAAACAAGATCCTCTGGATCACAGGCTCCCAATTAGCCAGGATGATAGGCGTGAGCCACCAGTGCACGGTTTATGGTTTCTCATTCTTTATAATTTCCACCTAGTCCTTCTCTAGACACTACCACCTAGACTCTCCTCTATTTCCCTCAGGGACAGCAAAGGGAGGCTCAGAATCTGGGTAGGGCCATGGGCATTAAAGGGCCCCCTCCACATCTGTACCCATCTCTAAGCTCTCATCTGCCTCCTCTGGATGGCCTGGTCGTCCGGAGCAGATCAGTCCCAATAGGACTTCTGGAGTCTGCCCTGTATCCCCCTGCCCCAATCAATGGGTACGTGAGGATTTCTGGGGCCAGCTCCATGTCCCGGTGGAAGATATTGGAAGGGTTGGGTTGCTGATAACTGGGTCCAGGGGTGCCCAGGGCAGAAGGAGTGTCCAGATCCTTTCTGTCATAGAAGGAGACACAAAGCATGGATGGATCTACTAAGAACTACAGGGCATAGCCATCCACCTGTCACCAAGGTCCCTTGGAGTGCTGTTTTATGTTGACATTCCTGGGGCTTGAGCTCAGGGCCTGGGCACTGTCCCCAAGCTTCTCTTGCTTGAGGCGATTACTCTTCCACCTGGGCCAAGGTGCCACTTCCGGCTTTTTCTGTGTATGTGGAACCTAGGAATCGAACCCAGGGTTTCCTGTGTGCTAGGCAAGCCCACTACTGCTAAGACACAATCCCAACCCTGGATAGCTCTTCTTCTGTGACCCCTCGGGTCTGTCTTGGGACAGTTTTGAACATCTGTACCGAGTTACCAGCATTCCTGGCTGGAAATGAACACACTCAGCTATGTTGTCCTTTATCTACAGCATCATTGCTCTTTGTGCTCCCTGTCAGATCCTCCTTGTTCAGCAAGATCCCCTTTCAAGTGTTGCCTCTAAGAAGTCCACTTCAATTGCTCTGGCAGAGGAGGATCTTCTCCATTCTGCAGGCTGCCAGTCTTGTCTCATTGTGCCTTCCGGCCGGTGTGGTTTGAGAGCACACAAAGGAGAAGGACTGGCTTACACCAACCAATTTCTGAAGGCTCTGATACATTACCAAGGGACTGGTGCTGTATCACCCTCTGTGAGAGGGCACTAGAGACCCAGACAGTCTGGGGGCAACAAGATTGGGCCATCATTTTCTGTGGGCTTGAACTAAGTATGTGGGAGCTGTATCTCTGAATTTTGGTGCTCAAGGCTGCTGCTCTACCACTTGAGCCAGAGCTCCACTTCTGGCTTTTTGGTGGTTCCATGGAGAGAAGAGTCTCACCAGCTTTCCAGCTTATGGCTGGCTTTAATCTTTGATCCTCAGATCTCTCCCTAGTGAGTAGCCAGGATGTCAAGCATAAGCCTGAGCGAAAGGTAATGGGCAACAGAGCTTTCTTTTTTATTGTGAAAATGTCATACAGAGGGGTTACAATTACATGGGCAAGATAAAGAGTACAGAGCCCTTCTTTTCAGTTTCTGTTTATCTCATGTCAATTAGCAAGCCCTAATTAAAATAGTCATTTACAGGGGGTCAAGTTCCTTTCCTAGGTCAGTTAATCTAAGGAGATAAAGAGTCTTTGAAAAGGATAGTTTGAGTTGACATAGATGAGTGTGTGTGTGTATGTGTGTGTGTGTGTGTGTGTGTGAGAGAGAGAGACAGACAGACAGACAGACAGACAGACAGCCCGACAGACAGAAAGAAAGACAGACAGACAGAAAGACAGACAGACAGAGAAAGAGTATGAGTTCCAGGGATACCTACCCCCGTCTCTGCAGTGCCTCATCCTCCTAGTGGTGTGTCCATCCAGGATCCCCACCCCAAAGAAGATGGGTAGGGGAGGGTACATGAGGTCACATCGAGTGGGATGATCTGAATTCTATCCTGCAACTGAAGCCTGGAGAGATAATGGAGAGGAGAGGTTTAGAGGAACATCGAGGGAAGCCCCTTACCTTTGGCTACAAGTACTAGAGAGAAGACTGAATCCATCCTTTCTGGTAGTAAGATAACAAGTGCCCAATATTCATTTATTATTTTTTGTGAGGCCTAGGGCTTGGATTCAGGGCCTTGGTGTCATCCCTGAGCTTCTTTTTAGACTGAGACTTAAGCCACACCACCACATCTGGCTTTTTTTCTGGAGTGGGGGAGTTGGCTTATGGGAGATAAGTCTCTCACAGACTCTCCTGCCTGGGCTGGCTTTGAGTCACGACCATCAAACCTCAGCCTCCCAAATATCCAGGATGACTGGTGGATCCACCAGCACCTGACTGCCACTATCCATTTATAATCCCCTATGGCCAGTGCCGGGCCACCTGCACTGCACCCCCATGGTTGTGAGTGGGAAGCAGACATGGGTGGGTTTAATACTTGAACAGCTTACCTGCCTTTGAACATTGTTCCAGGTCAGTTTGATGGAGGCTTTCTCCTTATTCACAGCAATCACTTGGCTCTGTCACAATAACAAATGTCCTCTAAGAGATGTCAGGTCTGGGGTCTTTTCTCTGCACACCAGCCCCACCCAAAAAAAGACACATACCTGCCAACAAAGTAGAGAAAGAGTGAATTCATTTTTTTTGATAGCCAAGGCCTGGCCAGATAAGGGGTGGTGAGAATCAGAGGCCTGGGATTGTGCTTGGTGGTGGGAAACCCAACGCCTCCTTATCCATTTTCCTTTCACTATCTTAACAAAGGGTAGTGGGGAAGGACTCATGGGATGGATGGAAAATGAATAACCATCATGAGGTAAGCCCTGGCACAGAGGGGCTTACCTCAGGGAGCTAGTTCAATCAAGTTAGGACATTCAAGTACAATCTCATATGGGATCCCCTGAACTGATTTGCATTTCTTTTATGACCAGTGATGCTGAGCATCTCCCTTCTCTTTCTGAGAGGCCACACTATTACAGGTTTGTAGTGTCTCAACAGAGGCATAGAAACTTGTAATATTGTGTTCTTTGTAGTAAATTCACTTCACTTGGAGCTTCCAATGACTCCTATAATTTATAGTAAAGGTTTATACTATTTCCCTTACTGATTAAAAAAAACACTGATTTTCTAAAAGCATATGAAAAAATCCCTTTGTCAGGGGTCCTTGTGAATACTAAGGAAAATTTTTTACTGGGAAATTTTATTTGGTTTCTTGTTCTTTACATCACTTAAACACATGTTGAATTTGGGGTTTCCCCACCAAATCTTCAACAAACCAGAGACTACGTAGCTTCATTGGATTTTGCTTCAAAAGTTACAAAATATTTTGACATATTTTTGATTTGGTGTTTTGGGCGTTTTTGGCTTTTGGGATGCTAGTGGGCCAGTACTCAGGCTTGAACTGAGGTCCTAGAGCTCTCCCTTAGATTATTTTACTCAATGCTGTCACTGTGCAACTCAAACCACATCTCCACCTCTGGCCTTTTGCTACTTAATTGAAGATAAGATTCATGAGGATTTATTAGCTTTGGTTGGCATCAAACTGTGTTCCTCAGATCCCACCCTCCTGAGCAGCTAAGATTATAAGAATGACCCATAACCTGGATATATTGTGCTCCCTATGAAACCTAAACAAGGGCACATAATTCTGAAGCATGTGTGTATGGTTATGTTTTTCTAAATTAGTTAGAAAAATATAGCCCTTTCTGTGTGTGTGAATGTGCTGAGGGAAATGAGGATGAATCTTCTGATTTTGAGGAAAGATTTCACCTAGGGCTTTTCACAGACTGAGCTACGCTGTACAGCATTCTTGAGACCAAAGATGAGGTAAATGATGTCATCATCCCATTCATCTACACCCCTTGCTAACATATGCATACACTGTGGAGTTGTCATGAGTATTTTGTGTATGAGAGCCAGTACTGAGGCTTGAATTCAGGACCTAGATACTGTCCCTTAGCTTTTGTATGCGATGCTAGCACACTACCATTTGAAACACAGCTCAGCTTTCTTCTTTTACTGTTTAATTGGAGGTAAGATTGTAATCTGCTATCCACTGAAGTGCCAAGCCTCAATCCCCTGGTGAAAATCACAACTGGTGTGCAAAGAAGAAAGTTGACTTTGATTCAGAAACCTCAAAGATACCAAGTTTTAAAGGACAAAACTTCTCTTTGTGCCAACGTCCAGTTACTTTTTAACTTGTGTATCTTCCTCCCAGTTATACTAGAAGGATCAGTACCAATGGGGGGAGAGAAGGAAGTTAACTCTATACTTCTCTTTTTCTGAACTAACAGGACACACATGGGACTGGCTAAGTCCCACTTGGTAATGTAAACATGACAGACAAAAAGTGGAGATATATCTATACAATTTCATGGAAATTTTGTGAGGATGCTTATATGCATCTGTCCAAATAAATGCACAATGAATCATGCCACTAATCCTACTAATCAGGAGGGTGAGATCTGAAGATCACAGTTTGAACCTAGTCTACTTTGTAAAATTCTAAAGACACTTATCTTCAATTAACCAACCAAAGGCCAGAATTGAACCTGGGGCTCAATTGGTAAAGTGCTAGAAATGGGACAGCACTCAGGCCCCAAATTCAAGTTCAAGTTGCATCCTTTCTTCTGTCTATATTCCTTTAAAGACCTGCAAGACAGTGATTTTCTAGGTGAGGGTTGATGTTGGCTCATTCCTTTAATCCTAGTCTCTCATCAAGCAAATTGCTAAGGCTCCACTAGCTTATGAGGCAAATTAAATGTTCTGGCAGCCCAGTCCTAAGGAATTAGCTGGAGAGTGCACTTCTTTTTCTCAAGCCAAGCTCCTTTGATAAGACCCCAGTGAAACAGTCTCAGAGACGTACCAAGTATTCCAATATTATGCCAGGGGGTCTCAGCCCTGGGTTTGAAGGAGGAACACTCACTTTTTTTTTGTCGCTCATGGGGCTTGAACTCTGGGCTTGGTTGCTATCCCTCAGCCCTTCAGCTCAAGGAAAGAACTCTACCACTTGAGCCATAGTACCACTTCCAGTTTTCTAGTGGTTTATTGGAGATAAGTGTCTCATGGACTTTCCTGCCGGGGCTGGATTTAAACTGTGGCCTCAGATCTCTGCCTCCTGAGCAGCTAGGATGACATGTATGATTCACTGGCACCTGGCTTAAGAACACTCACTTTTTAAACAGAATAACCAGCAACTGCTCCATTGTACCCCGCTGTCTATAGTGGTGGAGTAAGTTTCCAACATGGAAGGGATCACTTTTCTGGTAGGCAGGGACCAGGTCCATTATCAGAATTTGCAGCAAACATGAGTCTAGGTTCCATATATTATAAGGCATATTCAGGGTTTGGTCTGACTCATTTTGACACTGAGGTGGTAAAAAGGAATGGATCTTTGAAACATGGAAATGGGAGTACACCTCAAATTGAGTAATTGTAATAGAGTGGATTGAAAACTACACAGTAAATATTTTCTCAGTCTACACATACAAACACACACAAGAAGAAGGTTTTAGTGTGGACTAGGATGAGATTAAAGAAGTTTCCTGTCATAATTGTACCTGGCCTGAGTTGCCTTGTGATTCTCTTGGTTTCTTCTTATAAAAAGGCTTGAGACATTGTATTCGTGGTTTGGCACTGATCCAATGTCTGCAGCATCGAGTGAGGCACTCACACTTCTCATGACTGAGATCTGAGTCTCTTGAACTTTGAAAACAACACAGGAACATCTTTCTTTTTCCTGAGCCACAGGCCAAGTGAGCTGGCTTTAGCTGACTGTCAGTTCCATTCACCTGGCTCTAAGAGTTCCACATTCTATTCCATTGTGAGGGAGGTAGTGTCATCTCTTGGAGACGAATGATCTAAGCTGCCTGCTCACATAAGACCATCCCAAAGACAAACTGGAGGCTGAAATAGCTCCTTCTACATCACTCTATACACATGTGGATATTGTCAAATCCCAACATCCTCAGCTAGGCCTAGATACCGGCATGGCCTCAGCTTCAAAGAGCCTTTCCAAGGTCAGATCCATGCCTTATTTCTCACTTATTTCTCTCATCCTGCACAAATCATTTTGCCTCTCAGGACCCTCTCAGGCTTTCATGTGCTTCTCACATCTATTTTTGACATCTATTTCCGAGGACATTGTTAGGTTTTTGTTTCCTAATCTTCTGTTTGCTCTTGAAGCCCCTGTGTGCTGTCATCTTAAAAAAAGGTAAGTACTCAGAGGTGTGAAAATCAAACAAGTATTGAAAAACAAACATTACACATACAGTCAGACATTTTTACAGGTGTACATTCTTGTAAGATAAAAGAGTATTTTTGATAATTTTGTTATATTTTATGACAGAGGGGAAGGGGAGAAAGGAAGAGGTGCTGCATTGTCTTCTCATAATGCAATGATTATTATTTAAAAATAGTATAGTTGAAGGAATATAAGATTTAAAGGTAAAAACTGTGCTCCTGTTCTTTTCATAAGCTAGTCATTTTAAAAGTATTTCTCACTAAAGTCTTGTGGTCTGTGTCCCATGAACTATCCTCCTCCTTCAAAATAATCAAGGAAAAACCTTTACAAATAAGTGGGCTGTTTTCCAATCTCTGGATAAGAATTTAAGGTACAACATTGTCTGCAATTTTATGCATGTACATGTGTGTGGGAGTGTGTGTGTGTATGTGTGTGAATGTGTCTGTATATATATGTGTGGGAGTGTGTGTGTGTATGTGTGAGAATGTGTGTCTGTGCATATGTGTGTTTTAGGAATTGAACTCAGTGACTAAATGAAATGCAGAAGCATCTTTCCTTGACTGTAGTGCTCTACCAATTTTGCCACAGTTCCACTGCACACTTTTTTGCAGTGAACTGGAGAGGAGAGGCTCATAAAATTTCCTGCTTAGGTTGAACTAAATCTCAAGTCTCAACTTCCTGATTAGCTAGAGTTATAATTATGAGCCTCCAGAACCTGGTGATAAAGCATTGCTACTGGAGTCATTGGAGTTGCAAGTTTCAGTCCAGCTTCACAACATTCTATATCATAAAACAGCAACAGAAAAACCCTAAGTTAAAATACAATAATAACATGTAATTACAATACAATTTAGTGATATAGTCTGCTAGCAAAACTTTCAGGAAACCTTGGTCTTAATGATTCAGCAACACAAAATCAAACAAAATGAGAATTTCAGTAGACTCTACGAATTTTTTAATTCCATCTTATTAATTTCAAAACATAAGAAACAAAAGCATTCATACATATAAGGAGAATGTAAAAAAGATAAAAGATGGCAGATTAGGAGGAAAATTCTACACTGAAGGAACACTTTGTCATGGTGAATATATGGTGGTATTCTCATGGTGAATATATGATAATGTTCTTCAGAGCAGCAATAGATAAATATATATTTACTACACATAGTCTAACTTGTCTATCCTTACCAACTTCTAATCTTCTAGCACACATTATCAATATATTCCAAAAAATAACTAGCAGAGTCAGGAGGTTGCCAAAATACATAAGCTTCAATGTGTTAGGTGATAAACGTGCTAATTGTATTGACTATTCTATATATTGAACATCTAGAGTGTTATCATTGTATCTCTAAATATGTACAAACACTACTTCAAAGTGAAACGAAATACAAGAAGGGTTTGAAGGCATATGCCTGTAAACATAGCTATTTGGGACAATAGTTCAAGACCAGTGTAGTTTTATCTGCAATGCTCCCCAACCACTGTCTCTGCGTGATGGACTATGTCTATCATCCCAGGTCCATGGGGATCTGAGAGTAGGAAGATTTCAATTCCATGCCATACTAGGCAAGAACTTCCACATGGCTCCATCTCAACCAAAGAAGGTTTAACACTGGCTAAGACCTATCTCCCCTACCCAGGTGAAAATGAAAATAAGAGCATTGTAGTATAAGAAACAAACAATATTGAGGGAGTTCCAGGGAGATGGTGGAGGAGAAGCTGGAGGCTAAACAAGCTCTTGCAGAGAAAGCAGTTTTAGAGTTCCAGTGAACAGTCCTAAGCCAGAGAACCACACCAAGTGTGCCATCACAGGACAGAGAGTTAGGCCAGAGAGGGAAAATCCAGGCAAGGAAGGAGACAGATCTGAGCTCTTGCCAGCAGCCGCCACCGCCACGGCGACAGCCATGATGGCAGTGGCCGACCCTCCATACCTGAATCACAGAGAGTGCGGGACAAAGGAGCCAGACGCAGCAGGCGAGCAGATTCTACTCAACACCAGCAAGAACCGACAAGGAACAGACATCTTCATCCTGCAGTTCACAAACCAGAGACCACCCAGGAACCTAGAAGCCTGACATCCTCACTCCTTCTCAGGGAGCAGAGGAGGGAAGGCCACCCCTCCCCCCCCCCCCCAGTACTGGAGATCTCCATCTTGGATACCGACAAAGCTTGGCGGAGCTGCAAGCTCCAATTCAGGCCTTGGAAGAAAACAATACAGTCATTTAGCAGGTCACAAGAAGCTAACCTGACCTGACCTGCCAGACTCAGCTACATCCAGGGAAAAGTCACCCCGCTCAGGTGCCAGCCCTAGGAATGGGTTTCTTCACTGGGTAATCAGAGCCAGAGGCTGCCCCTCCCTTTAGCAGCTTTGACAATCAATTGAAATTCAATAAACAGAAACCCTGAGAATGGCTCCAGGCTGGGCTCTGTGAGTTTCTCACAAACTAGCCCCCAGGAAAAGCTACTGTTTGATGAAATGCTTCAACTCTACCCAGAACCTAGCCTCATCACAGGATCTCCAAACTTGAGGAAAAACCATGTCCCTCTTTTGTGATACTCAGAGCAGATCTACCTCCCATTGAACTAACCTGGGAGGAGGATCGCAAAATCCTGGGTAAAGCAGAGTATTTTTTTGCCTGCTCGAACAAACTGACTTAAGAAACCAACCAAGCAATAGGACCACAAGCAGACCAGAGTCTCCAACAAGAGGCTGGTTACAGACACAAGGGAGATACAGGATTTTGCCCACCCCTCCCAAAAAAAATCAAAGAACTTTTTTTTCTTCTTCTTCTTTTTTTAACTTTTATAATTTTTTTTCTTTTCTAAAACTTTTTAAAATTTTTACCTTTTTTGAAAAAGATTGTTTTGTAGTAACTTTTTTTCCTCTTATAATTTTTATTTTAGGGATACATGTGTGTGCGTTTTTCTTTCTTTTTCTAAAAATATTTTTCTTTTTGTTTTTTGTTTAGCTCTACTGAACTTCTGATCTTTTTTTTTTCTTCCTTTCTTATCCTTTTCACCTTTTCTTCTCTTTTGTTCTTCTTTTGTGACTTAATTATTGTTCTGCACATCCTCAGATAAACCCGGAGTTGACTATTAGACCCTATCCCCCATTGCGTACACACTTAATCCACAAATTTATTACTCATTTCAAAACTTAAATTCCTTAATAGCAGTACAACTTCTTTATACCTTTATAATATTTTAAGTATTTTTATTTTTAAGTTTTTCACATCTCCTTTATATCCCGCCCCTTCTCTCATTATATTCACTTTCTTCTCTGAATAGTTTGTTTTCTGTTTACGTGATATTATTAATTTTTCCTCTTCTATTTTTTCTGGTCTCTTTTCTTCTCCCTTTCTTCTTTTTTTCTCTCTTTCTACTTTCATCTTATCCAACCTATTTCCTGCTTTGAGATTATTAGGACTTAGTTAACTCTCCCTGTGCCTTCCCATATCTCTCTATTCCTATTTTTTACCCACATCTCTCCCTAACCCTAATAATTTCTGGTTTTCTAAATGTTTCTTTGCGGTTGGTAGCGCATTAATATATAATTGCTTGATGTTGAATAGATGTATCTGTTGAACTACATTGTATCTGCAGACTATTGACTGTGCATATTCAGACTTTGGTTGATGCTTGCCTTAAGAAAGTGTTCTAGCACAAAACTGGTGTTATTTTCATCCCAAACGTGCAGAGTAAGCCGGAAAAACACAAGAAAAACGGCAAGTCCCGGTATCTCAACTCCCACTCATGATGATAAGGGGAAAGAACAGATAATGAGTAATCCAGAAGACAGTTCCCAAATAGCTCTACAAACACTACTGGCAAACATGATAAATGAAAATATTGAAAACATTCAAAGGACTCTGTATGAGCGTAATAGGGAGAGAGAGGAGGCAAACCAAAGTTCAATGCAGGAAAAGACTGAAAACCTACAAAGGAATCTGTATGAGTGTGATAGGGGGAGAGAGGAGGCAATCCAAAGGTTTATACAGGAATATCATGAGCATGAGGAAGCTACTCAAAAACTGATACAGGATTTGCTTGAACAGATTGAGAATACTCAAAGAAAAAGGCAGGAATGGAGTGAACAGGCTGAGAACACTCAAAGAGAACTACAGGAATGGCATGAACGGGAGCAGGAGGAGGCTAAGCAAAGAGTAATACAGGAATTGACAGAGCAAGATAAGAATACACAAAGATCACTAAAGGCATTCATGGGATCCATTAACAAAGAGCTGGAGGAAGTAAGGGAGACCACAAAGGGAATGCTGAGTGGAACCCAACAGAAGGAAAGGGAGTCCAAGGAAACCATAACCAGTCAACTAAGTGATTTGTGAATAAACACTAAACACCAAATTAAGGAAGTAAAGAAGTTCATACAAGATCTAAAACAAAGCTTCAACAAAGAATTTGAAGCCATCAAAGCTGAACAATTAGAAGGAAAAGAAATAATAAACAAAGTAGAAAGTCTTGACAGCAGGTTAGACCATGCAGAAGATCGAATCTCAGGGATTGAAGACAGTCTAGATATTATAGAGAAAGAACATAAAACCATGCAAGACAAGCCCAAAAATATGATAGATCTATCCAACACTTGGAAGACACCATCAGAAGGTGTAATCTAAGGATAATCGTTGTAGAGGAGCACCTAGAAAAATAAGTTATTGGTCTAGGAAATTTGTTTAACAGAATCCTAGCAGACAACTTCCCAAACATGCAAAAAGATAGGCCTATTCAGATACAAGAAGCTGTTAGAACTCCAAATAGACCAGACCAGAATAGGACATCCCACTGTCACATTATAATCCACACAGGATCAATCCAGAACAAGGAAAAGATACTTAAAGCTGTCAGGGAGAAAAGGTTAATCACCTATAAAGGGAAACCAATTAGAATCACCTCAGATTTCTCAGCAGAGACAATCAAAGCAAGAAGAGCCTAGAATGATATATGCCATGCCCTAAAAACAAACAACTCTCAACCAAGAATACTGTACCCAGCTAAACTCTCCTTCATAACTGAAGGCCAAATAAAAACCTTCCATAGCAAAGAAAAATTGAAGCAATCTTCTCCACCAAACCAGCCCTACAAAAGATTCTTAAAGATGTCCTACACATAGAAAACCAACAAGACCACAATAAAGGCCAAGAAAATGCACCCAAACTGAGAATCCAAAACCATTAGAAGAACACAGTTTTCACAGTCCCCAAGAAGGTGGATAACATGGCAGGAAATCCCAAATACCTCTCAGTCCTATCTATCAACATTAACAGACTTAACTCTCCAATTAAGCGACATAGACTGTCTAGTTGGATAAAAAAAAACAAGATCCTTCTATACGCTGCCTTCAGGAGTCACATCTTGCCCATAGAAACAAACAAATTTTCGATGTTAAAGGCTGGAACGAAATCTACCAAGCAAACGGCCCCCATAAACAGGCGGGAGTTGCAATCCTAATATCAGCACCACATGGATCATTTTCTAAAGTAGAACACATTTTAGGCCACAAAGCAAACTTGTCCAAATTCAGAAACATTGAAGTTATACCTTGCATTCTCTCTGAACACAAGGGATTAAAATTAGAACTCAACACCAAAAGCCATCAAAGAAAATCCGGAAACACATGGAGTCTGAACAACACACTGCTGAATCACGAGTGGGTCATGGAAGAGATTAGAAAGGAAATTCAAATGTTCATGCTATTCAACAAAAATGAACACACAAATTACCAGCTCCTCTGGGACACAGCAAAGGCAGTACTCAGAGGCAAGTTTATACCTCTGAGCTCCTACATCAACAAATAGGAGAGATTTGAAACCAACAATTTAATGACATATCTAAACCTTCTTGAAAAAGAATAGCAAGATGAACCCCAATCCAGTAGGCGGAAAGAAATTATTAAAATTAAATCAGAATTAAATGAATTAGAATCCAATAAACAATAGAGAGAAACAACAAAACAAATAGTTGATTCTTTCAAAAAATTAACAAAATTGAGAGACCCATAGCAAATCTTATCAGAAAAAGAAGAGAACACATCCAAATAAATAAACTGAGAGATGAGAATGGAAACATCACCACGGAAAAAAACCAAGATTCAGAACATTATAAGGGAATACTTCTCAAAATTTTATGCTAATAAAATTGAGAACTTGGCAGTAATGGACCTTTTCCCTCAAATACTGACATGCCAAAACTAAACCAACATGAGTTAAACCATCTTAACAGGCCCATATCAAGCACTGAAATGCAAAGAGCAATAAGAGATCTCCCAGCTAAGAAAGTCCAAGACCAGATGATTTTACAGTGGAATTTTACAAGGCCTTCAAAGCAGAGCTCACACCAATACTCCTCCAACTCTTCAATGAAATTGAAAGAGAAAGTTCCCTACCGAAAACATTCTATGAAGCCATCATAACCTTCATCCCAAAACCAGGCAGGGACTCATCAAAGAAAGAGAACTATAGACCCATTTCTTTGATGAACATTGATGCAATACTTCTCAACAAAATTTTGGCCAATCGACTTCAACAATTCACCCAAAAAATCATACAACACGATCAAACAGGATTCATGTCAAGGATGCAAACATGGTTCAATATACGCAAATCAAATAATATTATTCATCACAGCAACAGGAGCAAGAATAAGAACCACATGGTTGTAGCAATAGATGCAGAAAAAGATTTCGACAAGATGCAACACCCCTTTATGATGAAGGGTTTGGAAAATTAGGAATCCATGGAACATTCCTCAATACGATAAAGGCTGTATATGACAAACCTACAGCCAGCATTATACTTAATGATGAAAAACTAAAGCCATTTCCTTTAACTCAGAAACAAGACAAGGATGTCCACTCTCTCCACTTCTCTTCAATCTAGTATTACAATGCCTAGCTACAGCAATAAGACAAGATGCAGACATAAAGGGGATCCAAATAAGGAAATAGATGTAAAACTCTCCCTCTTTGCAGATGACATGATCTTGTATTTAAAGAATCCCATAGACTCCACTCCCAAATTACTGAAACTGATTCAAAACTTTGGCAAAGTAGGAGGGTATAAAATTAACCCCCCAAAATCAATGGCTTTTCTGTATGCCAACAATGAGAAAAGTTTTGGTGAAATTAAAAAATCAACTCCATTTGTAATAGCCCCACAAAAAATAAAATACCTAGGAATTAACTTACCCAGAGAAGTGAAGGACCTCTATGATGAAAATTTTAAAATCTTGAAAAAGGAAATCAAAACAGAAAATGGCAAAACCTCCCATGCTCCTGGATTGGAAAGAGTAACATCGTGAAAATGGCAATACTTCCCAAGGCTATCTACAAATTCAATGCAATACTCATCAAAACTCCAACCTCATTCTTCAAGGAAATAGAAGAGGCAACCCAAAAATTCGTATGGAACAATAAAAGACCCTGAATAGCAAAAACGCTCCTCAATGGAAAGAACACTGCTGGAGGAATATCAATACCAAATTTGAAACTCTACTATAAAGCCATAATAATCAAAACAGCTTGGTACCAGCACAAGAACAGACCTCAGGACCAATGGAATAGAATTGAAAACCCAGAAATGAACCTAAAACCTGTAGCCATCTAATTTTCGATAAGGGAGCTAAAATAATAGAATGGAAGAAAGACAGCCTCTTCAGTAAATGGTGCTGGCAAAATTGGTTAACTGCCTGTAGAAAACTAAAGCTAGAACCTTATATATCACCCTGCACCAGAATCAACTCCATATGGATCAAAGACCTCAGAGTCAAAGCATACACTCTGAAAACATTACAGGATGGAATAGGAGAAACCTTAGGTCTCCTTGACTCAGGCCGAAATTTTCTGAATAGAGACCCGAAACACAACAAATCAAAGAAAGGTTGGACAAATGGGATTGCATGAAGTTGCAGAGCTTCTGCACGGCAAAGGACATAGCTAGCAAGATCAATAGAAAGCCCACGGATTGGGAGAAGATCTTCACTAGCCATACAATGGACAAGGGTCTCATATCTAAAATACACTCGAAACCCAAAAAATTAAATCCCCCAACAACAAATCCTCAAAGAACAACTGCCCAATAAATAAGTGGGCTAAAGACTTAAAGAGAAACTTCTCTGAAGAAGAAAGAAGGATGGCTAATGGAAACATGAAGAAATGCTAATCTTCCCTAGCCATAAAAGAAATGGTAATCAAAACAACATTGAGATACCACCTCTCCCCAGTTAGAATGGCAAAAATAAAGAACTCTAACAACAGATGCTGGAGGGGATGTGGACAGAAGGGAACCTTACTGTATTGTTGGTGGGAGTGTAAACTTCTTCAACCACTTTGGAAAGCAGTATGGAAGTTTCTCAAAAGACTTCACTTAGAGCTCCCCTAAGACACAGCAATCCCACTTTTGGGCATTTACCCAAATGTTTACAAACAAGACCACACTAAAGCTACCAGCATAACTATGTTTATGGCAGCATTATTTACCATAGCTAAGATATGGAACCAACCCAGAAGCCCCTGAGTAGATGAATGGATAAAGAAAATGTGGTATATATATACACAATGGAATTCTATGCCTCCATCAGAAAGAATGACATTGTCCCATTTGTTAGGAAATGGAAAGGCTTGGAAAAATTGTATTAAGTGAAGTAAGCCAAGCCCAAAGAAACATAGGTCCCATGATTTCCCTTATTTGCAATATCTAGTATATGTATGAGTCAAGCAGAAAAGGTCAGATAATATGATGTTAGGAAAATGAACCCTTAGATATGTATTTAAATGTTTTTTTTCTTTTACTCATTTGTTTCTAACGCATGTATAAGATTATTTCCTTGTTGCTGTTTATTTCCCTCCCCCACAGTATAACCCCTGCTTTCCCTATATTTTATGTCGGTAAAACTTGTGGAGGAGAAGAGGGAAATCAAGTCGTTTAAGGATACAGGTGGGCCGGTTGCAACACTGAAAAGTACAAGTTGTCATGTCAAAAACGAACTTTACAACTTTGGTGTGGCGGGGGGTGGGGGGAGGATTGGGTTGGGGGACTGGGAGAGACTGGGAAAGGATGTGAAGGGTAAACAAAGGAGGAGGCTGCAATGCTTGATTAGAAATGTACTCATTATCTTGCCCATGTAATTGTATCTCCTCTGTACAGTATGTTCATAATAAAAATAAAAAAAATGAAAAAAAAGAAACAAACAATATTAAACCTGCCAAAATAAACCATCATGAACAACACACAACTAGTGTTTGTTCCTCAAACCATTCATCTGAACTATAGCTTGGATTATATATGTGAACCAGGGGCATTAAGCAGTTCATCATTTTACAAATGAGTATTTGAGTGTCTGCTTTGACTCCCAAGGTTTTGATCCATTTGGAGTTGATTTTGGTGCAGGGTGATAGATAAGGATGGAGATTTAGTATTCTATAAGTAGTTAACCAATTTTGCCAGCACCATTTACTGAAGAAGCTGTCTTTCTTCCATTCTTTTTTTAGCTCCCTTATCAAAGATGAGATGACTATACATCTGTAGGTTCATTTCTGGGATTTCAATTCTATTCCAATGGTCCTGAAGTCTGTTCTTTTGCCAGTACCAAGCTGTTTGGATTACTATGGCTTTGTAGTTGAGTTTGAAATTTGGTATTGATATTCCTCTAGCACTATATTGTCTGTTAAGGTTCGTTTTGGCTATTTGGGGTCTTTTATTATTCCATATGAATTTTTGGATTGCTTCCTTTATTTCCTTGAAGAATGAAGTTGGAATATTGAGAGGTATCACATTTGTAGGGAGCCTTGGGTAGTATTGCCATTTTAACGATATTAATCCTTCTAATCCAGGAGCAAGGGATGTTTTTCCACTTTGTAAGTTCTGTTTTATTGTCTTTTTCAGGTCTTTAAATGTTTTCATCATAGAGGTCCTGCACTTCTTGGTTAAGTTAATTCCTAGGGATTTTATTTTTTGTGGGGCTATGATGAATGGAGTTGCTTTCCTAATTTAAGCCATGCTTTTCTCATTGTTGGAATACAGAAAAGACATTTTTTGAGGGTTAATTTCATACCCTGCTACTTTGCCAAAGTTTTGAATCAGCTGAAGTAATTTGGGAGTGGAGCCCGTGAATAGGAGAAACCCTAGATCTCCTTGGCACAGGACAAAATTTTCTTAATAGAGACCCAGAAACACAAATAATCAAAGAAAGGTTGGGCAAATGGGATTGCATGAAATTGCAGAGCTTCTTCATGGCAAATGATATAGCTAGGAAGATCAGTAGAAAGCCCACAGACTGGGAGAAAATGTTCACTAGCCATACAATGGACAAAGGTCTCATATCTAAAATATACCTGGAATTCACAAAATTAAATCGCCCAACCACAAATCCTCAAAGAAACGACTGCCCAATAAATAAGTCGTCTAAGACTTAAAGAGAAACTTCTTTGAAGAGGAAATAAGGATAGCCAATAGACACATGAAGAAATGCTCAACTTCCCTAACCATAACATAAATGTAAATCAAAACAACATTGAGAGACCACCTCACCCCAGTTAGAATGGCTAGAATCAAGAACTCTAATAACAGATGCTGGAGGGGATGTGGACAGAAAGGAACCTTACTGCATTGTTGGTGGGAGTGTAAACTTGTTCAACCACTTTGGAAAGCAGTATGGAGGTTCCTCAAAAGACTCCACATGAAGCTCCCCTATGACCCAGTAATCCAACTTTTGGACATTTACCCAAATGATCACAAACAGGACCATAAGAAACTACCAGCATAGCTATGTTTATTGCAGCATTATTTACCATAGCAATGATATATCCAACCCAGATGTCACTCAGTAGATGAATGGATCATGAAAATTTGGTCTATATACACAATAGAATTCTATGCTTCCATCAGAAAGAATGACATTACACTTTTTGTAAGGAAATTGAAAAGCGTGGAAAAAATTATATTAAGTGACATAAGCCAGGCCCAAAGAAACAGAGGTCCCATGTTTACCCATATTTGCAATAACTAGTATATGTCTGAGACAAGCAGAAAAGTTCAGATAAGTGGATGTTAAGTGAAATGTACCCCAAGAGAAGGATCCAAATGATTTTTCTTTTTTGTGATTGATTCTCACATATTTATAAGATGATTTCTTTGTTGCTTTGTATGTCCCTCCCCTACGATATAACCCTGCTTTCACTGTATTTGATTTTGGTATAATTTGTGGAGAGGAATGGAAACAACAAATGGTTTAAATAGGGATACAGGTGGACCCATTGCATCAATGAGATATACAAGACGTTGTTGAAAAACAAACGTTACAACTTTGGCCGAGGGGGGATGGGGAGTGCGGTGTGTGGTGGTGGGGAGGTGTGTGGGGGGGAGATAAGAAGGGATCAGAAGGGGAAACAAAGGATGGGGCAACAATGCTTGAGAAGAAATGCACTCATTACATTGCCCAAGTAATTGTAACCCCTCTGTATTGTATTTTCACAATTAAAAAAAGACTTTTTGAAGACAGGTGTCAATGGCTTATGCCTGTAATCCCAGCTTCTCATGAGGCTGAGATCTGAGGATTGCAGTTCTAAGCCAGCCCAGGAAGAAAAGTCCCCATAAGACTCTTTTTCCAATTAACATCTCAAAAGCCAGAAGTGGCTCCGTGCCTCAATTCGTAGAGTGCTAACTAACTTGAGCACAGAGTCTCAGGGACAGTGCCCAGGCCCTGAGTTCAAGCTGCACAATTGACAAAAAAAGAAACATTTCAAAGTCTGAATTACTTGTGAATTAAAATGTCAGCATTGGTATAGAATTCTATAATCTTCTACAGATTTCATTATATTTGTGGTTAGAAAAAGTAGCACTTGAATAAAGGACTTTTTTTTTCATAAATTAGGACAGATTGTTCTCTAACTAGAGGAAATTGCTGGACTCATACATAATATTTTGGTTGGTTTTTGTTTTGTTTTTAGGACAGGATGAGAAACCTTATTTCTGCCAATGGCCATTTGAATATGTATAACATCATTCACAGGCCATGCAGAATTAACAGTAAAGACAGGACACAGTCAACTGGCAATAAACTTATTTGTCTTTATGCCATGTTCCAAATGATTTTTTTAGCTTATATTTCCCCATGGCCTATAGTTTCCTATTCCTGATTTCCTCAAAATACAAGCATGTTCCACCAATTCAGATTTGAGCCAGGCAATATGTAGTATTAGTGCCAAGAGTCGAAGAAAATTGTAATACAACCAGGGATGCCTGAAACCAACACTTTAGCAGCTGGACACTGAGGACTCAGGCCTATAATCCTTGCTACTCAGGAGGCTGATGATCACAGTTCAAAGCCAGCTGGAGTGAGAAAATCTGTGAGACCTTTTTCTCCAATTAACATCCAAACAGCCATAAAGGGAGCTGAGGCTTGAGAGGTAGAGTAACCTTGATTACAAAAACTCAGGGGTAGCACCCAATCCTGAGTTCAGCTGAAGGTCAAGCACAAAAACAAAACAATCAACAACAACAAAAAAAACCGGGAGAAAGCTCAGGAAGGGTGGCATTGTCTACAAGACAAATGTACACATTACATGAATTGTGAAATGGTAACATCGCTGTACACACCTTAGTAACAATTACATTTAAAAAATAATCTGAGAAATCCCGAAGCCATGGAGCCTAATGATGCGCATCTACTTTCTAGAATTTCAAAGTCCCATTCTCTGACCTGGTAGCACACAGGTTGTAGCCCAGGGTGATGAGAAAATATGAAGCCAGAGATCCTTTCAGATTGTCCTACTAACTCTTTTATTACTTTAAGCAAAAAAAACAAAACAAAGCAAAGTAAACAAAATAGACTTTATGGTTAATTAAGCTTCAATTAAATATTCCAGGCCAAATTATATTGTTAAATGATGAGTTAGTACATATGTTTTGTAGATACTGAACTCACATGTGTCACAAAAATATCCATGAATTCATAACTAGAAACTTTGAAGTGTAAAGTATATTAATTAGGTGAGTTTCATTAGGTAGCCAATGAAGAGAACACCGCACTGTATTCAGTCAGGTAAAATCGTTTATTTACTGAACTGCTGCCCATGCCATATATGGTGGAAAGGCATGTACAAAAAAATAGAGTGACCCAACCTTGAGCCAGGATTCATCTAGGCGAAGGACCGAATGAGGTGTGGCCAGGTGGGGGAAAAGTCTGGCCACACTGGATCTAGATGTGACTTCAAGGCCTGGGACTCTCCTCTGGTCAGATGGAAAGTGTGACCAGAGGCTGACCAGGTTGTGACTTAGCAGGAGGGGGAAGTGGCTGCCTCCAGGTGTGCCAGATACCTAGATAATACATGAAGGGTGGAAACTAAGCCAAGAAGTGGGGAGGTGTCTGCATAGAGTCTGCATGGCCTGGAGCAAACCTAATACCAAATACAGGTAGTACCTCTGCCATGTGACTCTTGACTCCAAACAGTTCATTCTCAATTATTTTCTTTCTTTCTCTCCTTCTTTCACTCTCTCTCTCCTTCTTTCTTTCTCTCTCTCCTTCTTTCTCTCTCTCTCTTTCTTTCTTTCTTTGTATCTTTCTGTCTTCCTTCCTTCCTTCCTTTTTTCCTTCCTTCCTTCCTTCCTTCCTTTCCTCCTTCTCTGTCTCTGTCTCTGTCTCTCTGTCTCTCTCTGTCTCTCTGTCTCTCTCTTTCTATTTCTCCTCTCACTCATTCTCCCTCTCTCCCCTACTGAACACTTTCTGAGTTGAACTCACAGGCTTGGAAGAGCAGCTCAATTGACGAATGTGAAATTTAATTTAATGTTACCTTACACCTCAACAGCATGGCATCTCATGCCATTTGGAGGAGGAAAGCAAGCACGCTCACTGCATTTTCTGAGGTCCATCCTGGGAAGGTGTGGAAGATTCCACCCTCCTCTTGGGGAAATCTCAGCCCAGTTTCTGCATCAGGAGAGGTGACTGCCTCCATGTGTGCCAGTTACCATGTGACGCAGATACTAGTCAAAGACTTAGCCTCTTGTGGTGCTGAGATTAATGGCATGATTCAACATGATCCACTAGATTGTTAGGATTGGGACTTCCTAAATTTTTGGTTAGGCTTTGTTCAAATTGTGATCTATTTATTTCTGATTGCTAACCATGATTAAACATGTGAGCCAGCACATCAAACCATTTAAAGTCCTTTATCACACATGGAAGACATGAAGTTTCTTTTCCCAAGTGACATACAAGTTGACAGACAGCAAAAGTAAATCCTTAATTCTGGTCTAGATGTGTTTTTAATGTGAAACAAAATTACTTAGCAAAATATCTGACTACTGTGATTATACTTTCAAAGTTACCTTATATTTCAATATCAAATCACCTATATTAGCCAATGATTAACTCAAATTACCTGTAATCATTTATTTCTGTCATATCTTCTAAAGGTAGGCAGAACAAGAAAGACTAGACTTGTTAGGGGCGGGGTCTTTTGTGGAGTAGGTGGGACTTTAGGATGGAGGCTGGCAGGTGGACAGGTTTTCAGTGGAAAAACGTGGCGTCACTGTGGAGGAGGCTGTTTGGGGCAGAGCTTGGAGGAAGAAGATCAAGGTTACAAAGGAGGAGGTTACTTAGAGGAGGGGTTCTGGTGGAACATTGTGAGCCCTAGTGGGCATGTAGGGTGGTGATTCACATAAGGCAGGAAGAGAAAGGAGCCTGACAGAATTTGGGGTTTCTGATGCAGTAATGTGGAACTATTAGGGAGAGGCTTTTTGGGGTCTGGTTTTGAGAGGATAAGGCGATGCTAGAAAAACGTGGGCTAGAAAGTGACAGGGTTCCTCGTGGAGAATGGCAGGCCTTTGGAAAGTGTGTTAGGGTGGAGGTGGGGTTTCTGGCAGAGCAGGATATAGTTGCAATATATGGAGGAGTTTTCAAGAACCAGGGCTTTGTGACAGCAGGGATAGGATACAGTGGACTAGACTGGTTAGGACGGGGTTTCTGGTGTAGCCAGTCACCACTTCGAAAAGAGGAGTAAGTTTGGGTGGGGAATTAAGTGTTGCAAGGCAGGACAAGGACTTTGGACAGGGTTTCCAGTAGTGCAAGGCAACCTTCACCAAGGGACTATTGAGGGACAGTGATTTACAGTTGAGCCTGTGAGGCTTCCAGAGGGAAGCCAACTGGTGCAGTGGTTTCCAGTGGAGCAATGTGGGTGTTGAGAGATGGGATAGTGTGGTGGGGGTTTTCTAGTGGGGTTTTTCTGGAGCAGGGCAGGGCTTGGATCCATGGGCCTATTGGAGGAAGGGCTATGAAAAGGAGTGGAAGGTCTACAAAGGTGTAGGATATTATGGGCAGGATATCTGATGTAGTACAGTGTGTATCTGAGGGAGGACCCAATAGAGGGAGGCTTATCTGGGGAGCAATGCAGGGCATTGAAAAGGTAGATATGGGAGGTGGAGAGGCTTGTGGTGAAGCAAGGCTGGCATTCCAGGCAGGAGATGGGCTGTGTGACAAGCTTCTGACCAACCAAGGTGGGGCTTCAAGGGCAGTTATAGGGAAGTGGACGTGTTTGGTATAGCATGATGGGCTTTGTGGGAAAGATTATGTTTAGGGCTAGATTTAAGAGGTTAGGCCACTTAAAAGTAGACTAGTTATGGGCGGAGTTTCTGATGAAACAAGGTAGGGCTTGAGGAAGAAGTCTGCTTGGGGGTGGGGAATGAAAGGAAAGGGAGGAGCTTGGAGGTACTACAATATGGGGCCAATGGGAATGTGAGGGACTAGCGTAGTTAGGGATGAGTTATATGGTGGATGAAGTGAGAATTAGAGGGAAGAGCCAATGTAGGTGTGGTTGTTGGTGCAGCAAGGAGGGACATAGAAGGAGGCGATATAGATGTGGCCTGGTTTCTGGTGGTGCAGAGCAGGGATTCCAGGAAGGGGTGGAGTAGAGGAATGCTTTCCCTGTAGCAGAGGAGGACTTTCAGGAAGGTCGCAGTCAGGACTTTGAAAGTTTATAGCAGGACTACCAGGGGGTAGGTTACTTAAGGTTGTGCTTTTTAAGGAGGAGAAATGTGTTTCCAGTGGATTCAGTCAAGTTTTATAGGAAGTAGGGATAGGAAAGTGGCAAGACTTATTGAAGAGTGGAGCTACAAAAAGTAAACCGTTACTGTTAATAGAACACAATTTTCTGTAAGTTTTGAATTATATTACTTTTATGTATGCGAGAGATACTGGAGAAAGTAACCAAGTAATAATTCCTTCCTAGTGAAATTTTTCTTTATTCCAATTGAGTGAAAATAAAACCACAGGTCACATTAGGCTGAGAGACACAAAGTGGACTAAGACACATAAAGCATTGGAATTGATTCCTTAGCACAACCTTTAAGGACCACAAATAAAATTTTAAAATGTCTCACTTAGTCACAATGGACACTCTATTGTCTTAAAATTGTGAATGAATAGAACCTTTTCTCTGACCATTTTAGAAATCATAAAAATAAGTGGCAATGTTTTAACTTTATATAACATTGGAAAGTATACTAAAAATAATTAGGAAAATCTAAAATTGTACACAGAATGTTTGTTCTCCAGCAACAATTTTAATCTAAAAGAATTTAAAACCAGAAAATTGCCAAATAGTGAGTTTGCAGCATTGTTTCCTTTTAGTTCTCAAAATGGTGACTTAAGCAATGTGTCTTTATCATTGGATGCATCGATGTTAAAACATATCTAATAATGTGAAGCACTACTATACAAACCCTGAAGAAACTCAGAAGGATCTGTGAAATGATGTTGCAATAAAATTGATGACTAATTACAGTAGGAATTGATCTTCACTAGGCCCAAAAATATTTTCCAGAAAAGGCTACATTGAAAAAAAAAAAAAAACAATGAAAAGAAAGCAGGGAGGCAGACTTTGAAGTAAACATTATCCAATGAACAACATCTATGGAGCCATGATTGCAATCTTCTTTTACCTAGGTTACAGTTACTGACCCATATTCTTCCCTAATGCCAAATAACAATACCATGACAATGCAGTAATCATTTTCAAGGCATTAGACTTTACAGAAAGAATTCAATGAATGTATTGCTAGAAAATAAAGATAGATGTCTGAGATAAAGATTGAAGAAAATATCCCGAATTTCTGTCCCTTCGAGGTGAAGAGGGGTACAAGCCAAAGCACAAGGAGAACAGATGGAAGTACAGTAGTGCACACCAGTAGTTCCCAAGGTGCAATGTTGAATGTAACAGGGGAGAAAATCAACATGACCATCAAAGGACTTAGCACTTGAGAGTAGAGGGAATTACATGAAAATACATGGAGAATTGCAAAGGATGCCTTTGCATATTTGGCAGAAGTGTGCATGGCATAGAATTCTAAAATATGTGGAGATATTATAAGAAACTACTTGTACTCAAATGGTGCGATGATCAGTAATAAACATGATTACAGGACATTGAATAATCATAAAGGTCTTGCTTCAGTAGTAGATAAATTCTGTTTTGAAACACCTAACACCCTATAAAACCAAGAGAAGAAGTTTCAAATTATATATAAGTGACTTGACTGCAACAAGAGAGTTCAAAAAATAAAATCACATAATGTGGATGCAAAAGGTTAACATTATAAAGGTAATCTTTAAACAATTCATATTTTATGTGACTAGTACTGATTATAAATTATTTTTTTCCTTACATATTTTGGATTCACAAAACAACAAACAACAAAACAAAACAAAACAAATGACCCTTGACAATATAGCTGGATGCCAGTATCTCTATCTTACTAGGCTGAGATTGGAAGCTCATGGTTCACACACATAGCTGGAGTAGCAATCCATGAGACAATTTATGTTCAATTGTTCAATCAAAGACAGAATGAAACATTGGTTCAAATAGTACAGACTCAGTCAGTCATGAGTGAAAAAAAAAACTAGCAAGAATTTGAGGCTCCAGGGCAAGTTTCATTACTGCACACACACGTGCGCGCGCGCGCACACACACACACACACACACAAACCCACGCACACAAATGGAATCAGAGAGGAAGAGGGAGAGAAAAAAGGGATTGTTAATAGTTTAAAAAGTGAACCTTTCTGATGGAGGCATAGAATTCCATTGTGTATATATACCAAATTTTCTTGATCCATTCATCTACTGAGGGACATCATGGTTGGTTCCATATCTTAGCTCTGGTAAATAATGCTGCAATAAACATAGTCGTGCTGGTAGCTTTATTGCGGCCTTGTTTGTGATCATTTGGGTAAATGCCCAAAAGTGGGATTGCTGGGTCATAGGGGAGCTCTATGTGGAGTTTTTTGAACCTCCATACTGCTTTCCAAAATGTTTGAACAAATTTACACTCCCACCAACAGTGCAGTAAGGTTCCATTCTGTCCACATCCCCTCCAGCATCTGTTGTTGTTAGAGTTCTTGATTATAGCCATTTGATACAGGTGGATCCATTGCAACAATGAGATGTACAAGTCGTTATGTGGAAAAACAAACATTACCACTTGGGGGGAGGAGGAGGACATGGTGGGGGACGGGGGACTGATGGGAAGTGATGGGAAGGGGAAACCAAGAGGGAGGCTACAATGCTTGATAAGAAATGTAATCATTATCTTGCCCATGTAATTTTAACCCCTCAATACAGTATTTTCACAATGAAAAAAATAAAAGTGAACCTATCTGCCAGGACTATCCTAAGCATACATTAATTAATGAAAATGAGGGAAACCATGGATCCTATGTTACTTTGAGTCTGGCTTCCTTCACATAATATGATTTTTCCAAGTCTTTCCATTTTGTTAAGAAAGAGGCTCTGTCATTCTTTCTGATAGAAGCATGAAATTCCATTGTGTATATATACCACATTTTCTGGATCCACTCATCTATTGAGGGGCATCTGGATTGGCTCCATATTTTAGCTATGATAATAATGCTGCAAAACATAGTTGTGCTGGTAGTTTTAGTGTATGTGTATGACAAAGATATGACAATAAGTATATACCTAAAGGTGGAGGCATGAATATGTTAAAAACAGGAATGAGAAAAGGATGTCCACTCTCTCTACTACTCTTCAATATAGTAGTGTACTTTCTAGCAAGAGCAATAGGCAAGAGAAAACCATAAAGGGGATGCAAATAGGGAAGAAGTAAAACTATCCCTTTTCACAAATGAAATGATCCTGTATATAAAGGACCCTATAGCTTCCTTCCTCAAGTTAGTAAAGGTGATGCTAACTTTCAGCAATGTAGGAGGGTATAAAAACCACAAGAATCAGTAGATTTTCTGTGTTACCAACAATGGGACTGATAGATTAAACAATAATATTCTGCAATTGTGGCCAGCCTGGAGCACATTTTCCCAAGAATATTCTGTAGTGTAAAAGAGGAACAACTATCAAAATAAAGGTGAAAATACTTGTCTGCTACAGACTGATTCATGTTGCTTATATCGGTTGTTTTCATTACTTCAAACACATGGATAATTTATATTGGGATTACAAAAATTGCAAAGGATTAATGGAATCACCATTCAGTTTACTTTCATATATCCAATATAATACACTTAACCCCTTACAGAAAATTAAGTCCAACTGTATAAACAATGTCAGGAATATAAAATAAGCCTCAGTAAGTATTATCTGGCACAAATACACCATCATCTACTCAGAAATTCAGTCTCTCTATAAATATTTATTTGGTACAAAATAACAAAAATTTAATTATTGAATATGACTTTTAAGTGTCATCTGAAATACTCCTCGTGTATATAATTTATATAATTGTATAGATGTCACCTAGACAGGAATTTAACATGCGTGTAGAAATCAAATTTCCACAATTTAAGCTAGATGAGAGGAGTCATACCTTCGTGTACTGTGTGGTGTGAATTTTACCACAAGGCTGCACCCTTCAACCTAATACCAAATTCATGTGCAATAATTTCCTATTTGATGTTGAGTGCTAAGTGTAGAATACAATTTGAATTACCACATCAATTTACATAAATGAAACAATAATGACGTATTGTTTAAATTTTAATGCTTCTCAATTTTACAATTCCTGAATTATATCATTAAAATTAGTTTCACATTTTTCTTTTCTATAGCTACTAAAATTATACTTTAAACATTCAATATTAAGAAATCAATAATAAGTAACCTATTATTATAATGATATACTATTAAACTGTGATTTGAAGTATATTTCTAACAAATTGTGATGTAAAAAACATTTAATAGAATTATGGGTAATATTTTTTAAACTCACCAGCTTGTTATTTGTATCCTAGTTGTGTTATTTGTTATTGTTCCAAGTCATCTCTCCATGTTCATTGTTTTTATATATTTTTGGGGGGGGCGTCCGGCCGTGGGGCCTGAACTCTGGGCCTGGGCGCTTTCCCTCAGCTCTTCAGCTCAAGGCTAGCGCTCTACCACTTGAGCCACAACACCACTCCCACCTTTTTTCTTTTTGTTTATGTGGTGCTGAAGAATTGAACCCAGGGTCTCAGGCATGCAAGGCAAGTGCTCTACTACTGAGCCACCTTCCCAGCCCTCCACCTTAATTGTTTAGTTTTCTATTTTATCTCTATTGGTTTGCTGATTGTGCATTTTCCCCTTTTTAGTGACTGACATGAGGATGAAAATCTGTATGATAGCTTATTACTTCCTATGTTACTGTAAAATTCCTGTTGTCTACAGCTGTTCTACTCTTCATTGTATAATACAGTATTTCCCCCACTTCCATCTCCTGTATTTCTGCTCTCATGTATGTTATTTTATTATTTAAATTTTATTGTCAAGGTAATGTACAAAGGGGTTATAGTTACATAAGTAAGGTAATGAATTCCTTTTTTTCTAACTTGTTACCCCTTCCTTCATTTTTCTCCCTCTTCCCTCCCAAACCCCCCAAGAGTATTTCCAATATATTGTCTTGTGATTATCACTTTTGCATAGGTTTCCCCTTTGTCCTTTGTCTCTCCATTTTTTTTACTTTCACTTCCCTAGTTGAGACCAACATATTTACAAAATCCAGGGTATCAAAATCAAATATAGTGATAAGTCGGGAAAACACAAAAGGTTAAAAAGAAATCACATAGTACATTAAGAACAACAACAACAAATAACATGTCTTGGAGTTCATTTCGCTTGGAATCACCTTATATGGTCATATGTACTTAAAAATTGAGCTATTCTGCTCATCTACTAAGATTATCCTTGATGTACACAACAATCCTCCCCTATTACCCAGTAATCCCACTTCTGGGTATTTATCAGTATTTATCACAGTGACCACAAACAAGGCACAATTATGTTTATCACAGTATTATTTACCATAGCTAAGATATGGAATCAACCCAGATGCACCTCAGTAGATGAATTGATCACGAAAATGTAACACACACACACACACACACACACACATACACACACACACATACACACCTATATACACATGGAATACTATGCTTCCATCAGAAAGAATAATACCACCTCTTTGTCAGGAAATGGAAGATATTGGAAAAAATCACATTAACTGAAGTAAGCCAGACTTAAAGAAACATATGTCCAATGGGTTCCCTTTTTTGTAATAATTAGTTTATATCAAAGATAATCTCATGTATTTTAATTTGACATTTTGTTCTATGTTGAGCATACAACATTATTGCTATCTTATTTGTTATTATTTCTACAAACCGGCAGGTATATTTAAAGAATTATGTTAATCTCATCCATTACTGAAGGAGAACAACTAAAAGAGCAACCCCTACAAGGAAGAACAACTCCTACTTAATTAGCTTCATTCCTATGTAAAGCCAGTGTTGTCCGCTGCATCCTCATATTGTACATTACAACTCTATACTTGGTCATCCTGTATATCTACTATCATCTATATTGTGACATAAATGCCCCAGAAATTCCAGTTTGCTTTACTTTTTGAAAAATTTCTCTGTTGTTTTAGGTTGGTGTGTGTGTGTGTGTGTGTGTGTGTGTGTGTGTGTGTGTGTTTGGACAAAGATCAGAAGACAACATTTTTCTTTATTTAGAATATATCTTTCAGGTCATTGTAAGTTGTGGTTAACGGGAGAAGTCTCTTGTTAGTTTAGGGATGAAACAAAAATGTATTTGTGCATGCACCACAGTTGCTTTATTAGTCTGTAGTTGAACACATAACTTTGATTTATATCTTGCTTGTTGTGGATAATGTGAATAACAATGAACTATAGATGTATTTACTAGTTACCCAGAGAGAAATAATCATATGATTGGTGGGTCAGATGATATTTCAACTCTGTATTTCTTTAGAAAACTCCATGCTACTTTCTAGAATGAGAATAATAACCGGTATTTTAACCACGAGTGTAGAAAATTTCCTTTTCTCCACACTATCACCAACATAATTATGTTTTGAGTTTTTTGAAAAGGCAGGTTTTTATTATGTGCAGTACCCAGACTGGCCTTAGGCTCAAATCCTCTTACTCCAACCTTCCAAATGCTTGGAATTACAAGCCTTTACCACCACACCAAGTTCCTTTGATTTTTTTGATGAGTTATAATAGTTATGAAGTAGAATCATAATAATTTTGAATTGCATTTCTCTAATGACTTCTGTTCACAAAACATTAATCCAGCATAGAAGTGGTATTAAACACAACTTTGTAAACCCACTGGTGATTTTCAGGGCATTTTGCAAAATATGGCTATTCAGAATTTTTGTCGATTTTTAATCAAGTTCCTTGTTAATCTCATCTTTAATCTCTATATACAAAATCAATAATTAATTCAATATAGTAGAAAGGAAAAAAATTGAGCAACTCCCCACAATTTTCAATTTTCAATAACATGATATTGCTTAAATCATTTTCTGTTTACGCTTGAGACTATATAAATCAATTTATTTAGACCTTTTACAAGGCTCTCTGTATTTTATTTATTTTATGCTGATTGCTCTTTCCAAATCCTGCATGTCTAATTCTCCTTGGTTTCTTGCAGTCTCATGTAGTTCAGGTTTCAAACTGAAGAATAAATTGAAGGAAGCAACCCAAAAATAGAGTTCCTCTCATCTAATGATGCCTCTACAAGAATGAGGAAGGAGTTCATCCTGCTAAGGACCTTTGTATGATAGGATATCAAAAGGAGAATTCATTCTTCTATGTCTTCCCTGCCTTTGCAATTTACCTTAAATGATGTAAAACTCAATATACTGCTCAGTTACTTTTACGTTTTATGAGTTTTGCACATTATCATATGGACTTCACCCCAGTCTACAGCATTCCTTCATTATTCTGTCACTGATAGTTTTACACTATCAAGACATAAGATAACCAGTTTGATTTACAGCATGAGAAGTTATCCAGCTGGTTTCCTTGGAAGCACAGCATAGTCAATAAATAACATTACTTCTGGTTGCTCACTACATGTAATGATTCCTGTGATATATATCACATTCTGTTTAATATTAAAAAAAACTACTGGGTAAACTGAAAGCTCATTCATAGAAGTTTATGTTAAGTATTTCACAAGTTTTATGTCTCTTAGGTCTTAAAAAATTTGCTGTAATGCTAATGTTATTACCATTTTAGTGTTGAGAAAAATTGTAATTCAAGGCACTAAGTGCATTGCCCAAAGACATATAGTGAGGAAGGAAATGAGTCAAAGTTTCCAAAAGCCTTTCAGCAATACAAAAATGTAGGTAAAATCTCTCCATTCTCTTATACTCTCAATTCAATATTCATATTGTCCAATAAATAATAGCATAATAATATTGCCCACGGTAATTGTTTTCTATCACATTTTGTCTTCAACACAGACTGAGTTGGTGACTTTGGGTTATCATGCACAGTGATGAGATTATAAGTTGAGGTCCAAAGAGAGCCAAATTTTTCTGTCCCACAGTTCCAGTATTCTTTTAAAAAAGTACTAAAACTTTTAAATACCATTACTTACTGTCTTTTAAGTATCCCAAAACGTAAACAATTCACATATAGTCACTCCAAAATGCATTAAAAGTAGGAAATAATAAAACAGGCCCTCCTAAACTAAAGTTTCTTCTACATTTAAAATTATTCCTAAAGCCTTGTACTGGTTTGTCATACCTGTAATCTTGTCTACCTGGCATATCTACAAAGGAGCATGGGATCTGTGAATAGGAGTTGGAAGCCAATTAAGGCAAAAAAAAATCAAAATATTATTATTCAAAAATTTAAATGAACTAGCAAAGGTCCAGGAATGGAGATGTAGCTCATATAATAGCTCACAAAGCTAGAGAGGAAAGGCCTTGCAAATCCTTGAAGCTCTGAGTTCAAACTCTGGGCATGCCAACATGCACGCACGCACACACATGCACACGCACACACGCGCACACACACGCACACACATACACTTATTCAAAATATCTTCAGGTCAGTATTTTGCATTAATTTCTTGTTTAATGATATTATATGGTTAAAATAATGGAAATAAACTCTTCCATCATTTTTAAACGTTTTTTATTGTAAAAATACTGTACAGAGGGGTTACAGTTACATGAGCAAAGTAATGAGTATATTTCCTATCTAACATTGTTACCTCCCCCTTTGTTTTTCCCCAACTACCTCTCCCTTACACCTCCACAAGTACACACTTCACCCCCCCCCCCACCCTGCCTAAATTGTAAAGTTAGTATTTCAACATAGTGTCTTGGGCAACTCATTGTTATAATGGTCAAACAGTATCTCTATTTGAGCATTTTGGTTTTTCCCTTTCCCTCTCCAAATTAGAGAAGTGTATATAAAAGATGCAGGTGCATCAACACCAAATACAGTGAAAACAGGGGTTATACCGTGTGGGACGACCAAATTAAAAAAAAAATCTCATCGTACATTATAAGTGCATTAGAAACAACAGCAAGAAAGGAAAAACACACACTTGTGTCCCTAGCTTGGGTTCATTTAGTTTAACATCACCTTATCTAGTCATATGCACATAGCTTTTGACCTTTTCTGCTTTTCCCAGACATATATAACTTATTGCAAATAAGGGATACCATGGGACCTATGTTTCTTTGGACTTGGCCTATTTCAGTTAATATAAATTTTTCCAAGTCTTTCCATTTTCTAACAAATTGGGCAATGTCATTCTTTCTGATGGATGATAGAATTCCATCACACACACACACACACACACACACACACACACACACACACACAATGTTTTCTTGATCCATTAATCTATTGTGGGGCATCGGGGTTGGTTCCATATCTAAGCTATGGTAAATAATGTTGCAATAAACATAGTTGTGCTGGTAGTTTTAGAATGGCCTTGTTAGTGATCATTTGGGTGAATGCACAAAAGTGGGATTGCTGGGTCATAGAGGAGCTCTATGTGTAACCCTTTGAGGAACATCCATACTGCTTTCCAAGTGCGTGAACAAGTTTACACTCCCACCAAGAATATAGTAGGGTTCCCTTCTGGTCACATGCCCTCCAGCATCTGTTGTTGTGGAACGCTTCATGAATTTGGGTGTCATCCTTGCGCAGGGGCCATGCTAATCTTCTCTGTATTGTTCCAATTTTAGTGTATGTGCTGCCGAATTGAGCACAGAACATTTTTTATATATAAAGTGGAATTGATTTTTTTAAACTAGATAATTCAACAAAAAGCAAGTTCAAAAGAATTGTGAAATTTTAGAACCAGATATTTGTTACATAAGCACACATTTAAGAATAAAGTCAAGATTGATATGACAAAAACAAAATGAGTCCAGATGTTTGTTGTTCAAGAGATGTGTAGGAGGAGGAATTCAATTATTCTATACAGGGCACCTCTCATAATGAACACTGCAGCAAGTGTTAAGGTGTGTTAAAAGTTTTAATGTTTTAAATATGTTTAATTTTGGGAACCTGCTTATATATGCCAAAATTAAGACTGTCAGGTCAAAAAACTTTTCCATAAAGTATTTAAGATTTATGGTAGCTGACATATATTACTAAGTATGTACATTTCAGAGTTTATAGAAAATTTATTAATGAGAAGTTGCAAAGTCTTTGTGTAAAGAAACAGAGCAAAGAGATAAGACTTTAACTACACAATTTCTGTTGAAACTTTAGGGCTTCTTTTCTTTATATGTTAGCAAGGAACAAATGATTATATAAGCCATGTATCAGTGATGAGTGAGACATAAAAAGTTATCTTACAGTGTAAATTTAAAGGGTACTCATAGCTTATAAAATTCTTGTTGAACATCATAATCTTAGCCAGTTTTAAATGTACAGGAATATGAGCAAATTGTAAAATCTAATATGTAGTATACTTCAAATATTGGAAATACTGGTATTTGGCTTTTATTTTATTAATCATTAATATTTAATTATTGGTTTTCTTTATTTTTTGTATTGTTTTCTTTTTTGCAATATAATACAACTTTTTTAAGTCGTCATTACGAGGTATTTTGAAAATGTTACTGGGATGACCATTTTTTATAGGTGCATGTGAATTCACAGTGCTCAAAATTAAGAACAAAATATTGATTAAAAATTTTCTCAATTAGAGTCTGAATCAGGAGTGTTGATAAATGTCCACACATAAAATCTTAGCCTTAAGCTGAAGCAGTGGTTTTACAGAGTTGAGGCCACAAAAGTGAGAGACTGTGTTTTGATTAGTTTTTTGGTTTGGTTTTTGTTGGTTGTGGGGCTTGAACTCTGGGTCCTGGGTGCCGTCCCTCAGCTCAAGTCGAGTGCTACCACTTGAGCCACAGCATCACATCTGTCTTTTTCTCCTTATATGGTGCTGAGGAATCAAACTAAGGGCCACATGCATGCAAGGCAAGCACTCTAACACTGAGCCACCTTCCAAGATCTGGAGAGACTGTTCTTTTAAAAATCATCTGAACAACATTTACTTTCTGCTTTGGGTTATATAATGAAATACATGAATATCTTTTTATGTTTTTGTGAATTGTCATACTTCTAAATTTATACTAACTTCAGCCACTTCATCCTTTTCAAAGTCATGAAATATCTCTGAGAGTTTGCTTCTGTGAAGACTGTTTTTGCATTTATAATTTCTTCTGAGTAATCTTTAATTTTTATCAAAATTAATTTATATTTTTATATTGATGGATTATCAGACATCAAATACCTTCAAATGTACATGGAGAGTCTAAAGATAGCAGTATGAAGGTTCTCATACAGCTCTTGTTTATCTGTTATGCACTTCCAATATTATGATATTTCTCTCTCTCATTTTCTCTCTTTCTCTTTCATGCTCCATGTCTGCTATTTAGAATTTCTGCTGGTCTACTATTATCCTTCAGGATCCACTGGTTTTGTGGGAACATGATAGGGACCATCAGTTACCCTTGCACTCTTTAAAAGTTATAAGAGTAACGTGATATTATTCTTTGCCATTCTAAATGTCAAAACAACAGATCTAGGAATTCCTTTTCACTTTTATTTCTATTATAATTTTATCTCATAGGCATCCATTTGTGACCTAAAAGTTCTTTTTCTTTTACAAAGAATGTTTTTCTTTTATTATCAGTCAGTAACCAAAACAAAGCTATCCTAGGGAAAGTAGGCTGAAGTTGTTCACAGGGATGAAAAACAAGGTAATGGGGGAAATGAGCACAGATCCTCAGAGCAGTTTATCATGTACACTTTGTGAGAATGGCAATGTGCTGGGAACTCTAGATTAAATCACTGAACAGCTGATATATATATACACATATATTTATATATTTATATTTATTTATATTTGCATATATGTGTGTATATGCCCTTATATATGTACACATGTATGTTACTATACACACAAATATACACATACATATACACATGTATACATGCACACATGGAGAAAGACACATAGATACAGCCAACACAAGTTTCACTAATTGTTGAATATGCCTTAGATGGAATGCTTGGAACCGAATATGTTGAAGATGTCTTTGTCTCTAAGAGTTTTTTTTCCACTCATCTTATCTCCTAAAATTGGTATTTTTTGCCAGAATCGACTTGCAACATGCCGTACAAGTGATAACAAATCACTCAGAAATCTCAGTAAGTAAAGGTCTTATGGTGTCTCCTTGCTCCCCATGGAATTCTTGCTCTTGTAGACAGTCTCAAAAACCAAAGCAGAAGAATATCCTGGTAAAAAATAAGGTTATAAGGCTTTAAATGAGATCCTTCCTTGAGCTTTTTTACAAAAGCTACCATCAATTCCTTGAGAGCTTTTTTGGAGGTTCTAGCAGGAGAGCTCAGCTACCCGGATATCCTTGACCTAAGACCGATCCTCCTCTATTGGGGATGGTCGTCCTCCTCGACCGAGTGCACAGTTTCGGGAGGGACACACATGTAGCGGTGAGGGAGGAAGGGGACACCCACCTAGCCAGCCAGAGCAGCCGAATCAACCCTGGCGATCAATGGGGTGACAGATGTCGCAGCAGATCGCCCTCACATCCAACTACCATCAATTCCTAAGCAGATGAATGAGGCCTCAGAAGACTGGACCTCAGGTCAACACTTAACCAACCCATGTGAAAAGTCTAAAGTTAGAAATGCTGACTGAGGTCTTCCATTTCCTGGCCAAGAAATTTAAAAAAAAGAAAGTTTTTTAATGTATTAAAAATTGAAAATAATTTGTAACCTGTCAATAAATGTGTACAATACAATTATACCAACTGACAAAAGATGATGTGCATTTCACTTATGTGCTTTTGGACTTGGTGAGTGACTATAGGTGTGTCTACACAAGTAGAATAAGCATAAATCAAGCCAGCATTTCTTCATTTAAGATACAAGGAAAGGATACAGGTTGACCCACTGTAGCAATGGGATGTACAAGACAATATCAGACGGGGGTAAAGTGGGGAGTTGAGGAGGTGTGCAGGGAAGGGATGGTAGGGGAAAATCAAAGGAGGGGGTAACAATGCTCAATAAAAAACGTACTCATTACCTTACTTATGTAACTGTAACCCCTCTGTATATGATATTTACAAAAAATATATTTAAAAATACGAAGAAAACTTCTTCTATACTTATATGAAGTATTTGTCACCCAATATCAGTAAGGTACTGGTTTTAGGACCACAGGCATATTAAAATTTTGGATGCTCAAATTCTCTACATAAACACAGTATATTATTTACATTAGAATCTGCCCACAACCTAGTGCAGTATGATTGCTTTTAAAAATTTTACTACATTTTATATTTGTAGTGGAAAAGTATATGCACTATCAACGGATACAAATTTTTCAGATAATTTTTGTCTGCATATTGTGGATGGAATTGGAAGAGCAATTATGAAAAACCCAAATTTCATCACCATGAGCTGTCTGTAAAATGTAACAAGGATCTAATACAGCATCATTGAATGGTGTGGATATTCAAGAAGAAGTACTTGAGTTGAGACATTATCAGAAAGTGTAAGCACGCAAGGACTTTTTAGAAATGCAGCTGTTAGATTTCTCATAGAGAGCTTTCATAACACTTTGTGAAACACAAGTCAGAACCTCACTGAAGTGTAGAGAGATTTCCCTCACCTTTCTGTCAAGCTCAGTCATTATCAATCAATTTATAGCTAATCTTGTATAATCCTCTAATAAGAAAATGTTTATGGAATGTTATATGCAGAAAAGCTGGTAAGGATAACTTTTTCCAATTAGGACTGAAGGATTGACCTGCCCTCCCCACCACGCTATTGTCCCAGGCCCATACAGACTCCAGGCAAAATCCCAGGTACATGTGACCTCCTTGGAAGTGCAGGGAAATCCACGTAAGCCCATTGTGGGCCAAACTGAAAGTTCCCCACCTTCCTTGACTTAGGGGCTTTTCATTAACTTCTACCTCCTTGTTCAGACCTCCTATAAAAACCCAGATCCTATCCCAGCTCCCTCACACAACCTCCCAATGCACTGGAAGGATGGTGCCCCTCATTGTGCCTCAATAAACAGTCCTCACCTGTTGATGATGTAGTTCAGCCTATTCCTTTTCCATTCTCCTCCATTTTCCTAACATATGGTTCTGACACCCTGGAGGACTGGGTGCCCTCTGCCCAGGGGCCACACCCCTCCTTGCCACCCCTCATGGAGGCTTTCTGCTACCTTCCTCCTCCTTCCAAGGCCTTTCTCCACTGGGAGGACAGAGCCCTCAGAGCTTACTTTGGGCTAAACAGCCACATGAAAGACCTCTTGATCTTTGCCTTTGTAAACAGTGCAAGCAGTGGACAGCAACCCTGCTGTGGCTTGAGGTATTATTGGCCCCCTGCATAAACCCAGAAAAGGTCTCTCCCCCTATTCTTTCTCTTTTACTCTGTTCCTGGACTCTTATCTCCAGGCTGGAGGGTCTTTGCCTTTTGGTCAACTTCACTCACCATGTAAAAGCCTCAGTACAAGATTACCAGCCCAGTCTGTGGTGGAGGTGCAACGAAACGGACCCCAGGAATCCAGGATTCCCTTCCTTCCTTCCTTCCTGTCTGTGGGAATCCAGGAGACTCCAGGAGTGTCTCTTTTCCTGACACCATGACCCCCTGTAATTAGGACCTTTGGGGATGCTCTATCCTAATTACTTGGATATGTCCATCTGCCTTCCCAAAACACCAGGGATGCCTGGAACAACGGGACAGACTCAGTAGTCCTACCAAATTTTCCAAATTGTCTCCCAGAGACACCCCATTGGTATGACTGTGGTCTAATCTTAAGAAACTGGGCTGACTGATTTACAGTAAAAAAATAATCTGACGTGTTTTTCTTCCAAAATCTGGTCTCACTATCATGGCCAGCACTGGCCTAAATTCGGAACCTTAGGTTTTCCTCTTAGTGATTTAAACAATTCTCCAACAAAACGGTGGGGAGTCCCAGGTCCCCTATACATAAGCCCTCCTCTACCTCTGCTCCAGAAAACCCCCCACTCTGCTTATTCTGTTCTGTTCACCAAGTCCTTCTCTGACCTCCACTCCAGAGTTCCCCCTACCTGCTCTCCAGCCTTGCTCACCAAGCCCTTCTCTGCCATGATTCTCCTATCTCCTCTAAAAAGTAACTCCTCATCTTGTAGCAGCTCAATCTGTCTCTCACCCCTTTTCTCTCCCCCTCTCCCTTTCTCTCTCACTCTCTCTTTTCTTTGATGACCTCTGGCACCAAAGATCCTTTTCTCTTTCCTTGCCCTTCTAACTGCACTCTTGCTATTTGCAGTTGGTCCAGCTTATCTAGGCTAAGACTGTCTGCCTGTGTCAAGCAAACTCCTTCTGCTCACCCCTGTCCCTGTGCTTTCCTGTCTGCCTACCTGTGTAGCTGACACAAGGTGAGGATGGGCATAGGCCTCCAAAGTTAAAACAGCAAGGGCTGGGAAGGTGGCTCAGTGGTACAGTGCTTCCCTTGCATGCCTGAGGCCCTGAGTTCAACTCCTCAGCACCAAATAAGCAAAAACAAAAAAGCCAGAAGTGGCACTGTGGCTCAAGTGGTAGAGCACTAGGGAAGAGTGGAAGAGCTGAGGGACAATTCCCAACCCCAGAGTTCAGGCTCCACGACCGGACCAAAAAAAAGAAAAACAAAAAGATAAAACAACAAGCTAACAGCCCTGTTAAAAATCCCTCTACACAAACCCCTCCATACTTATACACTTCTCAATCCTGTTCTATGGCTAATACACCTTCTTCCCTTCCAGACCCTAAATAAATAGGCCTCTGCTCTGGAACTTTCGTTAACCTGTCACTGAAAGTGTATGAAAGTCAAAAACACTGAGGACAACCTCTCTCTTTTACGGCTCTCTCCATTTATCACACTGAAATCCCATAAAAGAAACAAACCAGTTCTTTTTCTTTTTGGACTTAGACAATAATCCAATCCTTTTCTCTTTCCTGAGTCCACTCACATCAAAATCTTTATTCTTAATTTCTTCTCTAGGAGACTGCAGAAGAGAAATCCCTCCCTCTCACATCTTCCAATAACTCTCTCTATCCACTCACTCAAACACTCACTTTTCAGCACCTTCATTATGCCACATCATCCCTTTAAATGTCTTCATGTTAAAAGTGTTATTTCTTCTCCTTACAGTGGCTGTTCAGCCACTCTCTCCCCCAATTCTCTCTACATGCCCTGGAAGCTGACAGCTAGAAAGAGACAAAGACCACATAATGGATTTTTCTACAACCTCCACTCTTCCACCAACCTTATTCCACTTTCCTCTTCACTCTTCTAGGGGTTAAAATATTTAAATCATATAATATGCCTCATCACCAAAATCGATTTAAAGATTTTCTGCTCTTGTTATTAATGTTTGTTTAAGGGTGGAAATTCTGTTTGTCAAAATTTGCCTTGCATATTGTTTGGTATTGCCTACTTTTCTGACATTGACACGTGTTTTTATCATATTGGGCAAAACAATATCACTTTGCCACTGGAATTAAAAAAAAACCCATATGGTTGGTTTTCATTTTTTTAAAAACTTAAGTGCACCTTAAAACTTTGGTTTAAGTATAAGTGTGTGAACATGTTCAGCATAATCTTATTATAATACATAAAACCTGTGTAAAAAGTTATCTTCTTCTATTTCTTGATACAGATATTTCCTATCAAATGTGCTATTTGTTAAAAGAAAACATTTTTATCAAGGGTAGTAGTAAAAGGAATGAGACCCAGCTCATCTACTAACCAGCTGTGATGAAAAACACCAGTAAGGAGGTAAGAATTGTCTTAAAATGTTTGTTCCACATATCTGTTTCTGTCCTCCGAAAGTTCGAGTATGTAGGAGATGGTATGAGTATGCCTTAAAAGACAGCTTATGAGTAAAGTTTGTATGTAATTATTGGCTGTGATTTAACATTAAAACTAGCATGTTATTCTCTATATCCATCTAAAGTCAAGTGTCTTTAGCCAGTCTGTGTATAATGTTGTAAGCAATTAACCATTCATCCGAGGGATGCAGTCTAGACAAGATCCTGCCTGAAGCATGCTACCGCCTCCATGGTATACTGGACTCCTGCCTGACTCGATCACACACAGCTGATTCTTGGTAAAAGACTCCTTTAGATTTACAAAAACTAGACTCTTGTGGGACACTCTCTATAAACCTTACCCAGCCTGACCGAAAAAGCCAGCTATGTTGTTATGCTATTAATACATGTATAGGCCAGGAGAGCCTCTTATACACTTTGGTTATAAGGTTTCCCAGGCAGCCAAGCTATACTCAAACCCTCATCCTAGCTATTGAGTTGTGTCATTGCAGAGTTCTGGCAAGTATTTGTTGATCAATTTTTGACAGGGTGCACATAAGCTCTACTTGTTCCCACTGATCTCCTTGTTACTTTGATTGGAAATTATAAAGTGTTTTTGTGGCAAAGATTGCAGTTCAAAGCCAGCCCAGGCAAAAAATCCCTGAGACTCTATTCCTATACAACCAGCAAAGAACCAGGCTGGAAGCTGGCTCAAAAATTAACCACCCAAATGCTAAATGTGGCCCTGTGACTCAAAGTGGTAGGATGCTAGCCTTGAGCAGAAGTGCTCAGGGAAAGTGCTCAGGCCTTGAGTTCAAAGCCCATTATCCTAGCCACAAGCAGCTAGATTCCAGGACAAGGCAGAAAAGTATAAGAGGAGATGATGTCACATCAGCCACTTTGTGCCTGTCCTTTCAAAATTAACCAGAGCCAGGAGGTCAATAGAAACAAGTTGAGAAGCTTGTCCATCTAATGTCCATATCTGTCTAACTTCTAACTGGACAAGAATTTACATTCTTGCCTTTGTTACCAGCTATTTATAGGAAATGATCAAAGTCTCTCACCAGGCCCTTTACCTTAACTACTCCAATCCAGCCCTAGTTTCTGACTGGCTATGGACTCATGATCCAAATGGAACTTTTCTGGTTTGTGCCCTGGGTGTGTTTTCCTATGTAACTCATATCAACCAGTCAGCCTTTTGCTTGATCTCAGCATTTTCAAGTTTCTCTCTAACAGGATAATAGCCCTGACTCAAGACCTGGGACCACGTCAAGGCCATCCTATTACTGCAGGCAACCAGAGGCTTTGCTTACACTGCCTTGGACGAGCACAGACATGGACCTGAAGACCCCAGCCCCAGTGACTGCTCGACACCCCCATGCCAGCTGAAGGCAGCCAGAAAAGACCCCTTTTTATACTCCACCTTTTATACTCCAGGTTTCAAAATGATTGGAATCTGCTTTGTTCTCATAACTCCATGTTAATCCTCTATCAGCCCAGTTCTTTTTATGTATCCAAAGATCCTATATGAAGAACTTGCCTCTCCCCTCTTGGCCCTATCCTTTTATGTATCTGAAGATGGAATATGAAGGATTGACCCCCACCCTACTATCCTAGGCCCATATAGACTGCAGGCAAAACCCAGGAATATGTGAACTCCTTTGAAGTGCAGGCAGGGCAATCCACGTAACCCAGCTGTAAACATCCCATTGTGGGCCCACACCTTCCTTGAGCTAGGGGCTTTCCATTAACCTCTAAATCCTTGCTCAGACTCCCTATAAAAACCCAATCCTGTCCCAGCTCCCTCACACAACCTCCAAACCTGCTGGAAGGGCTGTGCCCCTCGCTGTTCATCAATAAACAGTCCTCACCTGTTGATGATGGAGTTCGGCCTATTTCTTTTCCATTCTCCCTCATTTTCCTAACAAGGGCATTCTGTTTTCTATGATCAAGAAGAAAGAAAATTAGATAAGCATCCATTTACAGCCTTCTGAATAATTCTGATTCTGCCCACGTCAGTTATCTATCCATACCTATGTCCGAGTGAGAGGATTTTAGAAGAATTTAGTGTTTTAAAAATTAAAATTAAATGTAGAATGAAATTGGTTCCAATGCATCACTTTAAGATATTTAGAAACAACTGAGAAACCTAAAGGTCTATAAGATTTTTTTTATTGGAAGTGAAGGGGTTGTGGAATTTGGTTCTCCATATTTTAAGCAATTTGCAAAAAGAATTGGCAAAATAAAATTTACATTTGCAGCAGACTTGACACATAAATTTTTGTATATTGAAAGAAACACAAGCCATAACAATATGTCAATGCTATCCTCTTATTTATTTCTAAACGTTTATGATTTTTGTCTCTTAATATTAAAACTTCAAATTTGTTTTAATCTTTATCAAGTTGTGTAAAGGGGTTTCGCTTCATCATGTCAGTGTTTAATAGAGTATATGTGCATTTCAATGTACAATACATCTGGAACATTGAAATCTTTCCACTTTTCTTCCTTCCCTTACCCCAACACCACCTATCCCTTCAAGTATCCTACTTATATTCTCACATATGTACATTGAGTGATATGACTGTATTAGTCCACCATTTCCATTAGGGCAGAAGTGCCCTACTCCCTTTAAGCCCAGATCTCCCTTTTAAGAATTGTTTCAGCTTCATGGTATTTTGTTAAATTTCTCTGCTTTTGGCATTTGGCTTTGGGCTAACCACATTCTCTCTTCCATGTTTAACCTACATAAATGAGGTTATTTCTCCACATTTCTAATCTCTGAATGGCTGAGATAGGTCTCCTTTACTATGCATCTGTCTTTTTTTATCATAATTTGTGATATTAACTCAAAACTGCTTTGCCTTTTGTCAGCAATTGGGCTGTTATAAGAGAATACTTCAAAGTAAGTGGCTTAAAAACAAGAGAATTTTATTACCTATATGCTAGAAGCTTAAGCATTGATTATAAAAATGCTTGTTCAAAGTAATTCCTTGTCTTTTGGGGGTCCACTTTCTGGTTCATCACAATCTATTTGCTGGACATTCATATGGCAGAGTAGTTATATTGGGCTTCTTTTTATCAGGATCATTATTGTAATGCCATCTCTGAAAGGTTGATTCTAATGTCACCAGCCGGAGGAATAGAATTTCCACATGTGTATATGAAAGGAATTACAACGCCCAATACACTTTGCAATTTTTTCTTTAACTCAGTGTAGTGTATCCTTTGGATATTATTTCATAGAAATAATAACTTAAGGACAAGTTTATATCATGTGACTTATGTCAATGATTCTTCTTGCAATGGGAATAATTAGAGTGATGGCAAAGTGAAGTATGATTGTTCAGTGGCTCTTGAATCACATCATAGGTAATCATGTAAACGTGGTACAGTCTATCTACGGCCCTTCTGATGTATTTGAACAAACTCTGATGAGTTAATCGCTTTCAGAAATATTCGATTGAGCCAACAAATACAGATCTCCTTTGATTTAAATCATGGCTTGCTTGTAGGACTCAAATAGACACAAAAATCAGAGGATGCTAAATTCTCTGATAAAATATATAATAAAATTTTTATAATTAATATAGCATGAAGACTGTAATATTAATAGCACTATAAATACTTGTATTCATATTATATAGTATATTGACATCCTTTGGTTTAATCAGTTTTTAGAATATTTATAACTAAGTGTAAATGGTATGCAAATAGTTATTTGATGATGCATAGAAAATGAGAAAAAGATTTGCATACATATTACTACAGATGCAAACATATTCACCTGGTTATATATGATCCTTCATTTGTTGGTTTCATTCATGCATAGAGAACATACAAAGAAGTGAAAATTGCAAACTTGAACTTACTAAAGGATTAATTAAATGAAGTTTATGTTGGGCTAAATAGATTTTATAAATTAAATTGTTTGTCCCTTCCTTTCTCCCACCCTTCCTTCCTTTGTTCCTTCATTCCCTCCTTCCTTCCTTCCTTCCTATTTTCCATCCTTCCTTTCTTTTGTCCTTCCTCCTTCCTTCCCTACATCCCTACCTCTCTCTCTTTCTCTCTTTCCTTCTTCTTTCCTTTCTTGCCTTTTTCTTCTTTCTTTCTTTTTTCCTTTCTCTCTTTCTATTATTCTTCCAATCTTCTTTTCTTTCTTTTACTCAGAATATTTTTTATGTTTATAGAAAAATACGAACTGCTGTACTCTAAGGTGTTATGAGTAATTATAAATATTAACTAGATTGATATTAATTTTAATGACCTATATTATATCTTAAGACATATTGTACTAAAAACAACTTCACAAATGTTGCAAGATATGTAACAAATATTGCTGTTCCTGATATTGTTTATTTCTTCAAACTAAAATAAGCATTTAGACATATATTGTGTGTGTGTTTGTGTGTTGTTCCTGTGATTTTAACTCAAGACCTGTCCCCTAGTTGTTTTTATTTCCCTCAAGGATATTGCTCTATCATTTGAGCCACAATTCTATTTCTGGCTTTGTGTGTGTGTGTGTGTGTGTGTGTGTGCAGGTGTGTGTGGGTGTTGTGATGTGTGTGTGATTAATTGAGATGTGTCTCACAAACTTTCTTGCCAAGGCTGGCTTTGAACTCCAGCCTCCTGAGTAGCCAGGATTACAAGCTTAGACACCCATATGTATCACAGATTTCATATATCCAAGAATACAATAAATTTCATATTATTTGAATGCTAGAGGATCAATTTAACAAATAACATAGATATTTATTTAGTTATTAAACCTGAACCTGTACTGTGAAAAAGTTTTCAATTTTTTGAAAAAATATGCACTCAAAGATTTAAATGACAGAATCTTTGGACAAATTGAAATACTCTATTATTCAATAGCAAAAAAGGGATCATTAATCAAATTTCTCATGTAAGCTAAAGGCAATAGGCTCTATCAGGCTGAATGAAGCAATTTTTCATTAAATTAAATATTATCTAATGTGGTCACATGATTTTCTCTTCTTTTTAACCTAAAAGTTTTTGACACAAAAATGTAGCTTCATACATTTTTTGATTATTTAAAAATCTTAGTTACTGGTCATATATTTCTGATATTTGATTACCTAGTCCTTTTACAGAAACAGTGAATTTCATTTATTTTATGTCAACAGTTATTTTTACAAATTGAATCAATCTCAGTATAAGATAACTAAAGCAAGATATTCCATCACTTATCCAATTATTCCTATAGACTTGAATATAAGTTATTTTTGAATGGTAAGAAATTCATATTATACCTACACTCTATAGAATAATTAAGATAAATGTTTTTCCTTCAACTGGAAGGAAAAAACTCATTATAAATAATAAATACTTGAATGGAAATGCTATAAATTATGAAAAATTCATGTCATTATGAGTTAGATGAAATAGTCATTTTTGAAGATCACAACATGAAAACTCTTGAAGCTTCTGCATCTGCTAAATAAAATGTATTTGCATTCAAAATATTTCATTCATCTCTCCAGTAATGGTATAACCAAATCACTGCTATGCCAAATAGCATCTCTGATATTTAGGAACAGAAGTTATCACAACTGTATAGAAAGATCTACCCACTACACTAGAAATTAAATCTGAAATCATAAAGGATTGTGATTAATAATTAGCTTTCACTACATTGCCATAAAGAGGTGAACCCTTTCAAGTGGGCACAGTTGAAGAGATTAGGTCACTCAGAACTTGAAATCAAAGAGGATGTTAAGATCAAAGTCCTTTCTTCCTCTTCCTTCTTTTACTTCTCCTTCTCCTTTTCCTTCTCCCTCTCCCTCTTCCTCTCATCCTTTTTCTCCCTTTCCCACTCCCATTCCTCCTCTTCTTTACTTCCTGGCTTCCATGAATACAAAAAGGCCATCACATGTTCCTGAGCAATGAGGATAAGAAATGTAAATTGAAATGTATAAAATCAGAAGCCAAGATAAAACTTTCCTCCTTTTAATTAATTTTATGAAGTATTTTGTCATATTGATAGGAGTCTGACACAGCATGCTCTCATTATTATAAGGGATAATAAATCGACCGAAAATGTCCTAATGAAATGAATGAATTAATATTGTATTTGGAGAACCCTACATTAAAATATCAGATACATTTCAATAAGAGGCAAAAAATATGTTCAGATGAATATGGTGGAGGAGAAGCTGGAGGCTAAACAATTTCTGGCATACAAAGCAGTTTTAGTGATCAAGTGAACAGTCCTAGGCTAGAGAACCACACCAAATGTTCCATCAGAGTACAGAGAGTGGCCAGAGAGGGAAAATCAAAGCAAGGAGACAAATCTGAGCACTTGCTGGTAGCCGCAACTGTGGTGGCTGCGGCAGCAGCAGCGGTGGCCATAGCCTCCATACCTATAGCACAGAGAGTCTTGGGTAAAGATGCCAGATGTGGCAGGCAAGCAGATTTTACTCAACACCAGTAAGAACTGAGGAGGAGCAGATATCTTCATCCGGCAGATCGCAGGCCAGACACAGCCCAGGAACAAAGACTCTGGAGTGAGTAGAAGCCTGACATCCTCACTCTAAGGGAGCAGAGGAGGGAAGGCCACCCCGCCCTGCCACCACCATCAGAGATCTCCATCTTTGATATTAAAAAAGGACCATTTGAACAGCTATCTCCAACTCAGGCCTTGGAAGAAAACAAGAGTCATTTAGGAGGTCACAGGAACTTGACTTGAACTGCCTGGCTCAGTTCCCCCCAAAGGAAAGTCAACCAGCCCAGGCAAGGAAGCCTCACCATTGGAGGAGTGACTTTCTTCTCTGGGTAAACTGAGCCAGAGGCTGCCCCTCCATACAGCAGCATAGACAATCAATTGAAATTCAGTAATCAAAAACCTGAGAATGTCCCCAGGATGGGCTCTGTGAGTGTCCCAGGAGCTATTCCCTCAGGGAAAAGCTACTGTTTGCTGAAAGACCTCAACTTTACCCAGAACCTAGACTAAAAACAGCATCTCCAAACTAGAGGAAACAGCCATCTCCCTCTTTCGTGATACTCAAAGCAGATCTCCCTCCCACTGAAGTAGAATGGGAGGAGGATCACAAAATCCTGGGTAATGCAGAGCATTTTACTGCCTGCTCAAACTCACTTAAGAAACTAATCAACCCACAGAAACAACAAACACCACAAGCAGACCAGAGACTCCACCAAGAAATTGGTTATGGACACGGGGGAGATGCAGGATCTTCCCATTCTACCCCCTTCCCCACCCCACTCAAAAAAATCAAAGAACTCTTCTTTGTACCATTTCTTAATTTTTAATTTTTTTCAAAAATTGTTTTCTATTAATCTTTTCTTCCTTTCATAATTTTTATTATCGATGTGTGTGTGTGTGTGTGTGTGTGTGTGTGTGTGTGTGTGTGTGTGTGTGTGTGTGTGTGTTTTATCTCTTCTGAACTTTTGGTCCTTTTTATTTTTATCTTTTCAATTTTTTCTCTTTCTTTTTGGTGAGAATTAATTGCTGTTCTGATCATCCTCAGATATTTACCCATCGTCGATTATTAGACCTTATCCCCCATTGTGTACACACTTCATGCAGCAATTTATTACTCAATTCACAATCTCTTAGGATTGAATTATTTTATTTTTATTTTTTGTGAACATACTGTAAAGAGGGGTTAAAATTACATGGACAAGATAATGAGTATATTTTTTATCAAGCATTGCATACTCCTCCTTTGTTTACCCTTCACATCCCTTCCCAGCCTCCCCCATTCCCCCACCCAATCTTCCACCCCACCCCCCGCCCACACAAATGTTTTAAAGTTCGTTTTCGACATGACAACTTGTACTTCTCATTGTTGAAACCGGTCCACCTGTATCCTTAAATAACTTGTTTTTCCCCATCTCCTCCACAAATTATACATTCATCAAACATAGTGAAAGCAGGGGTTATATTGTGGGGGAGGGACATACAAAGAAACAAAGAAATAATCTTATAAATGTGTTAGAAACAAATGCATGAAAGAAAAAAAATTTAAATACATATCTAAGGGTTCATTTTCCTAACATTATATTATCTGACCTTTTCTGCTTGACTCATACCTATACTAGATATTGCAAATGAGGGAAACCATGGGACCTATGTATCTTTGGGCTTGGCTTACTTCACTTAATATAATTTTTTCCAAGCCTTTCCATTTCCTAACAAATGGGGCAATGCCATTCTTTCTGATGGAGGCATAGAATTCCATTGTGTATATATACCACATTTTCTTGATCCATTCATCTACTGACGGGCTTCTGGGTTGGTTCCATATCTTAGTTATGGTAAATAATGCTGCAATAAACATAGTTGTGCTGGTAGCTTTAGTGTGGTCTTGTTTGTAAACATTTGGGTAAATGCCCAAAAGTGGGATTGCTGGGTCATAGGGGAGCTCTATGTGAAGTCTTTTGAGAAACCTCCATACTGCTTTTCAAAGTGGTTGAAAAGGTTTACACTCGCACCAACAATGAAGTAAGGTTCCCTTCTGTCCACATCCCCTCCAGCATCTGTTGTTTTTAGAGTTTTTGATTTTTGCCATTCTAACTGGAGTGAGGTGGTATCTCAATGTTGTTTTGATTTGCATTTCCTTTATGGCTAGGGAGGTTGAGCATTTCTTCATGTGTCTATTGGCCATCCTTCTTTCTTCTTCAGAGAAGTTTCTCTTTAAGTCTTTAGCCCACTTATTTATTGGGCAGTTGTTTCTTTGAGGATTTGTTGTTGGGGGATTTAATTTTTTGAGTTCCTAGTATATTTTAGATATGAGACCCTTGTCCATTGTATGGCTAGTGAAGATCTTCTCCCAATCCGTGGGCTTTCTATTGATCTTGCCAGTTATGTACTTTGCCATGCAGATGCTCTGGAACTTCATGAAATCCCATTTGTCCAACCTTTCTTTGATTTGTTGTTTTTCCTGGTCTCTATTAAGAAAATTTCGGCCTGCTCCAAGGAGACCTAGGGTTTCTCCTATTCCATCCTGTAATGTTTACAGAGTGTCTGATTGACTCCGAGGTCTTTGAACATTTGGAGTTGATTCTGGTGCAGGGTGATATATAAGGATCTAGCTTCAGTTTTCTACAAGTAGTTAACCAATTTCATCAGCACCATTTACTGAAGAGGCTGTCTTTCTTCCATTCTATTGTTTTAGCTCCCTTATCGAAGATTAGATGGCTACAGGTCTGTAGGTTCATTTCTGAGTTTTCAATTCTATTCCATTGTTCCTGAGGTCTGTTCTTATGCCAGTAGCAAGCTGTTTTGATTACTATGGCTTTATAGTAGAGTTTGAAATTTGGTATTGATATTCCTCCAGCAGTGTTCTTTCCGTTGAGGAGCGTTTTTGCTATTCAGGGTCTTTTATTGTTCCATATGAATTTTTGAATTGCCTCTTCTATTTCCTTGAGGAATGAGGTTGGAATTTTGATAGATATCACATTGAATTTGGGGAGAGCCTTGTGAAGTATTGCCATTTTCACGATGTTAATCTTTCCAATCCAGGAGCATGGGAGGTTTTGCCATTTTCAAAGTTCTGTGTTGATTTCCTTTTTCAAGATTTTTAAGTTTTCATCATAGAGGTCCTTCACTTCTTTGGGTAAGTTAATTCCTAGGTATTTTATTTTTTGTGGAGCTATTATAAATGGAGTTCCTTTCCTAATTTCAACCACACTTTTCTCATTGTTGGCATACAAAAAAACCATTGATTTTGGGGGGTTAATTTTATACCCTGCAACTTTGCCAAAGTTTTGAATCAGCTTGAGTAATTTAGGAGTGGAATATATGGGATTCTTTAAATACAAGATCATGTCATCTGCGAAGAAGGAGAGTTTTATTTCTTCTTTCCCTATTTGGATCCCCTTTATGTTCGCATCTTGTCTTATTGCTGTACCTAGGCATTCTAATACTAGATTGAAGAGAAGTGGAGAGAGTGGACATCCTTGTCTTGTTCTTGAGTTAAGAGGAAATGGCTTTAGTTTTTCACCATTAATTATAATGGTGGCTATAGGTTTGTCATAAACAGCCTTTATTGTATTGAGGAATGTTCCATGGATTCCTAATTTTTCCAGAACCTTCATCATAAAGGGGTGTTGCATCTTGTCGAATGCTTTTACTTCATATATTGAAATAACCATGTGGTTCTTATTCTTGCTCCTGTTGAGGTGATAAATAATATTAATTGATTTGCATATATTGTACCAGTTTGCGCCCTGAAATGAATCCTGTTTGATCGTGTTGTATGATTTTTTGGGTGAATTGTTGAAGTAGATTGGCCAAAATTTTGTTGAGAAGTTTTGCATCAATGTTCATCAAAGAAATGGGTCTATAGTTCTCTTTCTTTGATGAGTCCCTGCCTGATTTTGGGATGAGGGTTATGATGGCTTCATAGAATGTTTTCGGTAGTGAGCTTTCTCTTTCAATTTCATTGAAGAGTTGGAGGAGTATTGGTGTGAGCTCTGCTTTGAAGGCCTTGTAAAATTCCGCTGTAAAACCATCTGGTCTTGGACTTTCTTAGCTGGGAGATCTCTTATTGCTCTTTGTATTTCAATGCTTGATATGGGCCTGTTAAGATGGTTTAACTCATCTTGGTTTAGTTTTGGCATGTCAATATTTGCTAGGATAAGGTGCATTTCTGCCCAGTTCTCAAACTTATTAGCATAAAGTTTTGAGAAGTATTCCCTTATAATGTTCTGAATCTTGGTTGTTTCTTAAGGTGATGTTTCCATTCTCATCTCTGAGTTTATTTACTTGGATGTCATCTCTTCTTTTTCTCCTGAGATTTGCTAAAAGTCTGTCAATTTTTTTAATTTTCTTGAAGAACCATCTCTTTGTTTTGTTGATTGTTTCTATAGTTGTTTTGGATTCTAATTCATTTAATTCTGATTTAATTTTAATTATTTCTCTCTGTCTATTGTATTGGGCCTTATCTTGCTGCTCTTTTTCAAGGAGGTTTAGATGTGTCATTAAATTGTTGGTTTCAGATCTCTCCTATTTGTTGATAAAGGAGCTTAGAGCTATAAACTTGCCTCTGAGTACTGCCTTGGCTGTGTCCCAGAGGAGCTGGTAATTTGTGTGCTCATTTTTGTTGAATAGCATGAACATTTGAATTCCCTTTCTAATCTCAATGACCCACTCGTGATTCAGCAGTGTGTTGTTCAGTCTCCATGTGTTACCAGACTTTCTTTGGTGGCTTTTGGTGTTGAGCTCTAATTTTATTCCCTTGTGGTCTGAGAGAATGCAAGATATAACTTCAATGTTTCTGAATTTAGACAATTTTGCTTTGTGGCCTAAAATGTGGTCTGTTTTAGAAAATGTTCCATGTGCTACTGAGAAAAACGTGTATTCTGATGCTGCTGGGTGAAATGTTCGATAGATGTCTGTAAAATCTAGTTGATCTATGCAGCTGTTTAAATCTGCAGTTTCTCTGTTGAGTTTTTGCCGAGTTGATCTATCTAGTGGGGAGAGTGGTGTGTTAAAATCTCCAACAATTAATGTCTTTGGATCTATGTGGGATTTGAGGGAAAGTAGTGTTTCTTGGATAAATTTGAGTGCTCCATTGTTTGGCGAATAGATATTTAGAATTGTATTCTCCTGAAGGAGAGATCCGTTAATTAGTATGTAGCGACCTTCTTTATCTCTTCTCACGAATTTTAATTTGAAGTCAAATTCATCTGATATTAGGATTGCAACTCCCTCCTGTTTATGGGGGCCGTTTGCATGGTAGATATTGCTCCAGCCTTTAACATTGAAAATGTGTTTGTTTTTATGGGCAGGAGATGTGACTCCGGAAGGCAGCAGATAGAAGGATCTTGTTTTTTAATCCAATTAGACAGTCTGTGTCTCTTAATTGGAGAGTTAAGTCCGTTAATGTTAAGAGATAGGACTGAGAGGTAATTGGGATTTCCTGCCATGTTATCCACCTTCTTGGGGGCTGCAAAAACTGGATTGCATCTGTGGCGGCTGCTGGCAAGAGTTCAGATCTCTCTATTTGCCTTGATTTTCCTTAGCTGGCCTAACTCTCTGTCATGTGATGGCACACTTGGTGTGATTCTCTGGCTTAGGACTGTTCACTGGAACTCTAAAACTGCTTTCTATGGGAGAGCTTGTTTAGCCTCCAACTTCTCCTCTGCCATCTTCCCCGCCACCTCCTTGGCTTAACTTGTTCAATAGCAGCATTTTCTCTTTATACCTATATAATTTTCAAGTAACAAATTTTGAGAATTTTTAGTTTTCAATTTTTCGTATCTCCTTTCTATCCCTCCCTTTCTCTCATCCTATCCTTTTCTTCTCTCAAGATCATCTATAAACTTACATAATTTTTAAGAGTTTCATTTTTTAAATTTAAATTTTTGTTTTTTCCATTTTTTCTTGTTTTTTTTTTTTTAATTGTGAGAATGCATACAGAGGAGTTAAAATTACATGGGCAAGGTAACGAATTCCTTTCTTATCAAGAATTGTTGCCTCCTCTTGTTTCCCCTTCTATCCCTTGCCATCTATCCTCCACCATCCTCCTACCCGAACTTCCCCCCACCACCCACCAACGTTGTAAATTTCTTTTGTTGACATAATGACTTGTACATCTCTTTGTTGCAATGGGTCCACCTGTATCCCTAGTTAAATAATTTTTTTCCCTTCCCCTCCACAAATCATACCAACATCAAATACAGTGAAAGCACGGGTTATACCTAGGGAAAGGACATACAAAGAAACATAGAAATCATCTTATAAATATGATAGAAACAATTGCATGAAAGGAAAAAAAAACTTTTGAATACTTATATTGGGGTTCATTCCCCTAACGTTAATTTTTCTGATCTTTTCTGCTTGACTCAGACATATACTAGTTGTTGCAAATAAGGGAGACCATGGGACCTATTTTACTTTGGGCCTGGCTTACTTCACTTAATATAATTTTTTCCAAGTCTTTCCCTTTCTGAACAAATGGGGCAATGTCCTTCTTTCTGATGGAGGCATAGAATTCCATTGTGTATATATACCACATTTTCTTTATCCATTTATCTACTGAGGGACATCTGGGTTGGTTCCCTATTTTAGCTATGGTAAATAATGCTGCCATAAACATAGTCGTGCTGGTAGCTATAGTGTAGTCTTGGGGTTTTATTGTGGTCTTGTGTTTTTCGTGTCTCCTTTCTATCCCTCCCTTCTTCTCATCCTATCCTTTTCTTCTCTCAATATCATCTATAAACTTACATAATTTTTAAGTATTTATCTTTTTTTTTCATGGCACTAACATTTAATGAGAAGACAAATTTTAGAGTAGATAAAATTGAAGGTGCATGCCTCATTGTTGTAGATTTGAAACCATGCATATCCTTCCTCATAAAATGTCTCAAATGCCGTTAAAAACACCACACGCAAAACCAAGCAATTATAAGTCCTTCGAAGCATGTAACTGTGATTAGCTGCTATTCTCAGCAATATAAAAATACTTCCACCACAATTTCATTCCAGTCTGTAAAGTAATTCAAAACAAACAAGTTGGAGACATCGCTCAAATGGCAGAAGCAACAAATACAGATGCTTTGTATCAAGGAAATGAATCCACTGAAGAAATGAACCCATCTGAGGAGCGGTCCTCTGGGGCCTGGCACTAGGCTTCTGGTGGAACGCTGAGTCCCCCTTCTGGGAAGAGACGTATACTGCACCTGGGGTAGCTCTGCCAAACGTCAGGACACTTCTTGCACCCAGTAACACTGAAAGTTTTGTTGTGGATATTCTTTCCTGTGCAGTTTCAAATTTTAGGTATTAAATTTAACAGTTATAACCTGTATTTTCAAATGAGGAACAGCTGATTTCGGATTAAATGTATCATGCTACTTAATTTTGCAACTGGCATTCACACCAGTGGGCATTCTTCTTCACCTTGTTCCTTTTTAATTTCGCTGTAACTTTTTGCTTTGACAGTGTCTTGTTGAACTCCCTCTGCCTTCCAAGTGATGGGGTTACAGATGTGTATCACTATGCCCAACTGTTGTTGGAACTCTTCACCCTCCAGTATATAACTACGTTTTTTTCATCCATCCTTGTGAGAATATAATCTTGCTGAGGCAGAAGACCCTGTTTTGGTTCAGGGAACCAAAGAACTGTCTTATTTATGTTATTGTCCTTTAATGCTTTGCCCCTTAAAAACAGAAATATCTTAAGATTCTATTATAGCAACATGGTACAATTTTTAAATGACCCTTAGGCACTTGTTTAAAAACATTTTTTCTATGTATTTAATAAAATCAATAGATTTCACAATCACATGTATACAGTGTATACAAATAATATACAATGTAGAAAAAAGCCAGACTTGCCCAGCACTGGTGGCTAACACCTGTAATCCTAGCAACTAAAAAATGCTGAGATCTGAGGGTCACAGTTTGAAGCCAGGCTGGGGGGAAAAGTCCGTGAGACTCATCTGCAATTAACCAACATAAAGCTAGGACTGGAGGTGTGACTCAAGTTTGAGCAAAAAAGCCAGAGAGTAACAACATGTTGAGTTCAAGCCCTAAAGCCAACACACACACAAACACACTCACACTCATGCAGCCAATACACTGGGAGACCACAACAGCTATAAAGAATGAAAATCCAACTCCACCTCCAAAAAGCCAGTTGTAAAGGACACACGTGACCATGGCTTTCTATTCCAAATGAGTGCAGGTGATGGGGTGTGGATGGACACTGAAATCCCAGCCTGCACTCAGCTGGAATGGATTGAAGCTGTGGCTTAAAGACATGTACTGTTTGCTAATTCCTAAAACCTCAAACTTTAGTTTTTCCCCCCTTCATAAAAATGTTCTTTCAGCTGTGGAGAAGCTAATAGTTGTTTACAATTGTCAGCCTTTTAAAAAGCACTAATTTGTTCCCTTAAGAGTGCAAATGTTATTCTCCGTCTTCCCGGAGAATAACAAACAACACATAATATATGCTCCCTCCATGCCAGCAGCTTTTCAGGCTGGGGATTCCATCCAGGTCACCATGGGGCTTTCGTCTTTAATTACAAGTTCAGGATTTCTGAAATTCCTTCTTCCGAACTTTTGATTTTGGTGCATTAGGATTTTCTTGCTTGTAGAAGGCCTTTAACAGTTCCACAGCTTCCTCAGCCCGATATCCAGGGATGCGCTGAAATGGTTTTCCCGTATTTGGTAAGTCAGCAGAGGCAACATTTAGAACGGAGCCACAGCCACCAAATCGTTCATTCTGACAGCGGGAGACGACCAGCGGGATTTTCATGAGGCCGAGAGCAGCTGCACACATAATGCAGGGTTCCACAGTGACATACAACACGGTACGTTCAAACACAGCAGAAGGACTCTGGCCATTTCGTTGACACCAATCTAGGACTTGATCAATGGCCACCATTTCTGCATGTCGAGTAGCATTTTTGGTTTGATTCACTTCATTTCTTCCCTTCCCCACGATTTCATTGTTGTAGACCATAAGACAGCCAACAGGGACTTCGGTATTTTCAAGGGCGTCTTTGGCCATGCGCATCGCTTTCTCCATCCACCGTGCCGTCTCCAGGGCCAAAGACACGGCGGTCGAGACGCCCGCCCGGGGCTGGCATGGACGCGGCCACCGCCTCCGCCTCCATCCAGCCGGGTTAACGCACAGCTCTGACCCGCGCGCCTTCCGGGCCGGGAACCAAGTACTTATCTTTTGAAATTTAAATTTGTGTTTTTCTATATTTTCTGGGTTTTTTTTTTAATGTCTCTCCTATCATTCTGTCCAATCCATTTCCCTCTCTGAGATTAGGCCTTGGTTAAATTCACTCTCATCTTACCTGGCCACCACCCTATAATTCTATTTTTCCCCACATTTCTCCCTAGATCTAATAATTTCTGGTTTGCCAATTTTTTTCTTTGCTATTCTTAGCCCATTAATCCATAGTTGTTTGATGTTGAATAGATTGTATCTGTTGAACTAGATTGTGTCTATAGCCTTTTGACTGTGCAACTACCAAACTTTGGTTGATGCTTGCCTTAAAATTATGTTCTAGCACAAAATTAGTGTTACTTTCATACCAAATGAGCAGAAAAAGCCAGAAAAACAGAAGAAAAATGGCAAGCCCAGGTATCTGGACTCCCACTCATGATAAACAGTTGACAGAATAGTTAGTGAATAATCCAGAGGACAGTTCCCAAAAGTCTGTACAAACAATACTGGTAAAAATGGTGAATGAAAAGATTGAAAACCTGCAAAGGACTCAGTGTGAGCATGATAGGGAGAGAGAGAGGCAAACAAAAGATTAATACTGGAATCTCGTGAGAGTGCAGAAACTACTCAAAGATTGGTACAGGAAATGCGTGAGCAGATTTAGAACAGTCAAAGAGCAATACAGGAATTGCATAAGCAGGCTGACAACAATCAAAGAGAAACACAGCAATTGCATGAGGAGGAGGATAACAGAAAAAGAGAAACACAGGTATTGTGTAAGCAGGTTGAGAACAGTCAAAGAGAACTTCAGGAATTGCATGAACATGAGGAAGCTAATCAAAGAGTAATACAGCAATTGTGAGAGCGGAATGAGAATACACAAAGATCAAGAGAGACATTAATGGAATCCATAAAGAGACAGCTGAAAGAATTCAGGGATACCACAAATGGAATCCTGAATAGAGCCTGGCAGAGGGAATGGGCAACAAAGGAAACCATAAACAATCAACTAAGTCATTTGAGAATAAATACTGAACACCAAATTAAGGAAGTATAGAAGTTCATAAAAGATCTAAAAGAAAGCTCTAACAAAGAATTTGAAGCCATTAAAGCCGACCAACTAGAAGGAAAAGAAATTAAAAACAAAGTAGAAAGTCATGACAGTAGGTTAAAACATGCAGAAGATAGAATCTTGGAGATTAAAGACAGCCTTGATATTATAGAGAAATAACATACTACTATCCAAGACAAATCCAAGGAATATGGGATAGATCTATTCAAAATTTGGAAGACACCATCAGTAGGTCTAATATGAGGATAATGTTTGTAAAGGAGCACCTAGAAACAGAAGTTAATGGTCGAGAACATTTGTTTTACAGGATCCTAGCAGAGAACTTCCCAAACATGCAAAAAGTTAGGATTATTCAGATAGAAGAAGCTTTTAGAACCCAAAATATACCAGACCAGAACAGCACATGGCAATGTCGCATTATAATCTGCACAGTATCAATTCAGACCAAGGAAAAGATCCATAAAACTGTCAAGTAGAAAAGATCAATCACCTATAAGAGGAAATCAATTAGAGTCCCCTCAGATTTGTCAGCAGAGAGAATTAAAGCAAGAAGAGCCTGGAATGATGTATGCCATGCCCTAAAGACAAACAACTATCAATCAAGAATACTCTACCCAGCTACACTCTCCTTCATAATCGAAGGTCAAAGAAAAACCTTCCATAGCAAAGAAAAATTGAAACAATACATCTCCACCAAACCAGCTCTACAAAAGATTCTTAAAGATGTCCTACACATAGAAAACCAACAAGACCGCAAGAAAGGCCAAGAAACTGCACCCAAACTGAGAATCCAAGAACCATAGGAAGAACCCAGTTGCCGCAGCCCCGAGAAGGTGGATAACATGGCAGGAACTCCCAAACACCTCTCAGTCCTAACTCTCAACATTAATGGACTTAACTCTCCAATTAAGCCACGTAAAAAGGCTAGTTGGATTAAAAAGCAAGATCCTTTTATCTGCTGCCTTCAGGAGTCACACCTTTCCCATGAAAACAAACACATTTTGAAAGTGAAAGGCTGTAACAAATCTACCAAGCAAATAGCCTCCATAAACAAGTGAGAGCTTCTATCCTAATATCAGATAAAATATACTTCAAATTAAAATTAGTGAAAAGAGATAAACAATGTCGTTTTATACTAATTAAGGGATTTCCCATTCAGGAGGATATTACAAATCTAAATATTTATTCTCCAAACAAAAGACCACCCAGATTTATCCAAGAAACACTACTTTCCCTCAAAGCTCACATAGATCCAAAGACATTAATTGTAGGGGACTTTAACACACCACTATCCACACTAGATAGATTAACTCGGCAAAAATTCAACAGAGAAACTGCAGATCTAAACACCTGCATGGATCAATTAAATTTAACAGATATCTACCAAATATTTCACGCAGTAGCATCAGATACATGTTTTCCTCATCAGCTCACAGAAAATTTTACAAAATATACACCATTTGAGGTCACAAATCAAACTTGTCCAAATTCAGAAACATTATAGTTTTAAATTGCCTTCTCTCAGACCACAAGGGAATAAAATTAGAACTCAACACCAAAATGCACCAAAAAGTCCTGTGACAAATAGAGGGTGAACAACACACTGTTGAAACACCAGTGGGTCATGGAAGAGCATAGAAAGGAAATTCAAATATTCATGATATTCACCAAAAATGAGGGGCTGGGAAGGTGGCTCAGTGGTAGAGCGCTTGCCTTGCATGCGTGAGGCCCTGGGTTCGATTCCCCAGCACCACATAAGCAAAAAGAAAAAAAAGCCAGAAGTGGGGCTATGGCTCAAGTGGTAGATTGCTAGCCTTGAGCTGAAGAGCTGAGGGACAGCGCCCAGACCCAGAGTTCAGGCCCCACGACCGGACACAAAAAAAGCCAAAAAAACAAAAAATAAAAATGAACACACAAATTACTTGCTCCTCTTGGACATGGCAAAGGCAGTATTCAGAGTGTTTTATAGCTCTTAATCACTAAATCAATAAATTGGAGAGATCTGGAACCAACAATTTAGTGAGATAGCTGAACCTCCTTGAAAAAGAGCAACAAGATAAATCCCAATTCAGTAGATGGAAAGAAATAATTAAAATTACATCAGAAATAAACGAATTAGAATCCAAAATAAAAACATAGAAAGAATCAACAAAACAAGAGTTTGTTCTCCAAAAAATTAACAAAATTTATAGATTCTTAGCAAATCTTATCAAAAAACCAAGAGAACACACCCAAATAAATAAACTCAGAGATGAGAATGGAAACAGCATCCCAGAGAAAACCAAGATTCAGAAGATTAAAAGGAATACTTCTCAAACCTTTATGCTAATAAGTTTGAGAACTTGGCAGAAATAGATCTTTTCCTAGCAATTATTGACATGCCAAACATCAACCAAGATGAGTTAAACCATATTAACTGGCCCATATTAAGCATTGAAATAGAAACAGCAATGAGACCTCCCATCTCAGAAAAGCCCAGGACCAGATGGATTTACAGCGGAATTCTACATGGCCTTCAAAGCAGAGCTCACATTAACATTCCTCCAACTCTTCAATGAAATTGTAAGAGAAAGTTCACTACAAAAATCATTCTTTGAAGCCATCATAGCCCTCATCCAAAAACCAGGCAGGGACTCATCATAGAAAGAGAACTATGGACTCATTTCTTTGATGACCATTGATGCAAAACTTCTCAACAAAATTTTGAGCAGTTGACATCAAAAATTCATCCAAAATATCATACACCACGATCAAACAGGATTCATTTCAGGGATGCAAATATTGATCAATATACACAAGTCAATTAATATAACTCATTACATCAACAAATGGCAAGGATAACCACATAGTTATTTCAATAGATGCAGAATAAGCATTTGACAAATCCAACAAATCCTTTATGATGAAGGTTCTGGAAAAATTAGGAATCCAGGGAACATTCCTCAATACAATAAAGGCTGTATATGACAAACCTACAGCCAGCATTTTAATTAATGGTGAAAAACTAAAGCCATTTCCTCTTAACTCAGGAACATTACAAGGATGTCCACTCACTACACTTCTCTTAAATTTAGTATTAGAATGTCTATCTACAACAAGACATGATGCAAACATAAAAGGGAGAGGCTGGAAAGGTGGCTTTGTGGTACAGTGATTGCCTAACATTCTTGAGGCCCTGTATTTGATTCCTCAGCACCACATAGGTAAAAAGAAAAAAGCTGGCAGTGGCACAATGGCTCAAGTGGTAGAGGGCTAGCCTTGAGCTGAAGAGCTGAGGGACAGTTCCCAGGCCCATTGTTCAGGCCGTATGACTGGACCCCCCCCCCAAAAAAAAAACATAAAAGAGATCCAAATAGGGAAAGATGAAGTAAAATTCTCCCTCTTTGCAGACCACATGATTTTCTATTTAAAGAATCCCATGACTCCACTCCCAAATTACTGAAGCTGATTCAAAACTGTTGCAAAGCAGCAGGATATAAAATTAACCCTCAATAATCAATGGCTTTTCTGTATGACCACAATGAGGAAAGCGTTGGTGAAATCATGAAGGCAACTCCATTCATAATAGCGCCACCAAAAATACATTATCTAGGAATTAACCGAAGAAATGAAGTACCTCTATTATGAAAATTTAAAAAACCTGAAAAAGGAAATCAAAACAGAACTTAGAAAGTGGATAAACCTCCCATGCTTCTGGACTGGATGGATCACAATCGTGAAAACAGCAATACATCCCAAGGTGATCTACAAATTCTATGCAATACTAATCAATATTCCAACCTCATTTTTCAAGGAAATAGAAGAGGCAGTCCAAAAATTCATATGAAACAGTAAAAGACAACAAATAGCGAAAATGATCCTTAGCAGAAAAAACAGTGCTGGAGTAATATCAATACCAAAATTCTAACTCAACTACAATGCCATAGTAATCAAAACAGCTTGGGACTGGCAAATGAAAAGACCTCAGGACCAATGGAATAGAATTTAAAACCCAGAAATGAACACACAGATCTATAGCCCCCTAATGTTCGATAAGGGAGTTAAAAAAAATAGAATGGAAGAAAGACAACCTCTTCAGTAAATGGCGTTGGCAAAATTGGTTAATCACTTGTAGTAAACTAAAGCTAGATCCTTATATATCACCCTGCACCAGAATCAACTCCAAATGGATCAAAGACCACGGAGTCAAAGCAGACAGCCTGAAAATATTACCGGGTAGAATAGGAGATACCCTAAGTCTCCTTGGCACAGGCCGAAAAATTTTCTTAATAGAGACCCAGAAACACAACAAATTAAAGAAAGGTTGGACAAATGGGATTGTGCCACGCCTACTCCAGTGGAGTCTGCTTAGCATGGGAAACCATCTTTCAGACCTGAGAAAGGGGCTTCAGAGACCTATCTCTGAGTATTGGGACTTCACCGAAGTCTACCTCAGAGAATGGGGCTTTACAGAGACCTATCTCCGAGTTTTGAGACTTCACTGAAGTCTACCTCGGAGAATAGGGCTTCTAAGAGGCCTACTCCTGGAAAGGCTGGCAAACCCCTGGGAAAGATGTGTTTCTGCCTTTCTTTTCCTCATAAGAGTGCCTATTAATCTTTTACTGCTTCTACTGCTCTTTGTACTTACTCACTGTCAACATTCCTTTATTCAAAGCTCTCTCTTAAGAGTGTTGATGACTCCAATATCTTATGAGTGTCTTAAAAAATATGACTAACTCACCAGAGTTAAGTGCTACCTTGAAACCCTTCTTATGGAGGCTAGTAGACAAGTTATAAGTAATTATAAAAGTATTGGGGGTTTCACGAAGTCACTTCAGCAGAAGGAATTGTTTGTAAGGGACTTACAAGAAGCTGTAGGCTCAGCTAGAGCAGAAAGAATGTATGGCAATTGCTGAGATAACTATTTAGGAGAAAGAATTTCCTGCTACTCTCTTTTATTTACTAAGAGACTTGCTAGATCTAGGTCTCCTTGAGGTTTACTATTAAAGAAGAAACAGGAAAGATCTTATGGGAAAGTTAAGGCCTCTATAAAGATAGGTAATGGTTAATTGGTGACAAACATCGTAATCGTTGTATTTCTTAGAGATAAGCCGGAAACAAGTGCCTATCAGGTGACCAGCTGGTGACCACCCAAAAATGAAGCCATGCAGCAAGATTGTGTAGCCTTTTGCCCTTTCTCATGGAGACTTTTGCTATAAAAGTTTGTTATCCTCTGCATTAAATCACACTCAGCATCCACTCCTATTGTGTGTGAGTTGTCTGTTTGCCATCTCCCCATCCTATACCAGGTTCCTCCCCTAGGTGTCCTCCATGGTCCCGACAGAGCCCGGTCCGCGGCAGGATTGCATGAAATTGCACAGCTTCTGCATGGCAAAGGACATAGCTAGGAACATCAATAGAAAGCCCATGGATTGGGAGATGATCTTCACTAGCCATACAACGGACAAAATATACCTGGAACTCAAAAAAATTAAATCCCCCAAAAACAAATCCTCAAAGAAACAACTGCCCAATAAATAATGAACTAAGGTCTTAAAGAGAAACTTCTCTGAAGAGGAAAGAAGGATGGCCAATAGACACATGACGAAACGTTCAACCTCGCTAGCCATAAAAGAAATGCAAATCAAAACAACATTGAAATACCACCTCATCTGAGTTAGAATGGTTATAATCATGAATTCTAATAACAACAGATGCTCGAGGGGATGTGGACAGTAGGGAACCTTACTGCATTGTTGGTGGGAGTGTAAACTTGTTCAACCACTTTGGAAAGCAGTATGGAGTTTTCTCAAATGTCTCCACATATAACTCCCCTATGTCCCAGCAATCCCACTTTTGGGCATTTACCCAAATGATCACAAACAAAGGTATCAGCACAATTATGTTTATTGCAGCATTATTTACCAAAGCTAAGATATGGAACCAACCCATATGCCCCTCAGTATATGAATGGATGAAGAAAATATCGTATATATACCCAATGGAATTTTATGCCTCTATCAGAAAGAATGACATTGCCCCATTTGTTAGGAAATGGAAAGACTTGGAAAAAGTTATATTAAGTGAAGTAAGCCAAGCCCAAAGAAAGATAGGTCTCATGGTTTCCCTTATTTGCAATAACTAATGTACTTCTGAGACAAGCAGAAACGGTCAGATAAATTGATGTTACACAAAATGAAACCCAAAATAAGGATTTAAATGTTTTTTTTTTCTTTCTTGCAATTGTTTCTAACATATGTATAAGATGATTCCTTTGTTGCTTTGTATGTCCTTCCCTCAGGATACAACCCCTGCTTTCACTGTATTTGATGTTGTTTTAATTTGTGATGTGGAGAGAAAAAATAGATTGTTTAAATATGGATACAGGTGGACCCATTGCAACAATGAGATGACAAGACTTTATGTAGAAAAACGAAATGTACAACTTGGCTGGGGGTGAATATGGGAAGGGATGGGAAGGAGAAACAAGAGGAGGCAACAACGTTTGATAAGAAATTTACTCATTCCCTTGTCCATGTAATTGTAACCATTCTGTAAGGTATTTTCACAATTAAGATAAAAAAGAGGCAAAAAATCACCTCTACGGTTTTCTATGAAAATACAGCATAATACAATCTGTTCCTCAAGGAAATTAAACAGTAACTGGCAATATTGTCAATTTCATAAATGATATAAGAAGACTGAAGAACAAATTTCAAATCAAACTGGGTGATATAAAATTTACTTTGCCCCTGTAAACAACCTTTCAATTCTATCTATATCTTGTTCCCAAAATGGTTCATATTTTATTCTAATCATATTTTTAATTAACTTTAATTAATTGAATGGGATTTGCTATTTGATAAAGCAGTTTATAAATAGTGTTTAGTGAGGTTTTTTTTTTTTCTTTTTCTCTCCTGAGGTTTGATCTCTTATTCTGGGTGCTGTCCCTGAGCTCTTTTGGATGAATGCTTGAACTCGACCACTTGAGGCACAGCAGCACTTTCATAATTTTCTGAGATTTAATTGGAGATAACACTTTCACAGACTTTCCTGCCAGGGCTGGCTTCAAACCTCAATCCTCAGCCTCCTGTGCATCTAGGACAAAAGGTGTGAGCTGCTAGTGCCCAGCTTAATACAATGCATCTTTTTATTTTGGGCTAGTTCTGGGGCTTGAACTCAGGGCCTTGACAATGTCCTTGAGCTTCTTTTCCTCATGCTAGCACTCTATTATTTGTGTCATAGTGCCAATTCCAGCTTTTTTTGTTTATGTAGTACTGAAGAATCAAACAAAGGGCTTCATACATACAAGACAAACAGTCTACCACTAAGCCACATTTCATGGCTAATACAATGCACCTTGAGGTCCATTATCCCTTATCCATCTCAATCCTTTCTCATCCCTAAATTTACATAAACTTGCAATGTCATATATAGTCACTCAGAGGATATGCCACTGATCATATTTTCTTGATAGTCTTATTCACCAACATACTAAACTTATCCATTACAGAATTCTGTGATTTTAAATTCTTAATTATCACTTAGATTCACCCACTACTATTCTAAAATTTTTCCTAAGGTTAATGCAAATGTAATCTGTAATTCTTCGATAAAGTACATTCATAGAATGTCAAAGAGTTGGAATATGAACGTCACCTTCCGTTCTAGAATATTTTATTATCACTGCCCTCTCAAAATACTCCAATAGTTATTAGTAGTCACTTCCTGTCATCATTTCAACCTACCATCCACGTGACTAACCATTACTTCATAGTCTACCACTACAGATGTGCCAATATAAAAATGCTCATATAATTAGAAAATGTAGTCTATTTTATCCATTTCTCCCATGCAATATTAGTGTTTCCCAAGTAAGTAAGTCCATGTAAATTTTTCTCATTGATAGAGCATATTGTTTTGTATGCATATGTATAATTGTATAACGTCCTCAATGCGCATTTCAATATTTTATTATATGTTATTGTAAAAGGTTTTGTACATGTGTCTCATTGGACATAAGTTGAAATATATTTTGTATATAAAATTATGATTGAAAATGCTGGACCATAGGGGCAACTCTATATGTAACATCTTAATGATTGCCAATATGTTTATCAAACTGACTATATCACTTTAAGTGTGAAGCACCAAGGTATAAGGATTCCAATTTCTACATACTGGTTGTGCAGGGCTATCTTATTGTTGCTTGTATTTCCACTAATCACTACATGTATGCAATGTCTAGGTATGATATGATCTTTCCATATGTTCTTTGGTTGTTGTTATATTATTACAGAGATATGTATTTGGATTTTTTGATAACTTATTCAGGAAGGTTAGTTTTTAATTGGCATTAATATTTATAAATTTATTACATTTTCTAAAAACAGCTGACCAGCACTCTTTGATTCATTGACAAATGACTATAAACTGGAATATATTTCTCTTTCCAATATTAAAGGTGTTAGTGTAAAATTGTTACGTTTGTAGAGGAAAGAGTGCAGAACTCAATGGGTCTGTAAGGCACCTGATTAAGTCCATATAATTACTTTCAAGGAATATTAATAAGGAGTAAAACCAAACATTTGTGGAATTACAGTCTCTTTAATAAATGGTGATAGGTTAGACAATATTGGGAAGAATAAAAAATGAACATTGACTTAAACATAACAATTTATTCAAATATTAACTTCAAGCAGGATTAATACATGGCATATAAAACAAAAAGAGTCATGTAAATGTAAAGCAAAGGAAGATGTCTTGACAATTTTGGAGATGAAGCATTCTTAACTTAGGCATTAAACTTATGGGAAAGCAAAACTTGATATAGTAGAACTCAATGAAAGTGTAAAAAATTTGTCTGTGAAAGCTCATATACAAGTAGTGAATAGAAGTTGGGAGCAGAGGGCTCATGTATATCATCCTAGCTACTTAGGAGGCTGTGATTTGAGTATTGCTGTTTGAAGCCAGCCCACAAAATAAAGTCCCTGAGAATCATATCTCTGATTAATCAGCAAAAAAGCAGAAGTAAAGAATGACTCAAAGGGTAATTTTTTAACAAACTGCAACAAATCTCAATGACCCTGAGTTCAAGCCCCAAGAACACACATACATGTACAATTAATAGTAGTAATACTAATAGTGATGATAATGATGAGGAGGAGGAGGAGGAGGATGATGACGATGAGGATGAAGGGTACTCCTCATCAAGGATAAAATATTTGCAAATCCTATACCTGAAGAATGCCTCAAATCGAGACTCTACGTAGAACTCTCAAAACCTAATGTTAAAAACATCAATTAGACACCAGCATAATATATCTTGTAAAAAATAAGCACAAGGAAAACATCATCAGTCATCAAATGAATGCACATTAAAACTAAAATGACCTCATAAAACATGGATGCGAATTACTTCACATAATACAATAATGACAATACTAAATGCTATCAAGAAACAGAGAAACTGAATGCTGGCAGGAATGTCAAATGGGAAATCCACTTCTGAAAAGATTTCTACAGCTTCCTAGAATATGAAATTTGCAACCAACAACAGCATAGCATACGAATTGAGATCTTCAGGCTTTGTCTCATAGACATAAAACATAACATTCACCCAAAGGCTAAAACACAGAGGATTATAGCAGCATTATTTCCTCAGTCAAAGAAATGGAAATAAATTCAGGCTTTCTTCAGGTGAATGGGAAACGAATTGTGCTACATTCTATAATGACAGAGCCAAAAGGCAACTCGAGTGAATACAATAAAATATTAAGGCATACAAATAACTGGGAATAATCTATCATATATTTGAAGGCAATCTTAAAAGCTTATTTATTGCATGATCTACAAGTCAGAGAAACAAAATGTGTTGGTTTCCAGGATACAGAGTTGGGGATGGGTCAACGAGAAGTAGTGGGTTTAATTATAAAAAGGAATCATGAGACAAACACATTTTTTGTAAAGAAACATATTTGTAAATATGGTATGTTCATATCGAGTTGATAAAATTATATTGGATTTAATATGTGCACAAAATATTTAAAACTACTGAAGTCTGCATAAGGTACTTGTGAAATATTAATGTCCTACTTGTGATGTCATACTATAAAAATTTAAAGAAACTGGGAAAAGTATTCAAGGGACATCTCTGTGTTCTTCGAATAACATCATAAAACCTCAATAAAACTTAATGATATCTATAAAACAGAAGTCAATGTTGAATGTTTACAATGAAAAATAGTCTGGGTCCAAGCTTGAGGTGAAATATATCTTGCTATTTAGAAAGCAGAGATTTAGAAGGCTGATATCAGGGACAGTTTCGAAAAAAAAAATCATGAGAAATTACAAAACCAAATTAAGCTAAATATAATATTCTTATTATCTCACATTTGTGGAAACCATAGGTAAAAGATCATTGCTCAAGGGAGGCTTGGCCTGAAAAATAATCTAAAGTGGTTAGAGCTTTAACAACTTCAAGCACCAGTAGTGCCAAAGGAAAAAAGAAAAGAAGAAAACAGAAAAGGAAAGAAAGGATAGAAAAGGGAAACTATTTCCTCTTCATTCTTGTAGTTTCATGTCATTGGGTACAAGAATTGAAAATATTTTGTTTACTTTTCAAGGATTCAGACCTCTCTAATATGAAAGCGTTTATTTCAAGTAATTATTGTGTTACTACTATTTATTAATTTATTATTAGGCCTTCTTGGAAATATAACCCATGGCTTGTCTATATTAGTCTAGTTCTACAACTAAGCTGTACCCAAGCTCTGTGGTATAGTTTTGGAAATTGTTTATGATTTCTTCAATAGTTAGCTATTCTACTTTTCATCTTATCTTTTCTCTTCCATCTTTTCCCCTATGTGTAGTTTATGTGTTGAAAACTTTCAATTTTATCTTCTAAACTTAGAATGTTGCTGTTGAGTTTACAGAGAAGTCAGTTGTTTTATGAGATCTATTAAAATTATATATAGATATATGAATTTCACATGTATGATTGATTCTTAGAGTTCATTGCAATAAGCAACATTTATCTTGTAATATGCACCATAGGTATTGAGCCATTGTGATCCTCTCATAAGAATAGCTTCCATTGTTCTTGCCATGTGAATGCTTAGAGTGCTGTTAGTTAATCATGTCCAAGTGTAATTATTTATCTTTTACTATCTATTGGATTAACTTGCAGATTTATGGACATAGTCCAATTATTACAAATGAGGAAAACCATGCAGCATGTATTTAATTGGATCTAGCTTATTTCACTTAATATCATTTTTCCCAGTTTTTCCCTTTCCTCAGGAATGGGGTAATGACATTCTTTCCAATGGAAGCACGGTATTCTATCAATACAACGGAACTGAAGAACCAGAAATGGAATTCACACCTCTAGTCACATAATCTTTGATAAGGAAGTAAGAAACACAGGATGCAATAAAGACAGCCTCTTAAAAAATTGTGCTGACAGAATTGGCTGTACAAAGAAAACTGAAGTTAGATTCTTATATATCCCCCTGTACTAAGATTGATTCCAAATGGATCAAAGACCTCAATGTAAGTCCAGATACTTTGAGAATGTTACAGGAAGAGTTAGGAGAAAAACGAGGAGGGCTCCTTGGCACAGGAGAAAAACTTTCAAAGTAAGTTTAGATAAATGGGAATACATCAAGCCAAATCAATCATTAGTCAGACTCAAAAGCCATGAAGGAAAAGAGATAGTGTAGCACAGATTTATTAGGGAGCAAACTTACATGTGAGAGCCTGAGACAACGTATACCAATACTCCCTTATCTACATAGGTTATTTATAGTGGGTTTACATGAATATAAGAGTTTTCTGGTGGGGATTATTAAGAAAATGCTAAAACATAGATAGTACGTGAAATGAGTTGTAACTGAATCAAGGAAGGGGGATCTAGTTCAAAGTCTTGGCTTGGTGCCAGCAAACTAATGTATATCTGCACAAAGGATGAGGGGTAAAAGAGGAGTGGATATAAATAAAAGCACTGGTCTGAAGCCTCAAAGTAAGGACCCCAGTTTGGTGTGATCCAAGCAGTCTCTAACATGAGTTTTTTTTTTTTAATTAACAAGCATTATTTTAGATTTTTAAAGAGTGGAATGGTGCATAGTCACAGGCAATGTCTGCTATGTCAGGTAATCCAGTCTGCTCATTCACATGTTACCCAATAGCCAGGTTTCAACACAAATTACTACAATGAGATTGTACAAATGAGACTGTAACTTTTCTCTCTCATGAATCAAAATTCTGTCAAATGATTTCTGTCTTCCAGATGTTTACACAACATTTCTCATGATCTTTTCTACTATTTTGTCTTCATTATTGATGTACATAGTACTTTTGTTGTTGTCTTGTATGTATATGCCATTTTTGGGCCTTGAACTCAATGTTTAATGTTCTCCCTTTAATAGTCTCCCTTGTATTTTTTGCTCATGGCTGATGACACTATTCTTTGAGCCACATCTTTACCTTCTGCTTCTGGCTGGATAGTTAGAGATAACTTCACATTTTTGTCTGTTTGGACTGACATTGAACTAAGACATTCAGGTCTTAGCCTCCTGAGTTTCTAGGATTCTACACATGAATGGCTAACACCAAGCTTTGCTATACTGTGATTTTAATTATGTGTTAGGAGAAAGTGAAAGTATATTTGTGCTAAGAGTGCAATTTTCAAATACAAGTTTGAATCAACTTTATATAGTGTAACTGTTATCAATTTTAACAGTTAAATCAATGTATGTTACACATTCCCACAGAAATATAATTGAAAATAAAAGGCATAATTTTTTCTTAAAACGAGTAAAGGAACCATGAATTTCTTTCACTTTACAATTCATGTTTTATATAACTTTAATTAGCAGACTTCCATGATCAAAAGTAAATATATTAATTTTATACTACAAGAAGCAAAGTGATTATAGTTAAAGATAGATATTTCATCACAGCCAGAAGATAACTTTTGAGCATTCTCACTAAAATGTTACATGCAGAAATTAACGGATATAATGTAGCTTGATCATTACATTGGGATTACCACTCCATACTTCATAAATGTTTAAAAAATAATTATGTAGCTAGGTGCCAGTGGCTTATGCTTTTAACCCTAGCTACTAAGAAGTCTGAGAGCTGAGAATCATGGTTCAAAGGCAGCCTAGGCAGAAAAGTCTGGGAGACTCTTATCTCCCATGAGCCTCCAGAAAACTCACAGTGGCTCAAGTGGTGGAGCACTAGTTTTGAGCTGAACTGCTGAGGGACAGCATCAATGCCAAGATTTCAACCCCATGACCAGCAAAATTTAAAAATAAAGTTACAAATAAATATTTTGACATAAATGTTAAAATACATACTTTAATTGTACATCTATTTTTTTTTCTGCCTAATATCCTATTCCTTAGGAAGACCTTTTTGTGTAACCCTGTGTTCTTGATTAGAAGACCGGAACAAAGGCAATAATGAAAATATTCAAGGAAAATACTTGAAAACAATAGTAAAACAAACGCAGACAGTCCTGTTTTCACTGGTTCCAATGAGAATATACATTAAAGTATCACCTTTTTGTTATCATTTAAAGAGCAATAATTAAACTTTAATTAGCAGTGAAGAAGGGAAAAGAAAAATGTGCTTGAAGTCAGCTTGACTTTGAACAATCCAACATAAGCTAATGGATTTACCTTGTTTTTCTATGTAGTTACCAAAATAATAGAGAGAAATACCTTAAGGCAGGAAAACAGCTAAGCCTAAGCAGTAAACTTTTGTATATAAAACAATGGTAAGGGTCTGACTCTTTCAAAGTCAGGCTTGCAAAGTGGAAAAGTGTATTTGCTTTAGTGTGAACAAAAAAATATATAAAAATCCTTTATTAGTGTTTTACATATGTAGACTAGGACTTCTCATGTTGGAGAAGAGGAAAGGTATGAAAAAGTTCAAGATTGACTATTCCCCAAGATCATTCTTATTTATTTAATTATTTATTTTATATTTTTTAGTAAAAAAATTTTTTTGGTCCGGTCGTGTGGACTGAACTCTGGGCCTGGGTGCTGTCCCTCAGCTCTTCAGCTCAAGACCAACACGCTACCACATGAGCCACAGCACCAATTCTGGCTTTTTTCTTTTTGCTTATGTGGTGCTGAGGAGTCGTACCCAGGGCCTCATGCAGGCAAGGCAAGTGCTCTAACACTGAGCCACCTTCCCAGCCCTATCATTCTTATTTATAATGTATATCAATGAAAGTAGCCTTGATTCCTCTTAGTATCATGCTTGTTTACATTTAAAAGCATTATTTGTTGCTGGGTTATAAGCTGCAAACACTTGAGTATTAATAAGCAGTCATTTCCTAAGAAAGGAAAGTTATTGTGTTAACAAACCTAAAATATCAAAGACTCAGCATAGTGGAAACTATTTTCTAGCTGTATCACAATTAGTAGGTATAGAATTTGTTTCCCATTGTTCCAGTGGACCCATTTTTGTTATCTTCTTTTTCACCATCTAGTGATCTTATAACATCCTATACCATCCTGGGATGTCTGTATCTTTACTGGATTCTCTAATTTCTGTTGGAAAGTTAGGTAGGATAGGAGATTGTATTTTTGTTTCTGTTGTAACTTATTTTGTATTACTTTAGAAACTGTAACTCAAAATGACATAAATTATCTTTATGATATTAGGAGACAGATTTCATTTCCATATTCTTATCCTAGCCTTCTACATAACTTTGGTACTTAGTAATCCTCAAATGTGAAAATAAATATAGGGAGCTTCTTATTTAAATATTATTTAGAATTTCAAGACTTCATTAATGCAAGGCCCTTAGTAGTATGTTCATCATACATGTGTCCAAAGCCGGTGGCAACTTTTTCTTATTCTCAGAAGCTAGTGAAGGGTTAAAGTCTTGAGGCAGTGACCACTTGTTGCTTGTTTAAAATCAGCAAATTAGCAGAGCAACACGTGGTGGTAATCCAATCACCTGGTTGGTTGTGTGCCTTTATAAGTCCTGCAAATCTTTAGCTTGGGGCTCTCTTCCTAGGCTCTGCTGTGTCAGAGTGTAGTATGAGGCCTGAGCTGCAGCCCATTTAAATAAAACCTTAAAACAGCTGTAAAGTCTGACTCTCAGTGGTCTTCTTGGTGGCAGTTCTGCGACCTGGGCCCAACATATTAGTGGGGACTTATCCAGGGTTCCCCCAAAGACCCCTGAGACCTCAGTCTCCAAATGTAAAACAGTGCTGTTTTTGTTAATTTGTCTTGCCCTGTTGTTGTATGTTTTACTTTCGTTTTCCTTTGTGAGGTTGGCCGCTCTGATTCATACTGTGAAAAGCGATGTTAAAGCAGACATGCTTGCATGACAACCATGGAGCAACTGGGAGACTTCCCAGATCCTCTTGTGAAGGGGTTTCCTTGGAAACCCGCCATGTGAATTGTGGTATAGGGGTCCTTGGAACCATGCCGTGAGAATTGTGGGGCATGGGTCGGTTCGGTGTTGGGCCAGAAATGGCAAAGAGTGCCTCCTAACCGAGGCTTAACTAGCCACTGTGGGTCGGATCTTTCTGCTGTGGGGCATGGGTTGGTGTGGAACCCCCCAGTGTCAGGAGTCAGCGGACCAATTCGGGAGATCTCCACTTAGTAAATGTCAGACCTGCGTGTGTTTTGTTTGTAGTATTGTTGTTTTTTTTTTTTGACTGTACCACTGACAAGACAGGAAACCATGGGCAACAGTTCATCTAGCCCCCTAGTCTTACAAAAAGAAACTAAGAAAAAGAAATTGTACCCCCCCACAGTATTTCAGGGAGATAACTTGGAAGAAGAATTGTTTCCTCCCCCATAGTACCCTTCCCAGGTTCCTTTTGCAGAACCTGAGAGTGTTCAAGAGGAGGAGGGAGCTATGGAACCATCAGCTGAACCCTCAGCACCTGCTCTTAAATTTTCTGAGGGGCCAGTCACTCAATGATGCTGTAGGATCAACCCCCCTTATAATGTAGTGCTTTTCCCTTACACACCATAGGTCCTGTGGATGCAGATGGTTGACAGCAAATCCAATATTGGCCATTTTCTACCAGTGATCTATACAATTGGTGCACCTAATATGCCCCCTTTTCTAAAAAGCCCCAGGATTTAAATTGTTTGCTTGAAACTATTCTCTTTACTCACCAGCCCACTTGGGATGATTGTAGTCAGCTTTTGCAGGTCCTTTTTACCACGGAAGAGAGAGACTGTATCCTAGAGTCCACTCGGAAACATGTCCCTGGCCCCACAGGAGCACCCATCATGGATCCTGCCCTAATCGCTGCCTATTTTCCTGAGCTCTAACCAACATGGGACTACAATACAGTTGAAGGTAGGGAGCAACTCCTCATCTATCGCCAGGCTCTGTTGGCAGGTCTCACGATGACTGCTCGCCAGCCTACTAATATGGCAAAAGTTTATGATGTTAGACAGGGAGGAAGTAAAAGTCTGGCAGCACATCTTGAGAGGCTCACGGAAGCTTTTAGTCAACATACCCCATATGATCTTGAGACCCAGGAGTAGGCTCAGATGATTGTTTGCCTATATAAATCAAGCTGCACCAGATATAAAGTTAAAGTTGCAGGCTCCAGACAGACTTGGTGAAAAGTCTATTAGAGATCTAGTAGCAGTGGGGAAAAGGTTTACAATAAGAGACAGACAGAGGAGCAAAGACAGGAAAGGAAGGACAGAGAATGTGAAATTGAGCTTGAAAAGAGAGACTGGGCCAAGGAAAAGAGGCCAGACTTGTTGGACTCGTCACTATCGCATGCCGAGCATAACTGGTTCACAGACTGCAGCAATTTCATTCGAGATGGAAAAAGATTCGTGGGAGCAGCAGTCACCACGGACACTGAGATTGTATGGGCAGAAGCACTTCCCTGGGGAATGTCTGCACGAAGAGCAGAACTAACGGCACTAACAAAAGCCCTACAAATGGGAAAAGGGAAGAGACTAAATATTTACATGAACAGTCAGTATGCTTTTGCCACCGTGAATGTCCATGTAGCCATTTATCAAGAGATGGGGCTGCTGACAGCTGAGGGAAAGGCTATTAAAAACAAATAAGAAATTTTAAGTCTCATCCGGGCCTTTTGGGAACCAGCAAATATTGCCATTATGCACTGCCCTGGCCATCAAAAGGGAACATACTCAATAACCAAAGGAAATAACTTGGCCGATCAGGCAGCTTAGGAGGCGGCCCTCCAGCCCAGAGCTGAAGTAGACCCAGGGCCATGAGCTTTGACTCCTGAGCCCAATTCTCCCAAGGCTTGGAGTGGATAAAGAAAATTCCCATGGCCTATAAACCCTCAGACAGAGAAGTAAATAAAGACTGGTAGGAAACTGGTGAGGGGAAACTTATCTTGCCACAAAGATTGGTCAAGGGGTTTCTTAAGAGAATCCATCGGATCTCTCAAATGGGAACCCGAAGAACGCAGGACTTGCTCTGACACTCAGAAGTAAAAATTAGGCAAGGAAATTAACTCATTGAGGACATTGTTAAAAATTGTAAAGTTTGTCAGCTCACCAATGCCCCTAATCAGCCGGTTACAAAAGGAACTTGCTTCCGTGGAAATAGGCCAAGTGTGTATTGGGAAGTAGACTTCACAGAAATTAAAACTGGAAAATTTGGATATAAATATTTGCTAGTTTTTGTATACACCTTTTCAGGATGGGTTGAAGCCTACCCAACAAAGCATGAGACTGCTAACATCGTGGCTAAGAAGATCCTGGAAAAAATCTTATCCAGGTATGTCTTCCCATCCACCATCGGGCGGACAATGGACCGGCCTTCGTCTCAAAAGTAAGTCAGGGAATAGCCGTGGCACTGGGGACAGATTGGAAATTGCACTGTGCGTATAGACCCCAGAGTTCAGGGCAGGTAGAAAGAATGAATCGGACTCTAAAAGAGATCTTAACTAAATTGGCTTTGGAGACTGGCACAGACTGGATATCGCTCCTTCTTTTTGCCCTATTTAGAGTAAGAAATTAACCCTTTTTTCAAGAGAATTTGATTGTTAGTATTTTGGAATTATGCTTAATATTTATTTGATTGCTATTTTTAAAGAATGCACCACCCAATACTGGTTCTCTTCTAACTTTTTTAGGTCTAATCTATTTCTGAAAGAAACACAGCTATTTGAATAAATGAACTGCTTATTGAAGTTGAATCAGAAGAAAAGAGATGTTTCTGTGAGTATGTCACCTTAAAAATATACCTACAAGCTATTTATCTTAAAATCATCTATTTTTCATTATGTTTAGATTCTGATAAAATTTAGCCTCTCAACTCACACAATGATAATGCATTCTTATTTCATGCCTCCTAAAAGCAACCAACAAATTACTTTGTTTTAAAAATATTTTTTTAATTTTTAAAATTATTATTGACTTAAAAATATATTTTTTTACAAAATTATCCAAGGCAAGTGGCATATTAGATATTTAGAGTCATGTTCAGACTCTATGGTGGAAGCCAGAAAGGGAAAAAAATCATGTTTTTATTCTTCCGTTCCACTCTGATTTACTTCATCTATTTCTGAAAGAATAAAATTCTGGCTTTGCAGCCTTTTGCTTGATATCCACAATGTGACATGCTTCTTTTATTAATAGAAGAATTTGGAGAAAGGATGCGAATTCACACTAGAAAAAGGAGAAGAGGAAAAGAGAAGGAGAAATCTAGATATTTTATTCTTCCTCGTCTCACTCACAAGGTCTGGATAATGATTGTGGATATTAGATACATGCTCTAGAGTGATTAAACACTTTGTAGAACAAGTTAACCCCTCAAGTGATCACATAAAGAATGCTTATTTATAAATAAATAATAGCTTTAAACAGGAAGTGTTATCTATTTGTTTAGTACTTATTTAGTATTTGTTTAATTCTGGTGTGCTGTAGTCAACTATCATAAAGGTATACAAGAATGGTAAGAAACTAATATCTTAATATCATATTCTAATATTAGCTTTATTCTTTCTGTGTTTGAGTTTTGTATCAATTTCACATGATATATTCTTCCAGTGTATATGTTGAAAAAGAACATACCCTGTGGAAATATGCTATTTTTTAGCTAAGGGAAAAGAAGTTAGCTCTTAGACACAGACAATGCGATAGAAATCTTCCCCTAGAAATAGTCTTTGATCATTTCTGATTACTTTTTGTAAGCTAAAGTAAGACACATGACCCATCTTGACATTGCAGAGTAGAGGTAAACCTCACCTACAAGAAGCTGCTGCAGGACAGAGTAAAATGCCAAGATATGCACCACTTGGGATAAAGAGGAAAAAGAAGAGAACTACAATACAGTCAATCATAATTACCATCACATGTCTCTGCAGGAAGGAAGCTATTATGTACCTTTGTATCTAAAACTACTGAGATCTTCAAATCATGACTTTTATGCTTGGATGTTACTGGAATTAGAGAACATTTTGATACTGAGACAGCATAAAATCACAAAGAAATCTGGGGTAATCATTTAATACTACATTGTGTTTTGCTAGGAAAAGAAACCATTTTATAGACAATAATTTATACTAGTAACTTTATTTCAGGAACTGGATTTTGTTAATATATGTGACTATCCACCGGCATAAATGTCTTCATTTATCTGGATCTTGTGCAGCATAGTCAAGTAGATATGGGAGTTCTTCAGTAGCACTTTTTTAAAAGGTAGAAAATGTGGACAGGGAACCAATACACATATTTTTCCACTGTCACCATCCACATCCTCTGTCTTCCTTCCTAGGAAACACACCCAATCAATAAAAAGGCTTGGATATTTAGTTCTTGACCTTGAAAGTGGAAGCAGAATGTTATGGATGTTAGAGATGACTGTTAATGATTTTTTTACATAATAATGTCACATGCAAAAGCCCTATGAGTCCTGCAGATCTTAACACTGTACTTCCTTAGGGATGTGGTAGGAATGTCAGGTTTACTGGAATTAGTATTGTTTTCCATTTCCTTTTGTACCACCTGACCTAAATTATAATACATAATAATAGAATGAAAAAGTAATGCCATCTTAAAAAAGTCATTTAGAGCTCTGGGAATGTGGCTTCACGGTGCAGTGATTGCTTAGCATGCATGAAACCCCTGGGTTCAATTCATCAGTACCACATAAACAGAAAAAAGTGGTGCTCTGCCTCAAGTGGTAGAGTGCTAGCCTGAGCCAAAAAAAAAAAAAATAGCTCAGTAAGATTTCCCTCACCCTGAGTTGAAGCCCCAGGACTGCCATAATTCATTTAGCTAGTAAATGCCAAATAAAGAACCTATACTTGCAATATATAATTGCTCATTCCAACTATGACCTATCAATAGTTCATAATTCATGTACTTTACCTACATTAGAATATTGCATTGAGAAAAAAAACGTTTTGTTAATAGGTCATGGCAATTAATGTCAGGAATGTGCTTAGATATCAGGTGAAATTCAAAGATTTCAGGCTATTGAGTGGTCACTACTAATCACAATGGGAAGGGTAGTATAAGTGAGATTTGGAAATCTTTTTGCTCAGTTATGGCAACAAAAATGCACAGGCTAATTGATACTTGTGAAAGAAGTGAAGGAATAAATCCAGATGAAAGGAATAAATGATAATAATAACTAAATTATACTAGAAACTGTTCTAGGGAATCATTTTTGGTTATTGAAGAACTAGTTATCAACTAGGCTTATTCCTCATAGCCTTTAGCATTCTAAATCACTTAATTTAGTTCTTAATGTCTGTGTGATAAGTTGTATCACACTCAATGTTGTTCTATCATATCTGATTTCCTTTGCTTTCTAAAAATCTCAATCTTTGCTGGGTCATAGAGGAGCTCTACGTGGAGTCTTTTGAGGAACCTACATACAGCTTTCCAAAGTGGTTAAACAAGTTTACATTCCCACCAACAATGCAGTAGGGTTCCCTTCTGTCAACATCCCCTCCAGCATCTGTTACTAGAGTTCTTGATTATAGCCATTCTTACTGGGGTGAGGTGGTATCTCAATGGTGTTTTGATTTGCATTTCTTTTATGGCTAGGGAGCTTGAGAATTTCTTCATTGGTGTCTATTGGCCATCTTTCTTTCCTCTTCAGAGAAGTTTCTCTTTAAGTCTTTAGCCCAGTTATTTATTGGGTAGTTGTTTATTTGAAGAGCTGTTTTTGGGGATTTAAGTTTGGGAGTTCCAGGTATATTTTAGATATGAGACTCTTCCCATAAATTGTTATATACACACAATGGAATTCTATGCCTCCATCAGAAAGAATGACATTGCCCCATTTGTTCGGAAATGGAAAGACTTGGAAAAACAGTATATTAAGTGAAGTAAGCCATGCCCAAGAAACATAGGTCCCATGGTTTCCCTTATTTGCAGTAGCTAGTATATGTCTGAGTCAAGCAGAAAAGTTTAGATAAGTTGTTAGGGAAATGAACCCTAAGATATGTATTCAATTTTTTTTTCTTTCATGCAATAGTTTCTAACATATTTATAAGATTATTTCTTTGTTGTTTTGTATGTCCCTCCCCCACGGTATAACCCCTGCTTTCACTGTATATGATGTTGGTGTAATTTGTGGAGGGTAAGGGAAAAACAAATCGATTAAATAGGGATACAGGTGGATCCATTGCAACAATGAGAAGTACAAGTCATTATGTTGAAAAATGAATTTTACAACTTTGGTGGGGGGGGAGGGAGGGAAATGGATTAGGTGGGAGGACGGGGGCAGGATGGGAAGTGATGGGAAGGGGAAACAAAGGAGGAGGCTACAATGCTTAATAAGAAATGTACCCATTATATTGCTCATGGAATTGTAACCCCTCTGTACAGTATTTTCACGCTAAAAAAAAGAAAAAAATCTTTCTCTATTAACATTTATTTATACTAAGTTCACATATGTGAACATCAGAAGATGCTAAATTAAGAGTCCCATAGCTCATGAGTCATTAATGTAACAACATGGAAAAGAAGGGATTATTTATTGTTACCTCAAATTTTCTGAAAAGCTGTAATGTCATCATTTGATTCAAATTTCGATTATTTGTCTAGTGTCATTAAGTGCACATAAATGCAAATATGAGCTGGATCCTGGTTGTTCACTCCTGTTATCCTATCTACTCAGGAGGTTGAGACCAGAGGATTGTGGTTCAAAGCCAGCATGGTCAGGAAAATCCATTAGACACTTATCTTCAATTAGCCACAAAAACCTGGATGTGGTGCTGTAATGAAAGTGGTAGAGTGCTCAACTTGACTGGAAGAGGTGAGGGACAGTACCCAAGATCAGAATTCAAGCCCCTCGACCAAAAAAAATTGAAATACGACTTTAATTTTCCCCAAAAGGAACTATGAAGTCACTCGTTATCTTCCAAAGCAGAGAAAATAATTCCAAAGTGATTCAGTACACCTACTTTTGCTGAATTATTGACATTATGGCTTCTTTGCTGGACATATCTTCTTTTAAAAATTGTCAAATATTAGCTTTATAATACACTTCATCTGATATTTCCTGGTTCAAAACAAAAGTCCATACAATTGATGTCACTTAGATTTCTTATTACCTCAGTTCAAAGCCAACCCAGGCAGGAGAGTTTGTCAAATTTTTATTTCTACTTAAACAACAAAAAGCCAGAAGTTGAGTTTTGGCTCAAGCATAGCTTTGGGGGCAGGGGGGCACGAAAGACAACTGTTCAGGGACAGGGTCCAGCCTCTGAGCTCGAGCCCCAGAAGTAGAACAAACTAAACAAACAAGCAAACAAAAAACCCCAATATTTCTTTGGGACCATCCTTAAAGCACTGGTTTGAGTAGAGGCTCCTTTTGCTGATCATACTCACTGTATTCTGTTTTTTGGAATCCTTATTGCTATGACTAACTCAGGAATGGATAACTGACTTTTGCAACAAGAGAATCATCTCAGGTGTTAAATATCCATGCATATGACATTTTAAAACATCCATGTCTTTGTTTCTTTGCAGTAGTACACTGTAAAACAAAGTTATTTCCTTTTGTTCTATGCTGGCCTTCAAATGGCATATTGTTTCCTTTTGTAATATTCTCAAATAGAATTTTACAGAAAAGTTTTATATGAGTAAAGAGCAACTTGAAAAAGTCAGGAACAGAGTTTCCTTCGAGCCTTCGATTATTTTCTTGTATAGTAAAAAGGACAGCCAGGGGCTGGAAAGGTGGCTCAATGGTAGAGTGCTTGCCTTGCATGCATGCAGCCCTGAGTTTGATTCCCCAGCACCACATAAGCAAAAAGAAAAAAAGCCGGAAGTGGCGCTGTGGCTCAATTGGTAGAGCGCTAGCCTTGATCTGAAGAGCTGAGGGACAGCGCCCAGGACCAGAGTTCAGGCCCCAAGACCAGACCCCCTCCCCCATGAAAGGATAGTACAAATTAACTTGAACTTTGTCATTTCCTATGTTCAATTTCTCCCCTGGATTCAGTTTCCACTTCCTATATCAGTTCCTTCCACTTACTTCCAGTAACAATCTACCGTGCTGCTCCAAGCAAAAATGAATGTCTTCTAGGTTCATTGAAATAGCACAAAAACATCTTTGGACATGAGGTAACACGTGTTTCAGAGACAAATTAGTAATGAGAAAATATGGAATTTTCATGTCATAAAATATTGTCCATGTGCATATGGCCATATAAGATGATGTTAAGTAAAATGAACCCCAAAATAGGGACACAGTTTGTTTTTCCTTTCTTAATATTGTTTTTTAATATATCTAACTTGTACTATGTGTTTTTTTTGTTTCTCTTCTATTTTCTTCCTCCATGGTTTAGACCGTTCCCATTGAATTTGATGTTGGTTACCTGCATCTTGAAAATGCATTTTTCTAATGTGGGGAGGGGAAGGAAAATAAAATGCTGAAACAAGAATACAGCATGACCAGTTGTAACAATGAGAAGAACAAGACACTATGTTGAAAACAAACTTTACAACTTGGGGATGGAGGAGGTAGTTGAGGCGGTGAGGAAAAAAGGGATGGCAGGGGAAAAACAAAAGGGGTAATAATGCTCGCTAGATAATGTACTCATTAACTTACTTATGTAACTCTAACCCCTCTGCACACCATTTTTACAATAAAAAACATGAAAAAAAAACATTATCCTGGTGTACATTTAGTTCAAATTTCCTAAGTGCTCTGTAAATTAAGATCAAGTTTAAGTTTAAGGAAGTTTTCAGAAACATTTTACTGTGAGTGTGTGTGTTGTGCTTTATTTCCCAAGTGTACATAAGTTAACAGAAGGAGAAACAATAGGAATAGGAAAAAGAGAAGTTCAGTTTTTAAGTATAATGTTTCAATACACTATAGAAGACTCTGCAAATAAGACAACTTTGAAACAATAAAGCCAAGATCAGTATGTAGATTTATGCGAGTGATATAGACAAAGCATTACTCCTAAGTGGAACATGAAGGATGAGGCGATGCTCTTTCTTCTACTAGCTCTAAATCATGGTAGCTAATCATGCACATTTGAGAAAAGTAGAATGGAAGAATAATTCTGGTTCCAAGCAAGTCAGATATAAAAGCATGGACTTAACTGGAAAAAGGCCATGTTGAGAGAGCAAGAATTATACTATCAATGAACTGGTGGCTAAGATCACATTTCTTTTTCTTTGTTGTTTCCTTTTCTTTTTCTTTTTTTTTTTCCTTTTTTTGATAGTAGTGGGGTCTGGACTCCTGGACAGGGACTGTCCCTCTACACTTCAGCTCAAAGATTGTGCTCTACCTCTTGGGCCACAGTGCCACTTCCAGTTTTCTGGTGCTTTATTGGAGATAAGTGCATCAGAAACTTTCCTAGTCATGCTGGATTTGAACTACAATCCGCAGATCTCAGCCACCTGATTACCTAGGATTATAGGCGTGAGCCACTGGAACCCTGCTTATGATTATATTCCTAACTGTGTACACTCGGCATATGTAATGTGTATGTTCATCTATCTTTATATGAATTTGAGTTTAAAATCTGGTCTTCAGCTTAGATTTTACACTCACAAAAATGTTTGTATTTTAAAAGTTGATACTCCTGGAGAAATAAAACTTAAGAATGTAAATGATTCTGGGATGTTTAGTTTGCATCCAGCCTGGGCAGAACAGTTTTTAAGACACTATCTATAATTAACCAGCCAAAAGCTGCATTGGAAGAATGCTTCAAGTGATGGAATACTAGTTATGAGCAAAATTGCTGAATAAGAGCTTGAGGTTTTTGCATACATATATACAAACATGCACATACACACAGAGGCACTTATATGTTCAAATACACATATGAAACAACTCTCAGAATGTGTAGAAAATTTAGGAAATAATAGAAAATATGTCTTAAGACTAGAATCAAGTGATAATTTTTAATATGAGAAATTCCACAAGTGAATTTTCTTCAAAAAAGCTTGAGAATATTACAAAGGTAGGGACCAGAGATAATAAGAAAGTCAAGTAATCATTATTCAAGGGATCAGATCCATGGAGGAATGAATCAGAGACCCCTTCAGGTGCATCTGAATAAGTTCATATCCTGTGTCAAATGTTAGAACATCTTTGAAAATAGTAGATAAAACAGTCTGAGGAGTCACTCTGGTGGATGATATCACTGGAGAAGTTCAAAATTTCTAATCTGTATCTAGATTAAAGAAGCCAACAAACTATGGTTGGACAATGTAATACAAGCCAAAAATTCTAGCACTTAGACTAGGACAGGAGATTAGAGAGTGGAATTGCATAGTGATATATTCCCTGGACTATGTAGTATAATTTTTTCTCAATAAAACAAACCAAGAAAGGAATAAAAAATAAAGAAGAAAGGAATACACAGTTGGAAGTTTGAGCTAATTTTGTCATTATGTTTTCAGAAGTCAAGTTTCCTATTGAAATGCAACTCATATATAATCCTCAGTTGTGTTTTAAAGGTTGTCTTCATTACAGAACATTCATACATGCAAAAGAGCTCACGATTCCCAACCAAAAATTTGAAAAAAGTAAGCATCATTCTGTTGGATTCCAAAGAAATGTTGAAGGATTACAAAAGCTTAAGCCTGGAGAAATAAGAAAGTTCATTTAATGTAGGACTTTGTAGAACTGGCTGAATTAGAATTTAGATTTAAAAGAAATATTTTTGTTTGTAATTTCATATTTTATATGATACTACAAAATTGTTTTCAAGTAGAAAATTTAATTTAGAAATTCACAAATGATTCTGGCATTCTATTTGCCTAAAATATTCTCTCAATGAGGTATAATTAGAACTTAGTTAATAGATAATTCCAACAGTTCATGTGTAACATGATAATGTGAATATTCTAGACAAAGTTGCTAACAAATTGATTATATTAATTTATAAATTTATAAAAAGAGCAATTTTTTGAGACTTTGGTGTGACACGGTATGAAGAGAGTAATTGCGTGACATCTTTTTCTTCTACCTATATATAACAGAGGAATAAATTTTCTTAGTTATGTACCTCTGTATACAATGAGAAAAATGCTAGGTTTGGGGTTTGTTTTTATTTTATTTTTGTTATTTAGTTTGTCCTAGGGCTTAAACTCTGGGCCTGGGCACTGTTCCTGAGCCTGTTTTTGCTCAAGCCTAGTCCTCTACTACTTGAACCTCAGTGCCACTTGTGTCTGGCTTTTTGTGAGCAGTTTAATGGCGATAAGAATCTAAGGAACCTTCCTGTCTGGGTGGGCTTTGAACCATAATCTTCAGATCTTAATATTCAAATATTCAGATCTCCTAAATATCTATGATAGATAAAAATATGACTATAAATAATATTTGCAAGTGTTCTGATCTCAAGAATAGCAGTGGGGGAAAAATGATGCAGCAAAGTTTAGTGTTGTGTTCTTTCCACGATAGGAAAGGCATCACATTAGCAGAAGTGAAGTATTTCTTCACAATAGTGATAAGCTAGTCATGATGTGAATTTAGGAAATTTTATAGTCCACCTTACAAGGTGGAAACTGTTGGGCTAAGATGACTTTACGGCATATAACTTAGGAATGATGGACATAGAAATAATAGCTTACACTGATGAACAAATGTTTACTCTTGAGGAAATAATTATTATAGATACTTCATAGTTTTATCTTCTACAAGAATGTGGTTATTTTTTCTGTTGACTTTTAAATATGTAATGCCCCATTGGAAACTGCATCTATTGCATAATTAAATAAAATGCAAACAGGTACTGTTTTGAATGTCTCTGGTATGGCATGCTTAGAATTTGTAAATGAGTATTAGTACTCATAGGAATCTTGAAGAACACATATATTCTATCCTCTTAACAATTAATTAGTTTTAAAAGTTAGAAGTTTCCATAGAATTGAACAGTTTTCTGTTTTAGTATGAGACAATACTAAAATAATATTTTCTTCAAAATAATGGCAAGTATCTTCTGAAAATATTGTATAGTTTGATAACATTCAAGTTGATGACCGTCTGATAAAGAAAGGTGTAATTAATTCAAATTAGCAGCCAAAACGTTCATTTTTTTAAAACAGGTAATACACATAGAATAATATTTACTATACCAATACAGAAAAATTATATTTTATGCAACCCATTTTTAATTTAATTTTATTGTCAAGGTGATATATAGAAGAGGTGTAGTGATTTTAAGGTAGTGAATACATACCATGATGAACTTTTACCCCTTCCCTCATTTTTCTTACACTTTTCCTTCTCCCCAATACCCCGCACAAGTAGTAATGTAAATTTATAACATGTTGTCTTGTGAGTTTTGCTATTGCATTGGTTTGCCCTTTGTCATTTTTCTCGCCATTTTGTTGTTCTTCTTCCCTTGCCAAATTAAGATAAATGTATATACAATACACAAGATGCTGAAATCAAATAAAACAGGGGATAACCCAAAGGGGAAAACACAAAAGAAATTCTGCTCAACTGCTAGGACCATCCTAGACATTTCCTACTTATTACAAATGAGGAAAACCATGCCATCTGTTTCTTTGTGTCTTGTTAATTTTACTTAGTAGGATTTTTCCAATTCTTTCAATTTCCACATGAATTGGAAACATATAATTCTATCGTGCATATATAAACCACATTTTGTCAATTCGTTCATCTACTGAGTGACATATTGGTTTAAAACATGATTGCATGTAAGTATCACTTAGGCTCATTAAAAAATGACAGATGCCATTTCCCATGACATTCTAAAATCATGATTTCTAAGTAAGATAGGATTTTATGGAAGTACAAGTGTTGAGATATCTGGATGAGTCTATTTATGTATTGCACTGAATTAAGCAGGAAGACATCCAATATCATATAGGAAAAAATGGTAGTGACAAAATATTTCCCTTGAGTAAGATATAGGAGGCTGCCAGAAGTATGAAATAGTTCAGATCATTTTGAAGAATTTAGAAATGCAAGCTCAAGTATTTGTCTATAAATAATAATTATGTAATTAGAAGGGCAAAAGAAGGGGAAGAGAAGAAAATAACTGACAGCAGATCATTGTCTCAAGTTAGAGTATAAAAAGACCTAATTTATAACTTCAAGTTAGCGAGAGACCAATATAATATGTCCCACTTAATTTAGGTACGTGCAAAATATTTACTTGGCATTTTCCTACTTTAATGCTCAAAAATAAATGAAGACTTATAAGAAAAGTTATGTGATTGCCATTGCTTCAAAATGAACACTAACTGTGATGAGCCTTTTTTCTCACTTTGCACTTTGAAAATAATCCCTAAATTGGTGATGCTGTGGCTGATTAGAGTAAGAGTTAGGGGCTTTCACTTGTACAATTATCCCAGAATAGTTTAAAGCAGTTTTTCCCCTAAGTTATCCAACTACATTTTCTGAAGCTGTACTTTGAACACACCCTCACATCTGAGAATACTATTTGAAATTATACTTCAGCATTTCTTGGGACAGTCTGTTTTGTGCCTTTGTCTGTATGCACATTCCTTTTGAGTTCATAGTTGCTCTATTTCCATTTCATTTTTATAAACTAATAAGAACATTGTTCAACTACCACTAATTGATTGCACAGGCCCAGTCTATGTATGAAGGTACTTTGTCTAGGTTAAGCAATAGGATAATACTCACTCTCTGAGGAGAAAATTTCCACAATATAACACTATGCCAAAATTAGAGGATGTAGAATTTGAAGCATTTTGAGACTGCGATATTAGAATTGAAAGGCTCCTTAAGAACATTTTCTTGTAGCTCATTAGTTCACCCAGGAGAAATATATATATATACACAAAATTTGGAGCTAATTATCCGAATTAATACTAGATCCTAGATGTTGTGTTAATAAAAGTCACCATTGTAGTATTGTTACGTCAGAACCCTTCAGTATGAGAAAATGAAAGAAACTTAATAAAGCAACATGTCTTATCTTTTTAGGCATTTAATCCCAGTGGTGAGGGTAATGTCTGAGCACTTCCATTCAATAAAAGCTTGAAGTTTATAAGAGCACTTTCTACATATAAAAAATTTTGGCAGGTTGATTGACAGGGTTATTTCAGCATGGAGATATCCCTAACAAGAACTAGACTTAGAGTATATGGCAGATATGATGTGTACAGGGCTATTGAGGCATTTTCTATTCTAAAGAAGAATCAATTCGAGCAGTCTTCAGTAACATCAGTAAATTGTATGTTCAACCTAATGCTTGGTGTTACTTTTCCTACATTTATAATGAGTAGGCTGATAAATATCCAAACATATCTAAAGATATTTCAATCAAATCCCAAACTGATATGGATACATTGGTCACTCATTGGAACTGTAGGACAAATTATGCTTGTCTGTGCTATAGTTAAATCTATAATCTCCTGGCGAAACAAAGTTTTCAAAAATATTCACAGGATACCTCTAAGTAAAGTTCATGACAGTTATATCTGTGTAATACTTCTAAGGTCAGGATAAAAGCATTTGTTACCAATATTTAAAATCAACAGGATCTGTTGAATTCATTGATCTAGAATTTTATGGCTTCACATTCATATCTCAAAATTTTATCAATATGATTTTCACCAAAACACTGTTCTTATTGAACTTGCCTATGTCCTTTTAGTTTTCAAATCCAGATAGTATATTTCCTTGAATAGCTTCCTGAGAATTCTTTCTTTTCTTTACTTCTGTAAATCTGTTTATTACTTTCTTGATTCCTTATTTATCTCTTTCTTCCAATCTTGTCCACACTAGTGCTTACATTGCTCACACTTGTGTCAGAACTTTCCTTTTCCTCTTCCCTTTAATTATGTCCCCGATTTTATTATTCTTTTTCATATTCATGGTCGTGTATATTTTGATGATGTCTAAACAGACCTTTCTTTGTGTCTGTTTAACATAAACTTTAGAAATATCAGAAAATTTTAACACTAAATCCATCATTTCCACCTGTAGTCCTTATTATCAAGAATATAACTAACACAGTTGCCAGCCAGAGCTGTGGACACACTTCAGATTTCTTCTTAACCTTCTACTCCTGCACATTAGATAAGATAAATGATCAAGATTTTCTCAGTTTCTGTCACTAATATAATTTGTATGTACCCCTTTTTATGCCCCTGACACCAGCCTGTTTCAAGTATTCATCACTGGTCACCTATTCCTAAAACGACCATTTACAAAGTATGCTTTTTCCCCATAATCTTCTCATATTGGTCCTCTCCATCAACAAATTACTCTCCTTGTAAGCAAACAGAATGAAGAACTCAGACACAAATTCCAGTATCATTATTTACTCACTACATTGACTGTTGGCCTTACATTTCTCATAAGTAAATGGATGTAATCTACCAGAAATATTGAAGAATATATTTGTTGACTTGTAGAGCAAGAAAAGAGAAAAGTGACGAATCTTTACATTTTCCACCTTAGCTTGCAAATAAGGAAATAGTCAAATTCAGTTTGTTGGTGTAAAGTCACAAATTGTTTCATGCAGAAATAAAAATAAATTTTACCTTCTGGCTCTAAGGCTTGTGGCATTTTAAGGCAACTACAGATATTTAAGTGGTATTATGTAAATTGTGTCATGTATTCACAGCTGTATTGAAGAACATACTCTTAATTTATTATTGTAAATCATTGGTTATTGAATAATATCTATATAAGAATAGTATTTGAAATAATCACACTAAGTTGAAAACCATATCTTAGTCCATCAAAATGTGGAAATAAACGATTTTATTTTAAAAAATACCACCAAGAAAAGTCAGTATACATTTGAGACTGCAGGGATAACATTAGGGTTTTTACTGTCTTTACCTATTTATGTGATTGTATTTCTTGAAATCGAAACTCTACTCTTGTTATTCTTATTGTATGTAATCCAATGTTGTCTATTACTATGTATTTAATGTAGGAAATCTAGCTTCAAAAATGTCTAAAGTTTTTTCCTTTTCAATCACAACATTGTCATTATCGTGCTACACCGTGATCATCATCATCATCTTCTACAAAATTATTATTATCATCATAAGTGCTAATTATTGAAAGTGTGTTTTGTGTCTATGATTTTTTCTTTTGTCTTTTGATAAATAATTTAAAAGTTTATACTTTGCATGCATCCATATTAAAATTTTAAACAAATAAAGAGACAAAAAAACTAAACCATATCAGATAGCTTGACTATGTGCTTATAACAAATTATGAATTAACTTCCTCTCTCCCTGATACTACACACAAATATTCAAGTGTTTGAACAGAACTTTTTCAAGTGATATATCGTAAATGTAACAATATCATGTGCATATCTAAAATTTCATTGAAAGTAATAAACACTACTTTCTATTGAAATATTAGTTATTTTATTCTAGGAAAGTTTTAGAAAAATAGACTGTATATCTTTGAAATGAAAAAAGATCAAAAAGAGTAGCATACAAGTTTTTCAGGGATTCTGTCTTTTATATATATATATATATATACATATATATGTATATGTATGTATATGTATATGTTATGTGTAGAAAGATACATTTTTAGAATTGTCTTCAGAAATATATACATATATCTAAATTCATGTGTAGACTGATATATGTTATAATGACACAAACATCTTAAAACATAATTAAAATTTTAAAAAATTCTTCATACCAAGTTCGGGTAACTCAGGCTTATAATTTGAGCTATTCTGGGTGCTGAGATCTTAGAATTGTGTTCGAAACTAGCCCAGACAGAAAAGTACATGTTGGATTCTTATTCCAATTAACCACCAAAAACAGGTATTAGCTCTGTGCCTCAAGTTGTAGAATGCTGGCCTTGAGGATAAAAATGCTTAGAGACAATGCCCAGGCCTGCAAACAACACCCACAACAACAAAATGTATCACATTAATTTCACAAAAGCATCTTTTAACTGCTGTGAACATTTCTTAGAAACATGAATACATCCCCCTGGAAAATGTTAAGTAAAAAGTATAGAATATGTTGAAGACATGACTATTTAGATTGTTTAAGATATTTAGGTAATGATTAGGAATTAAGAATAATGATAGGTAGATAATATATTGGGACTGGTTTCTTATTCTATTTTATGATAGTAATAGAATGATATTTGTAATGATTTTATAAAATTATTCTTGCTTGGTATTTGAATTATAATAAGTGATAAACATTTTAAACGATTTCCAAACAAAGGAATATCAATTCTTTTGTAACTTCAAAACAATTAAGAAAATTATTCCAAGGCTGGTTCACTCTAAGACTATATGTTTTCTTGTTCTAGTTTTCATATGTTGGTAGAAATTAAAATTAAAAAATTCAATGGATTTTGGCATTCAGGTACATCTTCATAGATACTAATATTGGAGTTCCTTATGTGGAGTGGTTTAATTTCATTTGTTATTTTCACAAATAAATCAAGATGATTGTGTATTTTGTTTCTTTTCACTGCTATTGGCTCTTATCTTGAGAATATTTTTTTGCTAGCAAAGTAGAGAAAAACAATGGATTAAGCAAGTCATATATGCCTTTCATAAAATTCATATGCCTAGATTTGGGTCTTCTGTCATTTGCTAAATGTTACTTCCAGAAAAGGTTATCAATTATTTATAAGTGATGCATAATTCCTAGGTATTCCAGTTATCACATACACTTTTTATTGAGTTATCTCTGTATAAATTAAAAAGAAACGGAAAAAACTCTCAAAATGAACAGAAATCACATCTTTGTTTTAATGCTGTAATTTATAAAGAGTTTTCAGCCAACACAGAAAACATCATTATAGGTAATCTGCATTTTGTTTGCAGAGTTTTTAACAAAAGTTTTTTTTTCCTGACATGTAATTCACTTGCAATATATTATCTCCTTTTATTGTATACATTTTAGTGATTTGGATGTGAATTGTATCTTCATAGGTTTTCAAAGCCTAATTTTCACAAACTTGCATTTCTTCAAATAGAAATGCTGTAAATTTTAGAACAGACATTAAAATAGATAAAAAATTCAGTTACAGGAATTTGCCCAGCATATATCCTCTATAGTGTGCCTTTTAAAATTTGTTTTTGGGGATTATTTCCAGGGTCTCACACATACTATTCATGTGCACTGTCAATGAACTACATTCCATATCCAAACAAGTTTTATTACTTTTCTTTAATACATTCATAGAAGTGTAATGCATGGATCCTATACAATTCTCTTTGACCTTTTGAAGACTTGAAAATGTGCTTGCTAAAATTATCGCAGTATTATAAAAATCAATCACTATGATCAATTTCTCCACAAATGAATTAATATATTTTGTGTCATGTTCTTATATTATAATCATACTAGTGCGTTTTCTTTTTCTTTTTTTTTTTTTAGATACTAGAGTGGAGATTATTTCATATGCTCTTCCTATTGACTATTAAGTTACATATGTTCTTTAAAGAAATACCCTATTCGGGAAAAAATTATATAGAATTAGAAGATATAAAAATACTTAAGACGGGCTGGGAAGATGGCTCAGTGGTAGAGCACTTGCCTTGCATGCATGAGTCCCTGGGTTTGATTCCTAGGCACCATATAAGCAAAAAGAAGTGGTGCTGTGGCTCAAGTGGTAGAGCACTAGCAGTGAGCTGAAGAGCTGAGAGACAGCGCCCAGGTCCAGAGTTCAGGCCCCATGACCGGAACCCCCAAAAAAGTACTTAAGATTCAGAATCATTGTAGCATTAACAATGTAGCATTAACAAGTATGTACCCTTTATCTGTTTGTCATGTTTTCACTTCTGTTATAGTGTCCTTTGAGTTATGGAAGGTTATCACTTGAGATATAATCCAGTTTATTCTTCCTTTTCTTTAGCCACTAATGCTTTCCATGTCAAATTTTTAGAAAACTTTACTGATCCAATATCATGAATTTTTACATTTATGTTTTATAGGTTTTTACATCTCACATTTGATTTGATAATCATCTTTTTTATTTTAAGTTTTTGTATTAGGATTGAGGTTGGCCCGGCACCCGTGGCTCATGCCTGTAATCCTAGCTACTCAGGAGGCTGAGATCTGAGAATCGCAGTTTAAAGCCAGCCAGGGCAGGAAATTCGGTGAGATTCTTATCTCCAATAAATCACTAGAACCCGGAAGTGGTGCTGTGGCTCAAGTGGTAGGGCACTCGCCTTGAGCTGAAGATCACACAGATAGCGCCTAAGCCCAGAGTTCAAGCCCCATGACTGACAAAATCAAAACAAAACACAAAAAGGATTGAGGTAGTAGCCTAAGATCATTCTTTAAATCTAGAGAGGTAATAATGCCAACACACCCATTGAAGATTATATTTGTATTTCATAAGGTCATGTCATCCTTTTCAAAATCTATTGACCATAAAACTAAGAATTTATTTTTGACAAATGTGTTAAATTCTTCTATATATCTGTTCTTATAGTAGAATTATGTTGTCTTCACTACTTAACTTGGTAATAAGATTCAAAGCTAGTATGAAGGCTCAAGTTACACCATTTTACATGATTGTCCTATAGACCTGTATTCCTTGAATTTACATATGAGTTTATTGAGCTGGTGGAACAATATTCTACAGAGATATATAGATGTTTGATAGTCACTCATATTTTGCACCTTGTGAAAACACAATATCCTAGATATTATATATAGAAAAATGTTTTAGAGAATGCTTGAAACAAATAAAATTAATTTAGGAATGAGTTAAGATTTAGATAACGCTGTAGCACAATAAAGCTGAATGATAAAAACTTGAGATGTGCAACAGAGGATAGTGAGAGGGGAAAGAATGATGGACCACATAGGAGCTGCTTGTCACTGGTATTGTGCTTCAAAAAACAGAAAGATTTCAGAGATGAGAAGGAGAAAGATAAACTGTCCTGAATCAAGTTTCTTTTTAATCCACCTAATAGTTTGTACTGAAAGTCAGAGAAAAAAGGGAAAAAATAAATTAGAAAATACTAGACCTGTTACAATGTAAAGATATTTTAATAAGAATATGATAATTAATTTCCAAAGATATAGGAGAAAGAATAGGTAAACTCTCAAAGGAAAAAGAATGAAGATAGAAAAGAAACAAAGTAAAACCATTGTCAATAACAAACAAAAGATTTTGGAAGTGTAAAGTCAGTGGAAGTATTCTAAATAACATTGAAAATAGCTAACGTGGATAGAGATGGATCACATTTTATCATATATAATTTTGAAAAAAACATATTGGAATGAAAGTTTTAAAGTCATAATTTAAAACACTATTTGGATTATAACTAGACAGTATAGCTCAATGGTAAAATATTAGCCTAGCATATGTGAAGCAATGGTGTTATCTCCCAAGCATTATAAAGTACGAACAAAGCACACACACACAAAAACCACATAAACACACATGCATACAAGTATAAACACACCACTTACACTTAGAATATTGATATTATCATATTAAACAGGAAATTATCCCAAATAATACAAGTATGTTAATATATAAAACCATAATATTGCTCATAGTATTTAAAAGTTTAGTAGGAATAAAATAGTCATAATATACTTAGATTCTTATAGATTAAGTAAATTGAAAAATTAAGAAATAGAAGACATGAGAACCTTTGCAAATAAGTTTTAAATAATAAACATTTTGAAACATGTATCTTTTTATTTTGACAAAAAGACCGATGTTATTGTGTTTTAACGCAATATTTAGAATGTGATAACCAGGTTCTCTATATCTTGCTATGGATGGCTATACCTATAATCATTTCACTCTGAATATTTTTATAATAAGGTCTCATAGTTTCTCAGTCTCTCCCGAATTACAAACCCTATTTACATTTCCTGCCATGGCTAGTTAATGGAAGCCACAAATCACTATGCCCACATCAAACATATTTTTTTTTTAATTCCAGTACAAATATTTCTAAAAAGTGACCAGGTAATGAAACCTTTCTTAATAAAGTATGTGCTTCTTGAAAATACAGTAAGTATTTGTTACCTGGACAAATAGGTTTAGAACTGTAAGAAAATAAATATATTTAAATTCACCAACTATATAAAAATTAAGAAAATAATTTTTAAATATTCACATGTTAAATATTTTAAAAGCAAAATATACGTGTCTAAATAATTTACATGTGTAAAAATCATGCAAATTTAAATTATACAACTTTGAAAAAAGAATTACCCTAAAGAAACAAAAGAAAATAAATGAGTTCAAAATTTGAAATTTAGAAAATAAAGTGAAGTCTACTGTTTAGTTTACTTAAGTAACTGTAAACCCTCTGTATATCAAGTTTTTTTAATAAAGAATGCATGAACAAGAAAGCAAAAGTACCCATAGATCAATAGCAACAGCAAAAGCATCAGTAGTTCTTTTTTTGATTGTAAAAAAATCGATGGGAGAGATAACAATGTTGCTTCTATAAGAAATGTACTTATACCCCTATTTATGTAACTATAACCCCTCCGTACATTACCTTTATAATAAAATTAAATTGAAATTAAAACTAAAGCAAATAATATACCAATTAAGAATTCTTAGAAGCCATTGATTAAAACTTTGTAAAAAAAACTGCCCTAAGAACCTAAGGAATATAATTTGATAATATTATTTAAATACTTCAACTTCAGCAGAGAAGCAAAATGTTTAAAAACTGTTACAAAATAAAGTAATAAGTCAGAATATATTACCACTACTAATAATCATAAGAAGAATTTATAGTGGTCGTCAAATAGGTAAGAAATGAGGCAATTTGCCATGTGTTTGCATTTAATAATTGAGAAAGAATTTTTCATGTCGTTTTAAATATATATTAGGTTTAATGAAGAAACTATTCTATCATATCATATGATAATCAGATAAAGCTGATAGTTGAGCAAAGAACAGATTGTACTAAGTTTTTGGATGTTAATGTATATACTTATTTTGGTTGTGCGAAATTGTGGGGATTTCAACTTGGGGTATTGTTCTTGCTAGGCTGGCGTCATATCAGTGGTTATTCTTAGGATAGGTGTTCCCTTTCCACAAGAACATGCACCTGATCTGTCCTTTTAGCCTTCCCATCATCAATGGCACAAGAGTTGCACACCAACTTGTCTAGGTTCCTACCTTGGCTGGCCTGGATTCTGCAGTCCTTCCAAACTTAGCCTGAAGATAATGCAGGATAGTGGAAATGATCCAATTCACCCAGCTATAGATTGAGAAGGAAGTCCACTAAACTTTTGGCCTGGGTTCTGTTCTCAAGCCTCGTAACTAGTTAAAGAGTACAGATGGGAGCCACTTGTGCCAAGCAGTAACAGTATTTTTAAAGCCATTAGAAATATATATGTCTTAGACTTGTGATTACCTCAGGAAAAGAATAAAAGAGCAGTGAAACATAGAGGACAGGCAGAATTTTAACTAGCTATTCAAAGGCTGAATCAGGTTATCTAGCTACTCAGGAGGCTGTGATCTGAAGACCACTGTTCCAAGCCAGTCCAATCATGAAAATAAATGCCATTATCTCAAAAAAAAAACAGAAGTAGAGCAGAGGCTCAAGTGGTAGAACACTATCCTTGGGCACAGAAATTTAGGAACAGTGCCCAGGCACTATCAAGCCTCCAGAATGATGAATGCATGCATGAGCCTATGCACATGTGCGTGTGTGTACTCGCACATGCATGCACACATAGACAAACACAAATGAGTATTTCAATGTGAAGTTCTTTATTATTTTTTTAATTTAATTTAATTTTATTTCAGAACATACTGTACAGAGGGGTTACAATTACATGGGCAGGATAATGCGTACATTTCTTACCAAGCATTGCAGCCTCCTCCCTTGTTTACCCTTCACCTCCCTTCCCAGCCTCCCCACTCCCCCCACCCAATCCTTCCCCCCCTCCCCCCACACCGACATTTTAAAGCTCGTTTTTGACATGACATTTTGTACTTCTCATTGTTGCAACAGGTCCACCTGAATCCTTAAACGACTTGTTTTTCCCCATCTCCTCCACAAGTTATACTGACATCAAATATAGTGAAAGCGGGGGTTAATCTGTGGGGGAGAGACATACAAAGCAACAAAGAAATAATATTATAAATGCGTTAGAAACACATGCATGAAAGAAAAAAAAACATTAAAATACATATTTAAGGTTTCATTTTCCTAACATCACATTATCTGACCTTTTCCGCTTGACTCATACATATACTAGATATTGCAAATAAGGGAAACCATGGGACCTATGTTTTTTGGGCCTGGCTTACTTCACTTAATATAATTTTTTCCAAGTTTTTCCATTTCCTAACAAATGGGGAAATGTCATTCTTTCTGATGGAGGCATAGAATTCCATTGTGTATATATACCACATTTTCTTGATCCATTCATCTACTGAGGGGCATTTGGGTTGGTTCCATATCTTAGCTATGGTAAATAATGCTGCAATAAACATAGTTGTGCTGGTAGCTTTAGTGTGGTCTTGTTTGTAAACATTAGGGTAAATGCCCAAAAGTGGGATTGCTGGGTCATAGGGGAGTTCTATGTGAAGTCTTTTGAGGAACCTCCATACTGCTTTCCAAAGTGGTTGAACAAGTTTACATTCCCACCAACAATGAAGTAAGGTTCCTTTCTGTCCACATCCCCTCCAGCATCTGTTGTTGTTAGAGTTCTTGATTTTTGCCGTTCTAACTGGAGTGAGGTGATATCTCAATGTTGTTTTGATTTGCATTTCTTTTATGGCTAGGGATGTTGAACATTTCTCCATGTGTCTATTGGCCATCCTTCTTTCTTCTTCAGAGAAGTTTCTCTTTAAGTCGTTCACCCACTTATTTATTGGGCAGTTGTTTCTTTGAGGATTTGTTGTTGGGGGGATAATTTTGTGAGTTCCAAGTATATTTTAGAAATGAGACCCTTGTCCGTTGTATGGCTAGTAAAGATCTTCTCCCAATCCGTGCGCTTTCTATTGATCTTGCTAGTATGTCATGTGCCCTGCAGAAGCTCTGCAACTTTATGCAATCCCATTTGTCCAACCTTTCTTTGATTTGCTTTGTTTCCGTGTCTCTATTCAGAAAATTTCAGCCTGAGCCAAGGAGACCTAGGGTTTCTCCTATTCCATCCTGTAATGTTTTCAGGGTGTCTGCTTTGAGTTCAAGGTCTTTGATCCATTTGGAGTTGATTGTGGTACAGGGTGATATATAAGGATCTAGCTTTAGTTTTCTGCATGTAGTTAACCAATTTTGCCAGTACCATTTACTGAAGAGGCTGTCTTTCTTCCATACTACTGTTTTAGCTCCCTTATCGAAGATTAGATGGCTATAGGTCTGTAGGTTCATTTCTCGATTTTCAATTCTATTCCATTGGTCCTGAGGTCTGTTCTTATGCCAATACCAAGCTGTTTTGATTACTATGACTTTATAGTAGAGTTTGAGATTTGGTGTTGATAGTACTCCAGCAGTGTTCTTTCCGTTGAGGAGCGTTTTTGCTATTCGGGGTCTTTTATTGTTCCATATGAATTTTTGGATTGCCTCTTCTATTTCATTGAAGAATGAGGGTGGAATTTTGATAGGTATCGCATTGAATTTGTAGATAGCCTTGGGAAGTATTGCCATTTTCATGATGTTAATCTTTCCCATACAGGAGCATGGGAGGTTTTGCCATTTTTTAAGTTCTGTGTTGATTTCCTTTTTCAAGATTTTAAAGTTTTCATCATAGAGATCCTTCACTTCTTTAGTTAAGTTAATTCCTAGGTATTTTATTTTTTGTGGGGTATTACAAATGGAGTTGCTTTCCTAATTTCAGCCACACTTTTCTCATTGTTGGCATACAGAAAAGCCATTGATTTTGGGGGGTTAATTTTATACCCTGCTACTTTGCCAAAGTTTTGAATCAGCTTGAGTAATTTGGGAGTGGAGTCTATGGGATTCTTTAAATACAAGATCATGTCATCTGCAAAGAGGGAGAGTTTTACTTCTACTCTCCCTATTTGAATCCACTTTATGTCTGCATCTTGTCTTATTGTTGTAGCTAGGCATTCTAATACTAGATTGAAGAGAAGTGGAGAGAGTGGGCATCCTTGTCTTGTTCCTGATTTAAGAGGAAATGGCTTTAGTTTTTCACCATTGAGTATAATGCTGGCTGTAGGTTTGTCATATACAGCCTTTTTGTATTGAGGAATGTTCCATGGATTCCTAATTTTTCCAAAACCTTCATCATAAAGGGGTGTTGGATCTTGTCAAATGCTTTTTCTGCATTTATTGAGATAATCATTTGGTTCTTATTCTTGCTCCTGTTGATGTGATGAATAATATTAATTGATTTGCATATATGGAACCAGGTTGCATCCCTGAAATGAATCCTGTTTGATCGTGTTGTATGATTTTTTGGATGAATTGTTGAAATCGGTTGGCCAAAATTTTGTTGAGAAGTTTTGCATCAATGTTCATCAAAGAAATGGGTCTATAGTTCTCTTTCTTTGATGAGTCCCTGCCTAGTTTTAGGATGAGGGTTATGATGGCTTCATAGAATGTGTTCGGTAGTGAGCTTTCTCTTTCAATTTCATTGAAGAGTTGGAGGAGAATTGGTGGGAGCTCTGCTTTGAAGGCCGTGTAAAATTCCGCTGTAAAACCATCTGGTCCTGGACTTTTCTTAGCTGGGAGGTCTCTTATTGCTGTTTCTATTTCAATGCTTGATATGGGCCTGTTAAGATAGTTTTCTTTTTTTTTTTTAATTTAATTTTATTTTATTTGTGAACATACTGTACAGAGGAGTTACAGTTACATGGGCAGGATAATGCGTACATTTCTTACCAAGCATTGCAGCCTCCTCCTTTGTTTACCCTTCACATCCCTTCCCAACCTCCCCTTTCCCCCCCTAATCCCTATCCTTCTCCTTCCCCCTCCCGCCCCCCCCCTTCCCCGCACCAACGTTGTAAAGCTCGTTTTGCACATGACAACTTGTACTTCTCATTGTTGCAACAGGTCCACCTGTATCCTTAAACAACTGGTTTTTCCCCATCTCCTCCACAAGTTATACTGACATCAAATATAGTGAAAGCAGGGGTTATACTGTGGGGGAGGGACATACAAAACAACAAAGAGATAATCTTATAAATGTGTTAGAAACACATGCATGAAAGAAAAAAACATTAAAATACACATCTAAGGGTTCATTTTCCTGACATCACATTATCTGACCTTTTCTGCTTGACTCATACATATACTAGATATTACAAATAAGGGAAACCATGGGACCTACGTTTCTTTGGGCCTGGCTTACTTCACTTAATATAATTTTTTCCAAGTTTTTCCATTTCCTAACAAATGGGGAAATGTCATTCTTTCTGATGGAGGCATAGAATTCCATTGTGTATATATACCATTTTCTTGATCAATTCATCTACTGAGGGGCATCTGGGTTGGTTCCATATCTTAGCTATGGTAAATAATGCTGCAATAAACATAGTTGTGCTGGTAGCTTTAGTGTGGTCTTGTTTGTAAACATTTGGGTAAATGCCCAAAAGTGGGATTGCTGGGTCATAGGGGAGCTCTATGTGAAGTCTTTTGAGGAACCTCCATACTGCTTTCCAAAGTGGTTGAACAAGTTTACATTCCCACCAACAATGAAGTAAGGTTCCTTTCTGTCCACATCCCCTCCAGCATCTGTTGTTGTTAGAGTTCTTGATTTTTGCCGTTCTAACTGGAGTGAGGTGATATCTCAATGTTGTTTTGATTTGCATTTCTTTTATGGCTAGGGATGTTGAACATTTCTTCATGTGTCTATTGGCCATCCTTCTTTCTTCTTCAGAGAAGTTTCTCTTTATGTCTTTCGCCCACTTATTTATTGGGCAGTTGTTTCTTTGATTATTTGTTGTTGGTGGGTTTAATTTTGTGAGTTCCAAGTATATTTTAGAAATGAGACCCTTGTCCGTTGTATGGCTAGTAAAGATCTTCTCCCAATCCGTGCGCTTTCTATTGATCTTGCTAGCTGTGTCATTTGCCCTGCAGAAGCTCTGCAACTTTATGCAATCCCATTTGTCCAACCTTTCTTTGATTTGTTGTGTTTCCGGGTCTCTATTCAGAAAATTTCGGCCTGAGCCAAGGAGACCCAGGGTTTCTCCTATTCCATCCTGTAATGTTTTCAGAGTGTCTGCTTTGAGTTCAAGGTCTTTGATCCATTTGGAGTTGATTCTGGTGCAGGGTGATATATAAGGATCTAGCTTAAGTTTTCTACATGTAGTTAACAAATTTTGCCAGCACCACTTACTGAAGAGGTTGTCTTTCTTCCATTCTATTGTTTTAGCTCCCTTATCGAAGATTAGATGGCTATAGGTCTGTGGGTTCATTTCTGGGTTTTCAATTCTATTCCATTGGTCCTGAGGTCTGTTCTTATGCCAATACCAAGCTGTTTTGATTACTATGGCTTTATAGTAGAGTTTGAAGTTTTGTATTGATATTCTTCCAGCAGTGTTCTTTCCATTCAGGAGCGTTTTTGCTATTCGGAGTCTTTTATTGTTCCATATGAATTTTTGGATTGCCTCTTCTATTTCCTTGAAGAATGAGGTTGGAATTTGGATAGGTATTGCGTTGAATTTGTAGATAGCCTTGGGATGTATTGCCATTTTCACGATGTTAATCTTTCCAATCCAGGAGCATGGGAGGTTTTGCCATTTTTTAAGTTCTGTGTTGATTTCCTTTTTCAAGATTTTAAAGTTTTCATCATAGAGGTCCTTCACTTCTTTAGTTAAGTTAATTCCTAGGTATTTTATTTTTTGTGGGGCTATTACAAATGGAGTTGCTTTCCTAATTTCAGCCACACTTTTCTCATTGTTGGCATACAGAAAAGCCATTGATTTTGGGGGGTTAATTTTATACCCTGCTACTTTGCCAAAGTTTTGAATCAGCTTGAGTAATTTGGGAGTGGAGTCTATGGGATTCTTTAAATACAAGATCATGTCATCTGCAAAGAGGGAGAGTTTTATTTCTTCTTTCCCTATTTGGACCCCCTTTATGTCTGCATCTTGTCTTATTGCTGTAGCTAGGCATTCTAATACTAGATTGAAGAGAAGTGGAGAGAGTGGGCATCCTTGTCTTGTTCCTGATTTAAGAGGAAATGGCTTTAGTTTTTCACCATTGAGTATAATGCTGGCTGTAGGTTTGTCATATATAGCCTTTATTGTATTGAGGAATGATCCATGGATGCCTAATTTTTCCAAAACTTTCATCATTAAGGGGTGTTGGATCTTGTCAAATGCTTTTTCTGCATCTATTGAGATAACCATGTGCATCAATGTTCATCAAAGAAATGGGTCTATAGTTCTCTTTCTTTGATGAGTCCCTGCCTGGTTTTGGGATGAGGGTTATGATGGCTTCATAGAATGTGTTCGGTAGTGAGCTTTCTCTTTCAATTTCATTGAAGAGTTGGAGGAGTATTGGTGTGAGCTCTGCTTTGAAGGCCTTGTAAAATTCTGCTGTAAAACCATCTGGTCCTGGACTTTTCTTAGCTGGGAGGTCTCTTATTGCTGTTTCTATATCAATGCTTGATATGGGCCTGTTAAGCTGGTTTAACTCATCTTGGTTTAGTTTTGGCATGTCAATATTTCCTAGGAAAAGGTCCATTTCTGTGAAGTTCTCAAACTTATTAGCATAAAGTTTTGAGAAGTATTCCCTTATAATGTTCTGAATCTTGGTTGTTTCCGTGGTGATGTTTCCATTCTCATCTCTGAGTTTATTAATTTGGGTGTGTTCTCTTCTTTTTCTGATAAGATTTTCTAAGGGTCTGTCAATTTTGTTAAGTTTTTCGAAGAACCAACTCTTTGTTTTGTTGATTCTTTCTATAGTTTTTTTGGATTCTAATTCATTTAATTCTGATTTAATTTTGATTATTTCTTTCCGTCTACTGGATTGGGGTTTATCTTGCTGCTCTTTTTCAAGGAGGTTTAGATGTGTCATTAAATTGCTAGTTTCAGATCTCTCCAATTTGTTGATGTAGGAGCTCAGAGCTATAAACTTGCCTCTGAGTACTACCTTTGTTGTGTCCCAGAGGAGCTGGTATTTTGTGTGTTCATTTTTGTTGAATAGCATGAACATTTGGATTTCCTTTCTAATATCTTCCATGATCCACTCTTGATTCAGCAGTGTGTTGTTCAGCCTCCATGTGATACCGGACTTTCTTTGGTGGCTTTTGGTGTTGAGTTCTAATTTTATTCCCTTGTGGTCAGAGAGAATGCAAGGTATAACTTCAATGTTTCTGAATTTAGACAAGTTTGCTTTGTGGCCTAAAATGTGGTCTATTTTAGAAAACGTTCCATGTGCTGCTGAGAAAAACGTGTATTCTGATGTTGCTGGGTGAAATGTTCGGTAATGTCTGTTAAGTCTAGTTGATCTATGCAGCTGTTTAGATCTGCGGTTTCTCTGTTGAGTTTTTGCCGAGTTGATCTATCTAGTGGGGAGAGTGGTGTGTTAAAATCCCCAACAATTAATGTCTTTGGATCTATATGGGATTTGAGGGAAAATAGTGTTTCTTTGATAAATTTGGGTGCTCCATTGTTTGACGAATAGATATTTAGAATTATAATATCCTCCTGAAGGAGAGATCCTTTAATTAGTATGTAGCGACCTTCTTTATCTCTTCTCACGAATTTTAATTTGAAGTCTATTTTATCTGATATTAAGATTGCAACTCCCGCCTGTTTATGGTGGCCGTTTGCTTGGTAGATTTTGTTTCAGCCTTTAACATTGAAAATGTGTTTGTTTTTACGGGCAAGATGTGACTTCTGCAGGCAGCAGATAAAAGGGTCTTGTTTTTTAATCCAACTAGACAGTCTATGTCGCTTAATTGGAGAGTTCAGTCCGTTAACGTTAAGAGATAGGACTGAGAGGTATTTGGGAGTTCCTGCCATGTTATCCAACTTCTTGGGGGCTGCGAAAACTGGGTTCTTCCTATGGTTCTTGGATTCTCAGTTTGGGTGCAGTTTCTTGGCCTTTCTTGCGGTCTTGTTGGTTTTCTATGTGTAGGACATCTTTAAGAATCTTTTGTAGAGCTGGTTTGGTGGAGATGCATTGTTTCAATTTTTCTTTGCTATGGAAGGTTTTTATTTGGCCTTCAGTTATGAAGGAGAGTTTAGCTGGGTACAGTATTCTTGGTTGATAGTTGTTTGTTTTTAGGGCATGGCATACATCATTCCAGGCTCTTCTTGCTTTGATTGTCTCTGCTGAGAAATCTGAGGTGATTCTAATTGGTTTCCCTTTATAGGTGATTAACCTTTTCTCCTTGACAGCTTTAAGGATCTTTTCCTTGGTCTGAGTTGATCCTGTGTGGATTATAATGTGACGGTGGGATGTCCTAATCTGGTCTGGTGTATTTGGGGTTCTAAAAGCTTCTTGTATCTGAATAGGCCTATCTTTTTGTATGTTTGGGAAGTTCTCTGCTAGGATCCTGTTAAACAAATTTCCTAGACCATTAACTTCTGTTTCTAGGTGCTCCTCTACACCCATTATCCTTAGATTAGGCCTTCTGATGGTGTCTTCCAGGTGTTGGATAGATCTATCATACTTCTTGGACTTGTCTTGGATGGTTGTATGTTCTTTCTCTATAATATCTAGGCTGTCTTCCATCCCTGAGATTCGATCTTCTGCATGGTCTAACCTGCTGTCAAGACTCTCTACTTTGTTTTTTATCTCTTTTCCTTCTAATTAGTCAGCTTTGATGGCTTCAAGTTCTTTGTTGAAGCTCTGTTTTAGGTCTTGTATGAATTTCTTTTCTTCCTTAATTTGGTGTTCAGTGTTTGTTCTCAAATCACTTAGTTGATTGGCTATGGTTTCTTTGGACTCCCATTACTTCTGTTGGGTTCCATTCAGCATTCCCTTTGTGGTCTCCCTGACTTCCTTCAGCTCTTTGTTAATGGATTCCATGAATGCCTTTAGTGATCTTTGTGTGTTCTCTACCTGGTCTTTCAATTGCTGTATTACTCTTTGATTAGCTTCCTCCCGTTTGTGGGATTTCTGCAGCTCTCTTTCCTCCCATTCGTGGGATTCCTGCACTTCTCTTTAAGTGTTCTCAGCCTGCTCAAGCCATTCCTCCCTTTCTCTTTGAGTATTTTCAAGTTGTTCATGCAAATCCTGTATCAGTTTTTGAGTAGCTTCCTCACGCTTATGATATTCCTGTATAGACTTTTGGGGTGCTTCCTCTCTCTCCCTATCACGCTCATACAGAGTCCTTTGTAAGTTATCAAACTTCTCATTGATCATGTTTGCCAGCAGTGTTTGTAGAGCTATTTGGGAACTTTCTTCTGGATTATTCATTATCTGTTCTGACCCCTGATTATCAAGATTGGGAATTGAGATACCCGGATTTGCCATTTTTCTAGTGTTTTTCTGGCTTACTCTGCCCATTTGAGATGAAGATAGCACCAGTTTTGTGCTAGAACACTATCTTAAGGAATTTCTTTATTTTTTTACCTTGCTGTACTTTATTTCCCTTTATTACTTCACAAATTAACAAAATCAGCTAAGGACCTATTTACATAAAATTCATCATGTTTCTCTAAAATCTACTCTCTTTTTGGAAGCCTGCTTTTAGTTGACCCAAAAGTATATTATTCAGGAGGTCAATTCATCTCTCACAACTCTGTAGTATTAGATTATCATTTAGGATCCTCCTAGCAATATGATTTTGTGTAATCCTGCATCAAGCAGCATATTTCTTTCTCCAGAAGGGAAGCCTCTGTCAAACAATTAATAATAGGTTTTTTTCCTCCTGGCCAGCATCTGTAGTTATATTATCTTCATCTATTTCATGATCTGTTTGTGTATGCTAAGTACTGCTGTGAAAATAAAAAGGCCCTTCTCAGCATTTAGCATTTGTATACCATTCATAGATATGAAGGTGTTTAAATATTACTAAAATTGCTTTGGAATAAATAATGTTCACCTTGACTATCTTGAGAAAGAAGAATTGGTTTCTCAGAATTTTCGATAAGAACTTGAGTGAAAGAAACAAAAGGAAAAGTGAGGAAAAACTCAACACATACATTCAAATTAAACAAAACAACCCAAGAAAACACAAATTAATTCAGTACTCAAGAACCTGCAGGAAATGCAATGATTAAAAAAAAAAAGCTATGACAAGCTTATCAAAATCCTGAGTACATGAGAGTGTGAACTGTTGTGAGGATAGTGATTAAAGCCAAGACTGGAAAGAAATATCTGTACACAATGCCATTCACCTGTTATTATAAATTTCAGGAAGAATAACATAAAGTGGGCTGAGCCCAAGATCATACACAAGTAGGAAGCCAAATTCTATATGAAAAATAATCAGGATAATTTAGGGCTGAGGACATGACAAAGTGGTAAGAAGACCATTTAGGGGCACAAGACACTCAATTCAAAATCTATTATGGGTATTAAAAAGTTATGATTTTAAATAAATTGTAACATTTTAATATGTGAGTGGAGAAAAGTCCATGAGACAGATAGAATGAACCCACGTTGCAATGCTTTCTACTTAAGTGATAATGTTTTGTGGTACTTCAGACAAAACAAAGTTACACTGCAAATGAACATGGATGTTCAGTTGGGTAATGGAAATACTCTACTTAACAGGTGTAAATTAAATAGATTTTTTTGGGGTAGATTTTATTTCTTGAACTAAGAAACTGGATGATGTCCCTGAACTTTTTCTCTCAAGGCTACCACTCTACTACTTTGAGCCACAGTTCCAATTCTGATTTTCGGTTGGTTGTTTGGACATAAGAGACTCACGGACTTTCCTGCCCAGGATGGCTTTAAACCATGGTCGTCAGATCTCAGCCTCCGGAATCCAGGCATGAGCCATCGATGTTTTTAATAACTTAGTAAATTGTACCATTACAGCAGTTATAAATGATCATTATAACCTGTGTAATATATGTGTGTACGTATATATCAATGCATACATGTAGAAATATTTTATCACATTTTTGTATCTACAGAAATTTATGAAATCATCATTCATTATAAAACAAAAAGGAAAAAAAGTTAATAAGGATCAAAACAAAGGGAATCATCACACGTTTCTTGTTGTTGAATGGAATGTGAATTTTGAGAATCAGTTTGGGAAAACCATCTCTACATTAACAAAATAGATAATAGCTATTAATTCCAATCCATCTATTTTCACATATTGTGCATCCTCACACATTAGTGTCAAAATCAAAGCACACATTTTTGCCTTTGTATTTAAATCACCTGTTGTAATTTAGGTGATAGATGAAGTAATCAAATAAAGATTAAAATAATAGTATGTGAGGCTATGAGTTAGAGCTGAAAAAGATTTCAATATGATGATAACTTAAATTGCATATTTCTTACTTTTACTCTCTTGTCACGTCCCGCATTCTCACATTAGGATTGCATAGAAGGTTCTCACTAAATTATATGTACAATTATGAAAAAATATATTGAAAGAATATGGGCACAGTGTGTTTTAGCTTATTGAGACCTGTAAGGAGTAGTGTGTTTTTGAGGACTTGAAAAACGTTGTGATGGAGATGAAGGAAGGCATGTGCTTATTCTGGAAAACTGTCTAGAGGATTGCTCCCAGAAAGATAGTGATGAATTCTTCCAAAAGGTTACAATGAAATCACTTTCAGAAGCATGTTCACTGCTACACTATTCACCATAGCCAAGTTATAGACACAGCCCAGATGCCCTTTGGTGGAGGGATGCTTGGAGAAAGTATGGTACATATACATAACTGGATTGTACCCATCCATTATGAAGACTGTTAAATTATTTGCAAATAAGTGGATATATCTAAAAATATGTTAAGTAAACTAAGTCAGAGCCAGACACACAAGGGAGCCATGTTCTGTCTCATATTTGGAAGCTAGAACTTTATACAAGTTTACACAACAATATTAACCAAAGCATGCTATTTGCAGAGGGGTATTTAAAAGGTGTAATTTCTTATAAAATTGAACTTTTAATCCCACAAAATCAATACTAGGAAACTATCACTTGGAAGATGTGAGGGGAAGTCAAAAGGAAGGAATAAAGAACGTGATGGAGGAAGAGAATGAAGGCCGATAGAATGAAACTAGAAAAACATTAAAGTGGGGGTGAAATTTGGAAGGGTGAGTGGAAGTTATATAAAGATCCATTGTACTTAAAACTGATTTGTTGAATGGAAATTCCCTTGTACAACTGTTTAAGATAATGAAAAATAAAATTAAAAACAATGGAGACATCTGTTCTTAAATTGTGTTCTCTTAAACCTTGACTCAATATAATAGTTTCCTCCTCAGAAATTTTCTTTGCAGTTATTTTCCTCATAGTGACAGAAAAGTGACCAATACAACGAATATCAATACATCACATTGCACATCATAAAGATACACAATATAAAATCTCAGTAAAATATTAGAATTCATTACATGATAAAATAACAGGTAGAATGTGCCAAAAGCTAATTGATTTTTTTCCAAGTACTTAACCTATGATATCTAATTTAATCCTCACAATAATTCCATAAAGTGTAACTATTTCCATTTTGAACTCTCAGATAATGATATTGAAGTCTTTAGAGTTGGAATTACTAGTACAACATTGCACACATGGTAAGTGTTAGCCTAAGGTCCATCTCCACTGTATCAAATAACTTCATTCTATTTTATGACTAAAATACCAGCACTTAGTCTACTAATTCTAGGAAAATTACCCAGAATTATTGTGTAGACTCTAATAATATTTCACTTTGTTAGAAAATAGGTAACTGTAATATGAAAACTCCACGGTCATAATCAATTTACACCTCCCTTGTGAAAGGAACTGCTAAACTATAACGTTCTTGATTTCTAGCTCAAAATAGTAAAAATCGTATTTTACCCATGACTCAACACTGCACTGCCTGGGGACGCCATCTCTGGTTAACTCAGTCTTACTGAAAGAATGACCTGCCCAATTCCTGCTGGAAACAGACTGCAGGGCTTATGGACCAATCATTTCCACATTGTAGCTCACCTAAGTTGATTACCATTAGACCTATTTTGATTGCTTTTGATACCCAACATTTTGAGAGAAATTTACAACTTTAAAATGCTATTAAAGGAAGACTGATATAAAAATCACATTTGAACCCAGATAAATATTTTACCTTTCATATACGCAAAAAATGCAGTCTGACCTATCATTAATGTTAGAAGCGAGAGGTTAAAAATTATAGACACCAAGACCTAAGCAAGAATTAAAGACTCTCCAACTTGTGAATACAATTGGTTTAAAAAGATATCAAGAAAATTTTTGCCTGTGCCATGGAAACCTAGGGTTTCTCCTATTCCATCCAGTAATGTTTTCAGAGTGTCTGCTTTGAATCCGAGGTCTTTGATCCATTAGGAGTTGATTCTGGTTCAGGGTGATACAAAAGGATCTAGCGTTATTTTTCTACAGCAGTTAACCAATTTTGCCAGCACCATTTACTGAAGAGGCTGACTTTCTTCCATTCTTTTTTTTTTTTTTTAGCTCCCTTATCGAAGATTACATGGTTATAGGTCTTTAAGTTCATTTCTGGGTTTTCCATTTTATTCCATTGGTCCTGAGGTCTGTTCTTGTGCGGTACCAAGATATTTTGATTACTATGGCTTTGTAGTAGAGTTTGAAATTTGGTATTGATATTCCTCCAGCATTTTCTTTCTGTTAAGTATTGTTTTTGTTATTCAGGGTTTTTATTGTTCATATAAATTTTGGGATTGCCTTTTCCATTTCCTTGAAGAATGAGGTTGGAATATTGATAGGTATTGCATTGAATTTGTAGATAGCCTTGGGAAGTATTTCCATTTTCACAATGTTGATCTTTCCAATCCAGGAGCATGGGATTTTGGGCCATTTTTAAAGTTCTGTGTTGATTTCCTTTTTCAGGTTTTTAAAGTTTTCATCATAGAGGTCTTTCACTTCTTTGGTTAAGTTAATTCCTCGGTATTTTATTTTTGGTGGGGCTATACAAATGGAGTTGCTTTCTTAATTTCAGCTACACTTTTCTTATTATTGGCATATATAAAAGCCATTGATTTTTGAGTGTTTATTTTATACCCTGCTACTTTGCCAAAGTTTTGAATCACTTTCAGTAATTTGGGAGTGAAGTCTGTGGGATTCTTTAAATACAAGATCATGTCATCTGCAAAGAGGAAAAGTTTTACTTCTTCTTTCCCTATTTGCATCCCCTTTATGTTTCCCTCTTGTCTTATTGCTGTAGCTAGGCATTCTAATATTAGATTGAAGAGAAGTGGAGAGAGTGGACATCCTTGTATCATTCCTGAGTTTAGAGGAAATGGCTTTAGTTTTTCAGCATTGAGTACAAGGCTGGCTGTAGGTTTGTCATATAAAGCCTTTATTGTATTGAGGAATGTTCCATGGATTCCTAATTTTTTAAGAACCTTCCTCATAATGGGGTGTTGGATCTTGTCAAATGCTTTTTCTGAATCTATTGAGATAACCATGTGATTCTTATCCTTGCTCTTGTTGATGTGATGAATTATATTGTTTTTCGTATATTGAACCAGCTTTGCATCCCTGAAATGAATCTTGTTTGATAGTGGGGTATGATTTTATTAGATGAATTATTGTGGTTGATTGGCCAAATTTTGTTGAGAAGTTTTGCATCAATGTTCATCAATGATATGGGTCTATAATTATCTTTCTTTGATGATTCCCTGCATAGTTTGGGGATGAGGGTAATTAAGGCTTCATAGAATTAATTCAGTAGTGAACTTTCTCTTTCAATTTAATTGAAGTGTTGAAGGAGTATTGTTGTGAGATCGGCTATGAAGGCCTTGTATAATTCTGCTATAAAACATCTGGTCCTGGGCTTTTCTGTGATGGGAGGTCTCTTATTGCTGTTTCTATTTCAATGCTGGATATGGGCCTGTTAAGATGGTTTAACTCATCTTGGTTTAGCTTGGGCATGTCGATATTTGCTAGGAAAAGGTGAAGTCTGCCAAGTTCTCAAACTTATTAGCATAAAGTTTTGAGAAGTATTCCCCTATAATGTTATGAATCTTGATTGTTTCTCCGGTGTTTCCATTCTCATCTCTAAGTTTATTTATTTGGTATGTTCTCTTTTTTTCTAATAAGATTAGCTAAAGGTGTGTCTATTTTGTAAACTTTTTCAAAGAACTATCTCTTTGTATTGTTGATTCTTTCTATGGATTTTTTGGATTCTAATTCATTTAATTTTGATTTAATTTTAATTATTTCTTTCCGTCTACTAGATTGAGGTTTATCTTGCTGCTCTTTTTCAAGGAGGCTTAGCTGTCTCATTAAATTGTTGGTTTCAGATCTCTCCAATTTATTGATGTAGAAACTCAGACCTATAAACTTGCCTCTGAGTACTGCCTTTGCTCTATCCCAGAGGAGCTGGCAGTTTGTGTGCTCCTTTTTGATGAATGTCATGAACACTTGAATTTCGTTTCTAATCGCTTCCATGACCCACTGGTGGTTCAACAGTGTTTTTCAGCCTCCATGTGTTACAGGACTTTCTTTGGTGGCTTTTGGTGTTGAGTTCTAATTTGATTCCCTTTTGGTGTGAGAGAATGCAAGGTATTACTTTAATGTTTCTAAATTTGGACAAGTATGCTTTGTGAGCTAAAATGTGGTCTATTTTGGAAAATGTTCCATTGGCTGCTGAGAAAAACGTGTATTCTAATATTGCTGGGTGAAATACTCAGTAGATGTCTGTTAAATCTAGTTGATCTATGCAGTTGTGTAGGTCTGCGGTTTCTCTGTTGAGTTTTTGCCAAGTTGATCGATCCAGTGGGGATAGTGGTGTGTTAAAGTCCCAAAACAATTAATGCCTTTGGATCTATATGAGATTTGAGGGAAAGTAGTGTTTCTTGGATATATTTGGCTGCTCCGTTGCTTGACGAATACAGATTTAGAATTGTAATTTCCTCCATAAGGAGAGTTCCCTTAATTTGTATGTAGTGAACTTTTTATCTCTTCTAAGTAATTTTAATATGAAGTCTATTTTATCTGCTATTAGGATAGTAATTCCTGCCTGTTTATGGGGGCTATTTGCTTGGTGGATTTTGTTCCAGTCTTTCACATTCAAAATGTGTTTGTTTTTATTAGCAATGTGTGACTCCTGAAGGCAGCAGATAGAAGGATCTTGCTTTTTAACCCAATTAGACAGTTTATGTCGCTTAATTAGAGAGTAAATCCCGTTAAGATTGAGATAGGACTCTGAGCTATTTGGGAGTTCCTGCCTTTGATAAAATGGCAGGTGGATAACACCTTCTTGTGGGCTGAGACAACTGGGTTCTTCCTATGGTTCTTGGATTCTCAATTTTGGTGTGCTTTCTTAGTTAGCCTTTATTGTGGTCTTGTTGGTTTTCTAGGTGTAGGTCATCTTTAAGTATCTTTTGTAGGGCTGGATTGGTGGAGATATATTGTTTCAATTTTCTTTGCTATGAAAGGTTTCTATTTGACCTTCGGTTATGAAGGAGAGTTTAGCTTGTACAGTATTCTTTCTAGATAGTTGTTTGTCTTTAGGGCATGGCATACATCATTCCAGGCTCTTCTGGCGTTAATTGTCTCTGCCGAGAAATCTGAGGGGATTCTCATTGGTTTCCCTTTATAGGTGATTGTTCTTTTCTTTTTGACAATTTTATGGACCTTTTCCTTGGTCCGAATTTATCTTGTGCTGATTATAATGTGATGGTGGGATGTCCTGTTATGGTCTGGTCTACTTGGAGTTATAACAGATTCTTGTATCTGAATAGGTCTATCTTTTTGCATGTTTGATAAGTTATTTGCTAGGATCCTGTTAAACAAATTTCCTAGACTATTAACTTCTCTGAAGAGGAAAGAAGGATGACCAATAGACACATGAAGAAATGCTCAACCTCCCTAGCCATAAAAGAAATGCAAATCAAAACAACATTGAGATACCACCTCACCCCAGTTAGAGTGGATATAATCAAGAACTCTAGTAACAACAGATGCTGGAGGGGATGTAGACACACAGGATATTTACTACGTTGTTGTGGAAGTGTAAACTTGTTCAACCACTTTGGAAAGTAGTATGGAGGTTCCTCAAAAGACTCCACCTAGAGCTCCCCTATGACCCAGCAATCCCACTTTTGGGCATTTACCCAAATGATCACAAACAAGACCACTATAAAGCTACCAGCACAACTATGTTTATTGCCGCATTATTTACGGTAGCTAAGATATGGAACCAAAACAGATGCCCCTCAGTAGATGAATGGATCAAGAAAATGTGTTATATATACAAAATGGAATTCTATGCCTCCATCAGAAAGAATGACATTGCCCCATTTGTTAGGAAATAGATTTGCCTTTCTTTTATGAAGAAAAGACATCAATTCTATTGCATTTTTAATGCCTTATGATACTGAAGATTAAATTATAAACTATTAAAGCTTGAAAATAACTCATTTTCTTAGGAGTAGGACACAAAAGACAAGCTTAATCCATTTTAAAATACCCTTATTTATACTACAAATTCACTCTTATAACTACAAAGATTCTAAAAATAAGAAGTGCAGTGACACAAATGAAATAATTTAACTGAATCATCTATTCAAAGGACTATGTTAATAGAAAACCAAGTTATAATAATAGTTAGCTTACCTAAGTCACTTACATCCTTTTATTCTATTTTATTTAGTTTCATAAGAACTGGTTTTTCATAAAATGATGCACAAATCCTATATACCCACTTACATTTTCAGATTTTAACAATATTTATTTCAGAAATGATTTTTGCTCTATAGTCAATGAACTTAAATAATACTAAAATATTCAAAGGGTCTTCAGAAATTACAAGACTCACTCTGGGATGTTATTTATATTGGAAAAGATTCGAAAAGCCTTATTTGTTAATGTTGTGATAGTTACTCCCATAAAAGAAACATTAGTGAAGATCTCATTGCAGGTACAAAACAACTTCAAATGCATCCACAATCTGGAGGTGACACATGCTTTTTGTTTGTTTGTTTTTGAAAGGTATATCTAACAAGCATATCCACAATACTGATTTTCAGTCAATATGATGGGATATTCAAACCTAATAAATACAGGGTAGATTATCTTAGTGAGAATAGATATGATCTTACGAAGAAAGTTGTTTTCAATAGAAATCCGGAAAGAGTTTATCCACTTTGTGTTTCATAGGATTAACCAGAGAGTAATACCTGTTTGGTCAAGTTGGCCAAACATACTCAATGCGTATATGTTAAAAGTATGACCAATTTAAGAGGTCAAATACATATTTTGTACTGACAGTCATCTTACAGAAATAACTTACTACCTAGTTATTTCTGTATCTTCCTACCTAACATATAAAAGGAATTGAAAGTGATCTCTTTTATCTAACTTAATTTTGTAAATATTTTGATTATGATGACATTATTTGACATATATATGTACAGAAGGGTGGTTCCAATAAAATGACATGACAGAATGCTGATAAATAAAAACATTGCAACACAGCTCTTTTCAACCTCACCCTGTCCACATTGGCAAACAACATTGCATCAGCACACGCGCACATATACATATACACACATGTGCGCACATGTACACACACATATACATTCAGAGTTTATCATACAAAAAAGTTCAAATAAAATATTAGTGGTTAGTACAAATGATAGTTTTCCTTATTAAAAAAAGTACACAATCTAGTCACCATGCATGTTTCATTGTACTTGCCTTTCCACAAATGACCACTTAATTTATTTTAATTAATTAATTAATTTGTTTGGTTCTAATACTAAGGCTTGAATTCAGGGCCTGGCTCTGTCCCAGAATTTGTTACTTTTTTGTTTTAGTTTTCTCAAGGCTAGCATTTTACTGCTTTCCCACAGCTCCATTTCTAGCTTTTGCTGGTTACTTTCAAATCAGAATCTAATGGCGTTTTTTTCCCCTGCTTTTTCTGGTTTCAAACCACAATCCTCAGATTTCATCTTTCTTATTAGCTAGGATTAAAAACAAAAGCCACCAGTGTGGCTTCTTTTTCCTCTATAGTTATTAATGCATATACTTATATAGTAATTTAAAACTGAGTGTATAGAAACAAGATGTATAGTGATGATATTGTCCTGTCAGAAATTCATGGTAGTAAATTTCTTCTTAAGGCCATAAACAAAAATTACCATGATATAATATAAGAGGACTCACTATTGAACATATGAGGTATAAGAGCTTTCTAATAGGTCCATTATTTATTGTTGCCCAACATTAGGAAAAAGTATAACGCAGTAATAAAATAGAAGTCCTTTGTATGACTACTTAAATTTCTTGTTTTTATAAAGACACACATTTTCATCTAAAATGAGTAGGCCTGTCTATTGTCTTCATGTGATTTTGATGATTGAAGGTGCTTAAAGAGAAGTCAAAATGTATTAGTAGTTCTTTGCTATCAATTAAATCTCACTTTTTCTTCCTGGAGAATATAATGATTAAAGCAATAATTCAGAATCAGCAAGCAATAGTTCAGAATCACGCTTCCAGTGCAAGTGGATCACCAGTAAGTAATCCTCAATACCATTTTCCACAAAGTTTTGTTACAGATACAATCGGCCTTCCTTCTCTAGCTGCTTTTCTAGAATAGACACATTCGTTCATTGTACAGGAAAAGTGTGATTTAACTGATTTGTCAGATCTGTTACTAGAATTGTCAAGGATTTATATTCTTGTCTGTAATTTAGTCAAAGCTATGTATCTTTGGGTAGGCTACTAAAATGTATTTACTAATTTCAAGTAAATACATAAATTCTATTTTCATCTCTTTTTTAAAAATAAAATTGTTTCCTCTATAAATTGATCAGAGGCATGGATGGAATTTGTGGCTAGCTAGGTCATTGTACATCTTTCTCTTCCTCTCTCTTTTTCATGGTTCTCATAGATAATATGATTGCTCCATAATTATCTTAATTTATTTTGCTTTTATATTTTTGCTTGCATCATTTCACTTTCTGCTCTGCCATTATCCCAATCATTTTCATAGAAAGCATTATTTCCTATTTTCTCATTCCTAGAATAAGCTGCACATGAAGACACCACTGGTCATCATTTTCAGCCTATAACTTTGAATATAGAGGAAAATCTTTCTCTTTTCTCTATCAATTCCCTATTCACCAGTGAGAATAATTTAGAATAGAAAACATGGAAAAAGAGAAAACAAATCATGGTGAAAAAACAGAAGCAGAAAATTCATTGGATTTTTCTGACCAGTTCAACCAATGTGAATTATTGGGGAAATACATAGGCACCTCATTCCCAGTAGTACTCAAAGTCACTGGTTAGGCAATTCTGATGAAGACAAGGAACAAGATGAAAATGTGAGGAATGGTATCATTTGCAAGAAAAAAGATGGAGAAGGATCCAAGCAAATTTCTTCTTTGGGCTGCCGAAAATACTCAGCTTACTACAGTGTAGACACTACTTTCCAAAAAGGCCACTCATGTGAATATTAGGAATGAGGATGAGTACACCCCACTTCATTGGCAAGCCTACAATGGACACTTAGACATTGTCCATGAGTTGGTGGCTCAAGGTAGATATTCATGAAATAATTGCCGATGGCCGGACACCCCTGCACAGTGCTTATACATGGAATAATACCAGAATTGCTTCTTTTTTACTTCATCATGATGCAGATACCAATGTCCAAACTAAATGCCTCTTGACCCCCTTGCATCTTGCTGCTGGGAATAGAGGTAGAAAAAATATGCTGGATTGCCTTCTGTTGAACCATTTTATCAAACCAGGTCTGAAGAACAACTTGGAAGAAACTGCATTTGATATTGCAAAAAGCATAATATGTATCACTACATCTTTGAAGTTGTGGAAGGCTGTTCAAATTGTTCTCATATGTTGTAATGGTTCGGTTAAGTTTCTTAAATTTCAAAAATGATGGTCCATCTTTGTGTCCTTCCAAAATATTCTCACAATACAAAGTAACAGCAATATCTTACTGTAAAAATTCATGGATTCCATGGTATTCTTCCAAGTGAATTGCCTGACTTTGATATCAAAATGTATTCAAGACTTGTTTGTATATATCTATAATGATTTCTGCAGAGTTTGTGATTTTTTTAAATCAGAAATAAGTTTAACTTACCTGTTGAAATGAGTAGTAAAGAAACTAAAGATATTTCTGGTACTTGTCTGAAAAAGTTTATTTTAAAATAGTCTGTATTCTGTTTGTATAATGTCCAAAATCTATTTCATTCTCTCCAAATATAATACTTTGAATTCTACATTGATTTATAATATATAGGTTCATTAATAAATGTGTCCTTTCAGATTGCATTCCATATAGTAACAGTTTAAGATTCCGTTTTTCCTAGGTCCTTATAGTATTTTATTTCTTTGGGATAAAATGACAATGTTATCTAATTTCAAATGTTTTGTAAAGGTTATGCTATGTAAAGGCCTTTCTAAGATGAAGAGTTAATACACTGAAAACAAACTTTTAATTCTATGAACTAAATGTATTCTTTCACTTGTATCTTTGTAATCAACTTTTTAATAACTGTTTTTCATTTCTTGAATCCGAAGAATACTTCACAAATTTCCATATCATCCTTGTGGAAGTGCCATGTAATTCTCTGTATTGTTGCAATTTGGGTAGATGTGCTGATGAAGCATGTAGTATCTTGTAAATTTAGGTAGTTAATGATGCAATCTTAATATAGGCATATATCTTTCGTTGCCTATTTGTAAAAAGGAAACCTTATTGTTCCTAGCAATGCTATTGATCTTATTTCCCTAAAATTCTGTGTAGAGTGGGGAAAAAATGTATATTGTTTAATCGATTGCTCACATTTCAACCTTTTTTGTCAATGACTATTTTAAGTCTTTTTCATTTTAAACCTGATCATACTTTGAAGCCTTTATAGCTAGGTCCAAAGGTGATGGCTTTTTCAAGTACTTATTTGTCCAACTGAGTTAGATTTGTGGAGCTAAGGGATTCAAAGTAAGCTTTGCTCAAGAGCTACTTCTAAACTTGTGCAGCTTAAAATGTCCCAAATGAGGTCTTACTGGCACAAATGTCTCCCTGACCCTTTCTCATTCTTCCATGTAGGAACAGACCAACCAGAGTATCTTACCCTGACAGCAAAGATTGTCTTACTGCAACAAAATTAATCTTAGTTACAAGGGATCATAGAGAGATGAACAGTTCAGACAGCACTGTTCAGACTAGAAGGCATTTTATCAAAATATAATTGTTTATTATATATATCATTTCAAAAGTAGCTAAAGCCAAGAAGGTGAAAAATCATTCATATGCATGATTACCTAAAGTCCTGGTCTGTCTACCTTCCAACCAGGCAGGAACTTACACTACAGCATTTACATCACCAAATATTTCCATAGCTGCAGGAGAAGTCCATATATTTCTCCTCGATTTTAGGCCTTAAATTGGTAATGTTTTTATCACATTGTTTCCTCTTGCCTCCAGTCTGTAAATCTACAAATGGTAAATCTTTAGGCCTAACCCTACCAAACACTGAGGTAGAGATAATGGAATAAAACTTTAAAACAGAGTTGCCTTTGATATCCTAACAAAAACAGAACAATGCAAAACATGTGCCTTTTTATTATATTACATATAGTTATATAATTTATACTTATATGTGCTGATTCTTTATTTTACACAGTGAAACTTACTAGAATCAGTTGATAATTTGAGAAATAAATTTATATTTATTTATTCCAATAAATACAATTGGAATATAAATAATTAGGTTTAGAGTATATATTAGAATATAAAAGTATCAATGCAATGTCTTTGGTATTAACTTGGGATACCTTCTAAATATTCTTGGTCATCTTAATTCACATGGTAAAAAAACAATGTTGTTTTCCTCTAATCTATAAGGGATTTTACACTGCTGCTCTGTTTATTGTTTAACTCTCTGGTCCCAAACTGTTTTCTCCATATTTTTGAATCATATTTTTGTACCCAAATTTTGCTGATGTTATTTCGAAAAAGTATTATTCTTTTGCAGGACCCAGGGTTCCTAGTATCCCAGGTCCCAGTTATCCACATCATCAGATAAGAAGGGCAAGACGTCTCACCTAGGCCCATGCAATATGCCATCAGAAAGTAATTGAAGACCCATCTCAAATTCTCATTTCCTATAATATTTCAGGTCCTCAATTCCTTGAGACATAGGAATTAGCAGTAAGCAATTGTGAAATGCAAGGCAACATAAAGATGAGATAAAAAAAAATCTGAGAGAAAGTACTGTAATTCAAATTTCTAATTTACAGATGACCAGCCCATATGAGTGAGCAAGATCACAAATTTCACAAGATTACTTTTAATACCTCTCTCCTAACGATTAATGAAATATTTCAGTCCAGCATATGTAGGCCAAAAAAATAGTTCCTGGAATGATAGATCCATAATTGGTCTACCAAGGCCAGAAAAATTTGACTTAGAGGTCAAATATAATTCAGAAAAAAACATTAATTGAGAAGATACTTAGTGCTTCAAAACACTGGTACTTCAGTAAAACTTGGTTCTGTAGTATAAAAATGTTGTCATTCTCAATCCAATGATAACCTACATTTAATCTCCTGAAAGTATACTCCTTTTCAAATAAACTTTTTAAAATCACATTCGCCAAAATAACATTTGACAAGTAGATGATACTTACTGACATTAAAAGTTTTTCAAGTGGAGGGAGCAATTTACAATAGAGTGGATTTATTTACCCAGCACTAATGTCAAATAGTTTCAACCATTCATTAAACTGTAGAAATAATACCACCCAACCTTTGTGTTGTTCAGTAGGTGCCTTGCAGAAATGTGTTAAATAGATCAGCCTCCCATGTTTCAAACCCAAACATTAGCTAATAAAGTAAATTTCATCACATAATGAGGTACATTTTAAAAAGTCACAAATAGTTGCCTTATCATATGTTGTTTTATGTTTTCCCTGTCTGTCTAACATAGTAAAAACTATGACTTGAAGTCTTGAATACGGGTATTCATCAGAGATGTGACAAACAAAAAATCTGTCTTCTATATCTATCATATTTGTCTTTGGTAGTAATTATTATTTTTCTTTTTTTCCAAAACATATAGGTAGCAGAAAATACTATCCCACGTAAAATAAAATAATCACAAACCATTGTACAAAGGCATTTATAAAAATTGGTAGTTAGGAATACATTCTAAGCCATTTTTAAACTTTCTTGTTGACTAAAGATTCACGTCTCCAGACTTGCGAATTTTTATTGCAGATGAATGAATTATGGAAATAGAAGTTGACATAAGTTGAAGTCTTTGCAGGATTGAAACTCCATGGAATGTGTATAAACCTTTAAAAATATTAACAGACATTTTAAGAGAATGACTATCTGGAAGATGAAACCAGAGAAGAATAATAGTAAAGACATAGAATGAATGAAAAATGGAACAAGGGACAAGTACAGCTAGAATACTCAATGTACACATGTGATAAAGGAAGTAGTAAATCGGAAATAAATCTTGGAGAAGGGGTTGGTTCAGAATGATAGAAGGAGTAACTCTGATCCAGGAGCATTGGACAATTAGATGGACATATTTAATTGTAACATACTTGCACAAGCTTTTGAAATGCAGCTTAAAAACACAACAAAAAAAACCAAAATCACACAAAAATTACAACCAAACAGCAATCTCAACGAGTTTGAATATAACCTCTCAAAATTTTAAGCAGTTAATGAAGGCAGTCTTGGGAAAGCAAAAAAAAAACTGTTCAAAGAGGGCAGTACGGGGTAGGGGAGAATTTTGAACAGATTTAAATAGATTGTCTAAGGTTATAAATCACCTACATCTGCTGCAAATATTTTCTTCTTCGAGTTCTCTTTGTCTGAACTGGATCCTCCAGTCCTGAACCGCACTTGATAGCTTGTGAAGATAGAATGATAGAAACAAGATCAAGAACCCATTACTCCACTGGAGAAAAAATAATCCTCTGTTTTCTCGCATATCTCTTCATTACTATATTTTCATAATTTTAAGTCAAGTGATTTTGAATTATATCTTTCCTTCTTTTTTCTGGCAAAGTAATTGGTCAAAGTAATTCACTAAATATTATCTGCCATTTTTTTCTATCAATCTGTTTACTTGTCCAAGCGAGTACATTAAACTTCCCCCTTGCATTTGGTTGCCACGAAAACCCAACATCTATGATAATGAGGACAAACTCTAATGTAAAACTTTGTCTCCAAAAAACCAGTCCAAGAAGCTGTGATCACAAATATTTAGGATTCTTTTTTCTTTTACCTTGAAATTCTTCTTGTGTCTAAAGTGCCCACAAAAATAAATACTCCACCACTTTTTGCTTCAATCACTTCTAACCTCAAAGATGTATTTTGCTAACAATATGCTTAGAGGAAACAAAAAAAATACTCCACTTTTATCTTCTCTCTTAATATTCTACTTAGATACCATATCAGGAACAGTGAAGTTATTCTTTGGAAAATTATTACAATAGATTATTTTTTGTCTTCATTTTGCATTTGCTCAACAAGTTGTTGAGCAAATAGAGAAGAATAGAGTTAAATCACCCATTTCTTGGATGACAGTGTCTGTTACAAAGGACAATGCTTCTATGTCCTACTTCTATGTCCTCTTCTTAGCTCTTGCGTGATTTCCAATTAATCACAGATTATTGGCTTCAAGTCTAGTGAAGCTGAAGGACTATAAGGCCTCCCCCACTGCTACATCTTCATGGTTTCTCTTTTAAAACTCTTTTATTTGGATGTGGAATTTATTTCCATGTCTTCGTTCAATCTATTCCACATTGTAGTGAGGCAAATACGCTCTGTAAAATCATTTTAGGTAGCAAAAATATTATGACAATCTATATCAAAAAGTTTTGGCTTCTTTCCACTGCTTAGGCCAATACACTGAGCTACGGCTTCTAAGACCACATTTTCTTACCTTTTCAATTTGCTCAATTCTTTTCTGATCCCAAAACTTTTTGCCGAATGTAATAAGAGAAGTCCTCACTATCTCATGTTAATAAGGATATTATGTTTTTGTGAGATACTTAGAAATATGAAATCATTGGTTTGAAGTATCCAATCAGATTTTTTTCTCTTTTTCAGTATTTCACATGCAAAGGCATTTTGGAAAATATTACAAACAGAAAAATGTATACCCAATACCTTCTTTCATTGTGGAGGGCACTTTCTCCCTAAATATTTGGACTCAAATTATCTTTTTCAGAGAATTACTGTTTGATAATTAACGGTCAATGCACAAATTTTGATATCTTATTTTTTAAAGAAGTTTGAATTTAAATTACACTACAACATTGTTTCACATAGTAAGAGTATATTTCCTGGGTAAGGACAATTCTCAAGGAAACCTACAGGATTGATAGCAAGGTTTCTGAGGTTTGTTTGTTTAATGTAAAAATGAGCCATCTTTACCCACATTGCTCCCTCTCAGTTAAGTCTCCATGGATTTCTTTGCATGAAAGCCTTTTTTCCCAGGCAATTTTAAATTTTCTTCATAGGCTATGTTGTTAAAAACTTTGAACAATTAAAATTTACCTGTCATAATTTTAAAACTCTTTTGAAATTCCTTTATCAGTATCGCGAATTCACCAACGCTAATTCCAACTTTACCATCAATAACAGTTAAAATGTTGTTTTCATGACATAGTGTCCATGAAACTATTATTTTCCAGTGGCTTTGTTATGCATATATATGTCCATGTAAGCTGATGCTGAGCAAAATGAACTCCAAGATATGGAAACAGATTTTTATTTACAATTGTTGTTTTTAATGTACTATGTAACTTCTATTTTCTTTGACCAAGGACAAACCAATTTAATAGCAATACTCACAAAATAATATGTTGGAAATGTACATTACAACTTGTGAGGAGTATTGGGGTGAAAGAAATTTATGAGAAAAATGAGAGAGGGGGGTAACAAGTTTGAAAAGACATGTATTCAGTACCTTACAATTACTGTAACCACACTGTACATCACTTTGCTAATAAAAAATTTAAAAAATAAGCTGCATGAAATAAATATCATGGATTAGTATAATAAATACTATTCTTTATGTAGTAACTTTTTAAAAATCAATACTAGCTGGCATCTAATTTGAATTAATTATCCCTTTTTAATCAGAGGATCATCAACTTGAATGTTATCCAACTTGACAATATTTTCACAATATACTTGCCTATATTTTCAAAAAAGAATAAATATAGTACTTTCTCATGCTAAAACCGAAAACAGATTAATTCTGGTGAAACCCGTAACTTTTAAAAGTAAATAAGTTGTTAAGAAGACAGGATATATGTGTTCTTCAAATTCCTATGACTAATAACTACTCATTTTCAAATTCTGAACATTCTATATCTGAGAGATTGAAAACAATACGTGTTTGCATGTTATATAATTCTGCAATAGATGCAGTTTCCAATGGGGTGATACAGATTGAGAAGTCGACAGAAAAATAGCCACATTCTGGTAGAGGTTAAAACTATGAAACATTTGTAATAATTAATTCTTTAAGAGTAAGCAATTGTTTATCAAAGTAAGCTATTATTTCTATGACCATCAATCCCAAGATTTATCTCATAAAGTCATCCTAGCCCAACAGTTTCCAACTTGTATGGTGCACCTCAAAATTCCCTTAATTCACATCACAAATAGCTTATCTCTATTGTGAAATAATACTACACCTCTGTGTGATGCCCTCCTTGTTTTGGAAAGAACACCTCAATAAAGTGGGTTCCATAAATTTTACCCCCAGTGGTATTCTTGACATCAGAACACTTGTAAATATTATTTATATTTTATAATTTTTTAACTATCATAGATATTCAGGATGCTAAGATGGGAAGATTACAGTTGAAAGTCAACCCAGGCAGGAAGGTTCCTTAGATTCTTATCTCCTATAAACTTCTCAGAAAACGCCAGACACAGGTGGCACTGAGGTTGAAGTGGTAGGGCACAAGCCTTGAGCAAAAACAGGCTCAGAGACAGTGTCCAGGCCCAGAGTTCAAGCCCTAGGACAAACCAATAAAACAAAACAAAAATAAAAACAAACCTCAAAGCTAGCATTTTTCTCAATGTATAAAGAGGCACGTAATTAAGGAAATTGCTTCCTGTGTTACATATATGTAGAAAAAAGAATATGTCACACAATTATTCTCTTCATACCATGTTATACCAAAGATTCAAAAAATGCTATTTTTCTTAATTTATAAATTAATTTCATCCATTTGTTGGCAACTCTGTCTATATTATTCACATTATCATTTTATATATGAACTGATGGAATTATCTCTTAAATAACTTTTAATTATAACTCTTTTGAAAGAATCTTCTAGGCAAATAGAATGTTAGAATCATTTGTGAGTTTTTCAATTAAACACTCTACTTAAAAATAATTTTGTAGTATCATATAGAATATGAAATTACAAACAAAACCAAAATATTTATTTTAAATCTACGTTCTAATTTAGCAAAATCTACATAGTCTTACATTAGATGAACTTTGCTTTTTCTCCAGGGATACCCTTTTGTAATCCTTCATCATTTCTTTGGAATCCAAAAGAATGATGATTTTTTACTTTTTCAAATTTTGGATGGGAATCATGAGCCATTTTGCATCTAGGAATGTTCTGTAAAGTAAAGAGCATTTAAAACACAACTGAATATTATATATGTGTTGCATTTCAATAGGAAACTTGACTTCTCAAACCATAATGACAATATTAGCCCAAACTTCCAACTGTGTATTCCTTTCTTGACTGGTTTGCTTTATTAAGACAAAATTATACTACCTGGTCCAAAGAAGGTATCACTACATAATTCCAATCTCTAATCTGCTAGAATTCTAGGCTTGTATCACATTGCCCTGCCTAGTTGGTTGATTTATTTAATCTAGGTAGAGACTAGCAATTCTAAACTTCTCCAGTGATGTTATCCACCAAAGTGACTGCTCAGACTGTTTATCTACTATTTTCAAAGATTTTCTAACATTTCACACAGGATATGAACATTTTCAGATGCACCTGAATGGGTCTCTGATTCATTCCTCCATGGATCTGATCCCTTGAATTATGATTACTTGACTCTCTTACTATATCTCGTCCCTACCTATGTAATATTCTCAAACTTTTTGAAGAATTTCACTTAAGACTTTCTAATATAAAAAATTATCACTTGATTCTAGTCTTACTCAGGACATATTTTCTATTGTTTTCTAACTTTTCTACATATTCTGAGAGTTGTTTCATTTGTGTGTGCACATATAAGTGCCTCTGTGTGTATGTGTATATTTGTATACATGTATGCAAAAGTGTCAAGCTCTTATTCATCAATCTTGCTCATCAATCTTGTTCATGACTGGTATTCCATCACCTGAGCCATTCTTCCAATTCAGCTTTTGGCTGCTTAATTATAGGTAGTATCACAAAGATTGTTCTGCCCAGGCTGTATGCAAACTGATATTCCCAGACTCCTTTACATTCTTAGGTTTTATTTTTCTAGGAGTATCAACTTTTAAACTAAAACATTTTTGTGAATGCAAAGTCTAAGCTGTAGCCCAGATTTTTAACTCAAGAATTGATATAAAGATAGATGAACATACACATTACATATGCTGAGTGTACATTGTTAGAAATGTGATCTTAAGCTGGGTGGCAGTGAGATCTAAGGATTGAGGTTCAAAGCCAGACTGGGTAGGAATGTCCTGGAGACTACTTTCTCGAATTAACTACCAGAAAACTGGAAGTGACACTATGGCTCACGTGGTAGAATATTAGCCTTGAGCCAAATAGCAGAGGGACAGTGCCCAGGCCGAGTTCAAATGTCAAAACCACCACCAACAAAAAATATAAGTAAAGAAAAATAAATGTCAGCCACCGGTTCATTGCTAATATAATCCTTGCTCTCTCAAGATGGACATTTTTTTTTCCTAGTTAAATTCATGCTCTTATATCTGACCTTTATTGGGGAAGAATTATTCTTCCATTCTACTTTTAACAAATTTGTGTGATTAGCAAGCATTATTTAGAAAGGGAGTGGCCTCATACTTCATGGTCCACGTAGGAGTAATACTTTCTCTATATCACTCCCGTAAATCTACATACTGGACTTGGAATTATTGTTTCAATGTTGTCTTATTTGTAGAGTCTTCTATAGTGTATTGAACCCTTATACTTAAACACAAAACTTCTCTTTCTCCTATTATTGCTATTGTTTCTCTTACTGTTAACTCATGTGCACTTGGGAAATAATGCATAGCATCTACACTCACAAAAGAATGATTTGAGAACCTTCTTCCTATTTCAAATTTGCCTTAATTTACTGAGAACTTTAAAGTTTGAACTCAATGTACTCATGGATAATATATTTATAAGCAATATAAATTTCATATTTTCTCTTTAGTAACTTGTCTCTGAAACATGTGTTACCTTAGGTCCAAAGATATCCTTGTGTTATTTCAGTGAAGAAAGAAAACATTCATTATACCTCAAGCAGCACAATTGATTGTTACTTGAAGTAACTGTTACTGGATGTGGACACTGATCCCAGGAGAGGAATTGAAAATAGAGGAATGACAAAATTCAAGTTAACTTGTGCTTTCCTTTTTATTGTACAAGAAAAATATCCCAAAGCTTGAAGGAATCTCTGTCCCTGACTTGTTCGAGTGTGTTCTTTACTTATATGAAACTTTTCTGTAAACTTCTAGTTTAGAATATTACCAAAAGAAATAATATGCCATTTGAAGGCCAACATAGAACAAAAGGAAATAACGTTGTTTTAAAAGTGTTCTACTGCAAAGAAACAAAGTGATGGAGGTTTTAAAGTGTATTATGGATGGATATTTGAACCCTGAGATGATTCGCTTGTTGCAGGAGTCAGTTATCAATTCCTTTAGTCTGGTCCTGATTTCTCCATAGCAATAAGGATTCCAAAAAAGCAGGATCCAGTGAGCATGATCAGCAAAAGGAGCTTCTTCTCAGACTAGTACTCCTTTAAGGAGGGTCCCAAAGAAATATGTGGAGTTTTTTGCTTGTTTGTTTACTTTGTGTTGGTTCTGGGGCTTGAAGCCAGAGGCTGAACCCTGTCCCTTAAAAATTGTCTTTCCTGTCCACCTGCCCCCAAAGCTAGTACTCTACTGCTCGAACCAAAACTTTTTGGTCCTAATTAGCGATAGAGTTTGGCAGAGTCTTCTGCCTGGGTTGGCTTTGAACTAAAATATTAAGAAAGCTAAGTGACATCAACTGCATCGACTTCTCTTTTGAAACAAGAAATATTAAATGAAGTTTATTATAAAGCTAATATTTGACAGTTTTTAAAAGAAGAAAATGTCCAGCAAAGAAGCCATAACCTCAATAACTCAGCAAAAGTAGGTTCACTGAATAATTTTGGAATTATTTTTTCTGCTTGGGAAGATTATTGACATTTTCGTTCCTTTTGGGAAAACTTAAAGTCATATTTTCACTTATTTTATTGGTCGTGGGGCTTGATCTCTGATCCTGGGCATTGTCCCTCAGCTCTTCAGGTCAAGTTGAGTACTTTACTACTTTAGCTACAACACCGCTTCTGGGTTTCTGGTGGTTAAATGAAGATAAGGATCTCTTGGTCTTCCCTAACCAGGCTTGCTTTTTTGAACCACAATCCTCTGGTCTCAATTTACTGAGTAGATAGGATTACAGGTGTGAACAACCAGGAGCCAGCTCATATTTGCATTTATGTGCACTGAATGACACTAGCCAAAGAATGGAAATTTGAATCAAATGATGACATTGAAGCTTTTCAGAAACATTGAGGTTGCAATAAATATGTCCTCCTTTTCCATGTTGTTACATTAATGACTCATGAGCCATCTGTATAGATGCATTTAGTATCAGGAAATGTTCATAAATATAGAAAGAGAGATTTTTAGAAAGCAAACGAGATCAGATATGAAAGAACAGCACAGAAGCAGATACATTTATCTCACAGAGATTAAGAACTAGCGTAAGAGACTTAGAATGCTAAAGGCAACGAGGAGTAAGCCTAGTTGATAACTAGGACTTCAAAAACCAAAAATGGTTCTCTAGAAGAGTTTCTGGTATACCTTAGTTAATATCATTTATTCCTTGCATCTGAAGTTATTCCTCCTCTTCTGTTACAACTGTTACTTAGCCTCTACCTTTTTGGTGTCATGACTGACCAAAAAGTTTTCAAATCTCACTTAGACTACCCTTCTCTTTGTGATTAGCAGTGACCACACAAAATCTTAGAGTCTTTGAATTTCCAGAGTTAATCTTCACCTGACATCTAAGCACATTCCTGGCATTAATTGCTGTGACCTAATGAACAAAACATTTTTTTTCAACACAGTATCCTAATATAAGTAAAGTACATGACTTAGGGACTATTGTCAGGTGTCAGTATGGAAGGAGCAATTTTATATTCCAAGTATGGGTTCTAACCAAATGTATTTTGTTGTGTTTTGTTTTCTTTTTGCCAGCCCAGGGGCTTAAACTCAGGGCTAGGGAATTATTCCTGAGCTTTTTTTCTCTCTCTGAAGGCTAGCACTCTACCACTTGAGTCATAGCACCACTTTCAGTTTTTTTCTGTTTATGTGATATGAGGAACTGAACCCAGGGTTTTATGCATTCTAGGCAATCACTGTAACATGAAGCCACATTCCCAGAGCCCTAAATGACTTTCTTAAGTTGACATTATATTTTCATTCTGTAACTATGTATCATAATTTTGGCCAGGTGCTATAAAATGATGTAGAAACAATACAATACAATAAGTCCAGTAAGGCTGGATGGACAATGAATAACCCTTAAATTCTAGCCAGGGCACAGAGGGGCTTACCTCATGGAGCTGTTTCAACAGGCTGAATGAGACAGCTCCTGACCCACAGCCAACCTCCAGAAAGAGAGGGCCACTTTGGGTTCCAGCATTATGGGGACTCTGGGTCACTTCCTCCAGCACCCATTCAACCAGTTCCTGTGAGAAAGAGAAAGAAAGAAAGTCAGAATTACACAAGTCGGGTGCTGGTGGCTCAGAACTCTAATCCTAACTACACAGGAGGCTGAGATATGAGAATCATGGTTCATAGACAGCCCAGGCAGGAACGATTATGAGACTCTTATCTCCAAAGATCTACCAGAAATCTGGAAGTGGCACTATGGGCTGAAGTGGTAGAGTGCTAGCCTTGAGCTGAGGAGCTCGGGAACAACAACCAGGCCTAGAGTTCAAGCACCACGACTGACAAGAAGTGGACTTCCCACCACAAGAAGTGGACTGAATGGAACCCATTGTCCTAGGGAACATGGTAGAGAAGTCAGGCCGAGGTCCTGTGAAGTTGAGGTCATAAGAAGGTCACCTGGCTTTTCTGTGCCTTGGTTTCCCCAGCTGGAAAACTCAAGAGAGTGAAGGCTCCCCTCCTTTATGGGGATAGGGGAATGATGAAAGAGAGCCATTCTTTGTTTCATAATCCCACACTTGTTGTACGATTAGTAACAGGCCCCACCTGAGCCCTTTCCAGGTATCTTCCTGTCATATGCTCACAGAATTGCCAGCAGCCAAGAACTTTATCTGTATGCTGCTCCCTCTGTTCCTAGCCATGCTCCAGAGATCCCTCTGTATAAATGTTTCCTCACAACTCACCTGAGGAGACTGAGTTCTCATGGTTGAGGCCCTACATAGAGCTTCACCTGTGGTCAAGAATCGGCTGCTGTGGACTAAGAGTTTGGGTTAATAGATCTAAACTGATGACTGAGCATGGAGTTACATGTCTACCATCCCAACTACAGAGGACCAGGCCTGGTGGATCATACCTGTCACAGATACAAGGACCACTATCCAGCCAATCCTGAGCATATGTTGAGTCTCTACCTCAGAAATGCCCAAGACAGAAAGGTGGCCCCTCAGAGCCAGGGAGAGGAATTAAGCAGGGGCTCATGGTTACCCCAGAGTGGTGTCTGACCCAGGGTGGGGGTGTTGTTGGGGCAGCCACTGGGAGAAGCTGTTGGTGGCTGCTCCAGGTAGTGCGAGCAGCCTGGGTGGTGGCATTATGGACACATGGGCCCAGAGCAGAGGACCAAGGGCAGGGACCAGGTCAGGGCCCTAGGTTGGCTGGCAGCGCACCATTGCCAGAGTTTGAAACCCGGCACCTCAGGAAGGTAGGAAGGGGATTGGGGGGCCAGGGAGTGCATCAATTTCCTACTATACTCCAAAGTCACATTGAGTCTCTTGCTCAGCACTCAGTCAACTCTAAGTTCCTCAACTGCTGGTAGTGGTGTAAACTAACAGAGGGAACCCTGGTGCTACTGGGCAGCATGGAATGTGGGTGTGGTCACCATTCTTGTATCCCATTGGTCAGAAGGAAACATGAAAGAATGGAGATGTGGCCAGAATCCTGTGATGCAAGCAGCATGGGCAGAGTCAAGATGACAGCGGATCCCTTAGCACTTTTTCCATGGAACTCTGCACAATTCAGTTGGGGACAAGAGGGTGACCTGCTTTAGCTGGATGGCTGCACAGATAGTTGTATATGTTTATTTGTTCCCAGTCCTGACCTTGAACTCAGGATCTGGGCACTGTCTGTGAGCTTTTTTTTGCTCAAGGCTTATCCTCCACACAGGAGCCACAGAGCTTCTGGCTTTGTTGACAAAGAATTTGGACAGAGGTCTCAAGGACTTTCCTGCCTAGGGTGTCTTTGACCATTTTCCTCCTATCACAGCCTTGTAAGTATCAAGAACTACTTAGAGCTACTGGTGCCTGCCTAATTGGTCTTGCTGTTGTTCTTGGACAGACCAGTGAGTTCCCTATCCTTGGGTTGAAGTAGGAGTTGGAGCCCACAGTTCAAGTCCTGGTCCTGCCACCACCTCCAAATGGCAGGAGATCCTAAAAAACTTGTTCCCATCCATATGATTACCAATGGAATGTGATGTATGTCAAGATTGAAGGAGCATTTTTTGAATGATTCTAGGATAAAATTATACACAAATATAGGACACTGATTGATTTTAATTAATACTTTATGAAGCATTTAAACAATCACAGTAATAAAATGGAGGCCTAACGAAATATCTAAGAATTGGACATCACATAGTATAAACGTGCCATTTTTTCTGCCAGGACTGTGATTGGAACTCATTGTCTTGGTAACTCTGTTCCACTGTGCGGGAAGGGGAAGCTTGCCCCCTTGAAGTCAAGAAATTCAAGTCTGTTCCTTAGGCCTGAAATCAATCCCCACCTATAGAAAACGTCATATTCATGTACAATTCACATATATGATTTCTATTTATATACATATGTTGACTCCACATTGCATTCAGTGTAGTTATTTTATTTTTTAGTTTTATTCATGTATTGACCATTTATTTTATTGGCTATTATGGCACATAGAACATTGATTACATTGATTACATAGGATATAGGTCTGCATATGTATTCCACTTCATACCTGGCACCCAGGACATTCACAGAAAAGGAAAACATGTGTCACCATCAGTTTCTTACTCCATGATTCATTGTTTGGGAGTGCTGGCATCTGAACTCATGGCCTACAAGGCCAAATTAATGAATGGGTGAGTGTCAACATGCCATCCTGGGGCAAATTGAGCAGACAGGCAATTCCCAGGACCTGATATTGAGTCCCAGTGGTTAACAAAATAAGAACAGATTGACATGAAGATGGCAGCACGCTAATAAATATATAATTTTTAGAGTGCCAGAGATGTCTATACATTAGTCAGTTATATAGACTACATTCCTACCAATTCCTGGGTATTTATTATGCCTCTATATAATTAATGTTATTGTTTTCATCCATATACTATGAATGAAATCAATCAGTGTCCTGAAATTATTGCATTCCTGTAAGTAATAATATTCTTTTAATTCTTTATAAATAATAAATGAAATCAATGAACCTCCTGAAATGATGCTGCCTAATTTTATAGGAGCATGATTCACAATCAACTCATTCAACCATGACATTGATAACATTCCATTGTTATTCTTATGGATAGGAACCAGTTTCTTAGTATCTCTTGCCATTGGTTGGTGTCAGGACGGGGATTCGAAATCAGGGCCTATGTTGCTACGTAGGCCTACGGCTTCCCTGATAGTCTGCCAGCCTTCAGCAATGCAAGGTGAAGTACCTTTTGCAACAGTGTAATTCAGACTCAGGAAGGTCACCGTGCAAAGGAAGAAAATGTAAAAAGGCATTTTTCTTGAGCATTGTTTCTGCAAGACCTAGGTGACTAGGATCTCAGGAAGAGGTGTGGGTCCAGTGGCTGTATCCTAGCATACGGTGATAGAAGCTGAGGCAGAGTTGCCAAGACCTGAGTTCAAACGCGGTGCTGAGAAAAATTAAAAAAAGTAAATTAGTTCCCTGGCTTGCACTTCGTGCTGTTTATTCTTCCAGGCTTTGGATTTGAACTCAGGATCTGGGTAAATCTGCAGCAGTGTGGATGAAGGGGAAGATAACTGTACTTGAAGATAAAATCAGGCCTGTTCACTAGTCCTGAATTCAAGACCCAGCCCTAGAAACATATTATTTATACACATTGTAAAGATAGTATTTATACTTACCCATAGATGTTCAGTCCATACATGTTTTGTGTGGTTGTTCCTTGTATTTTTTGTTTTGATCATTTATTAACCATTGATTTTACTATGTTTTACTATTACCTTTATTACATTGATGACATCCTATCACAGAGCATCTAGATTTGTAGAAATGTTCTCCATCATGCCTGACACCCAGGATTCTCAGAGAATAGGAAACCAAGTTTCACACTCGGCTTTTTACTCCACGATCCACTTGTTGGTAGTAATGGGGTCTGAACTCAGGGCCAGCAGGACCAATTGTCCAATAAGTCAAAGTGAACACACCAACCTGTGAGCAACTAAAGAGCTAGGCCATTCCCAAGATCTTACATTGATCCTCAGGGGGTGGTCCAATATAGTCATAAATCCATAATTTAAACATAGGATCTATATTGACATATTTGGGTGGTCAGCATCTTGTGTTTGGTGCACTTCTCCTTTTTTTGTCTTTAATTCATGGAGGTATTTTGTATGTTACAAAATATGGTGACACGTAAAACTGTGCTGACATGAATGACAACCTGTTCCCATGGTTAGAGGTTTGCCTATGCATTCTCCATCATAGTTGAGACCCATGACTTTCACAGGAGAGGAAAACGTGTGCAACAACTGGCTTCTGATATCAGGATGAATCTTTTGTCAGCGTTGAGATTTGAACTCAGGTCTGGGTAGCTCTGTTGCACTTTGGGGGAAGTGAAAGCTCACTATCCATGAAGACTAGAATGTCAGGCCTGGTCCAGGGCCTGATTTGAAGCCCAGCACTGGACAAAATAGCAAGCCCACCTTTTATAAACATAGGATCTCTCTTGACCTACAGGTGTGGTATGCATCTTGCATTCAGTGTAGTTATTCTTTTTATTTTGTGTCTTATTCATGGATGTATTGTGTATTTTATTAAGTATGGTGACAGATATAACTGTGCTGATATGGATGACAACCTATTCCCATGGCTATAGAGTTGCCTATAGAGCATTCTCCATCCTCCCTGAGACCCAGGACATTCACAGGACAGGAAAACATGTGCAACCATAGGCTTCTCACATCAGAATGAATCTTTTGTCAGTGCTGGAATTTGAACTCAATGCCTAGCAATCCCAATTGGTGAATGGGTCATGGTGAGCACACCAGCCTGTGAGCCACTAAGGAGCTAGGCCATTCCTGGGACCTGAGATCGAGATCTGGTGGGGGCCAATATAGTCATACATTCATAATTAAACAGGGGATCTATATTTCCAAACATGGGTGAGTGGCATCTTGCGTTCGGTGTAGTCATTCTCTTTATTTTGTGTCTTATTCATTGATGTATTGTGTTTTTTCTTGAGTAAAGGATGGTAGATATAACTCTGGTGAATTGGATGACAACCTATTGCAATGAATATAGAGTTGTCTATACAGTCTTCCTCCTAGGTGAGGCCCAGAACTTGCACAGCACAGGAAAACAGATGCAACGACTGGCTTCTCACATCAGGGTGAATTGTTAGCAGTGCTGGCATTCAAACTCAGGTCCTAGGAGGCCCAACTGGCCAATGGGTCCACGTGATCACACCAACCTGTGAGCCACTAAGGAGCTGGGCCGCTCCCAGGAATAGAGATCGAGCCCCAAGGAAGTCAAAATATTCCTCAATGCATCATTGAAACATGGAGTATATATTCACATCTGTGTGAGGACTGCATCGTGCATTGAGTGTAGTTATTCTCTTTATTTTGTATGCTATTCATGGATGTATTGTGTATTTTCTTGAGGATATGGCGACAGGTATAACTGGGCTGACATGGATAACAACTTATTCCCATGGCCACAGGGTGGACCACAAATTCTCCATTATAGCTGAGACCCAGGACTTGCACAGGAAAGGAAAACAGGTGGAACGATTGGCTTCTGATATGAAGATGAATCTTTTGTCAGGGCTGGGATCTGAACTCAGGGCCCAGCAGGCCCAATTGGTGAATGGGTCCACATGAACACAACAGCCTGGGAGCCATAAAGGAGCTGGGCTGTTCCCAGGACCTAAGATTGAGCCTCCCTGGGGTGGGGGGGGAGTGAGAAGCATAATAGTCATCCATTCAAAAGCTGAAGGTATCATGCAAGTAAGTACATATTTGTATAGAGTAGGAGAGATGGTGACCTGTGATGGAATCCAATCTGTGTGACTACCGATTCTTAGATCTTTCCTGATGACTCCATTTCATGACAGTGATGATTATTGTCACACTTCCTCAACTGCTCTTTACAAATAATAAATACCCCATGAGTCTTGCCTATCATTTCCTACTCACATCATGCACGAACTACTCACTCAAAGATGAGATCGATTGCATTCCATGACTCTTCCTAGGTCCAGAAACGAGTATCTCAGGATCTCCGCCATTCCCTCCACATAGGGGGGCTGAATTCAAGCCTCAGGACTGGAAAAGATACTCCTTATAGACATTTTAAAGATAGGATTTATACTTCTGTCCAGATGTTCAGTCGACATTGTGTTTGTTGTGGCTATTCATTTTATTTCTTGTTTCATTCATTTATTTACCATTTATTTTATTGACTCTGATGACACCTATACAATTTATTTCATTGTTTACATCCTATCACATAGCATCTAGATTTTAGATGTGTTCTCCATCATACCTGGCAGTGAGAGGATCTGAACTCAGTGCCTATCAGGCCCAATTCATGAATGGGTGAGTTTGAGCATGGCAGCCTCTAGCCAATGAAGCTGTATGGTGGTCCGCAGGCACTGAGATTGACACCCAAGTTTGGCCAAAACAGCTATACATGAATAGGTAGATGGTGGTATACAAGTAAGTATATATTGGTAAAGAGTGCCAGAGCCATCTATCTATGATTTAATGACACCTACTACGTTCCTACTAACTCTTAGGTATTTATTATGCACCCATTGGAGGAATATTATTCTTTTCATGCTTAATAAACTATTAATTAAGATCAATCAGCATTCTAGGATTATTGCATCCAATTTTAGACTAGATGGATTCATGAACTACTCTTTCAAACGGTATTCCTATCCTTAGTAATGAGTCTCTTGTAATCTCCTGCCATTGGCGTGAAGACTCGGATTTGAACCCAGGTCCTATTTGGTAATGATGAGATCATTCTTTGGAAAATGAACACTGATCTACACCAGAATTGGAGTTAGAGCTCCAGGTTCAAGTGTAGCAGATCCATATGCCCAGACTCTCAGACTCTAGCATTGTAAACTTGTGTCCACAGGGTTCTGAAAGGTCTAATATTGAAAGGCTTAATATGCTCTCCAATCCCTTTGTGATAAGCAGTTGACTTGTATTGTCAATGTCATTACATTTCTGAACCTAGCAGAGCACTAGTAACTCAGGCCCTCCCCCCTTGCTCAGGAGGCTGAGGTCTCAGGACACAGAGTAAAACCAGCCAGGGCAGAAAAGTCTATGATAATCTGACTTCCACTTCTGAAAATTCAGATGTTCAAGAGTTCCCTGTTTTTCCTTGGTGATGAGAAATTACTGGCACTCTAAATGTTCCTAGAGTTCTTGAGCTATAGAAGCAGGAAAGAAACATTATTGACCCATCCTGTGTTCAAATGAAGTTTTCAGGATCCAAGTCCTAGTCCTGTTAGCAGGAAGAACTCCAGTGTAACACTGTATTTGAATGACAGAAAACAGTTGCAAAAGCCAGGCTAGTTGCAGAGAGCAGGCCTGTAGGATTAGGAGGCAGAATGTACACACTCAACAGGGAAGTTAGTTGCAAAACCAATTCATTCCAGGCACTACCAGCAATGGGGGGAAACCTGAAACATTTGTTAGAGTTAAACCAGGGTCAGGCTTTTGTCAGCCTCTTCAAACAATTACTAATTAACCTTCCTCTTCAGGTGAAGGGAGACTCAGGCTATGTTTAGTTTACCAATAGAGAACCAGTTTAGTGGGGGAGAGGGGAGGAGCAGAGAAGAAAAAACCTGCTCTCTGGTCTTAGGGAGTGGGTTTTTTATTCTCCATCAGTCAGATCTGAAGGCCCTTCTTTTACCTCTGCCAGTGATTCTCCTTCCTTCATTCTCCAAGTAATTAATGCAAATCCCAAGACCAACTAGAGGCAGGGCTGTTTCTCTTCTCTCTCCAAGCACCTAAGTTAGAACCTACCTCTGCCCTCTTGGCTCTGGGGCCCTTGGCTGCCTAAGAAGTGGGAAAGAGACAGTCTTCCTGCTCTGTGATTGTGTGAATGCGATGCTGGTGGCCTGGCACACTGCAGAAGGCCTCATGACTGGGAATTGTTCCCTTCTTTCCTCTTGGTGTCCAAGACCCAATTCATCTATCATTTTTCTTTCTTTCTATATATCTATGTATCTATCTATGTTTCTATCTATGTATCTATCTATCTACCTACCTACCTACCTACCTACCTACCTACCTAACTATCTATCTAGCTATCTCTTTGCCAGTTCTTGGGTTGAACTCAAGGCCTGGGCATTGTCTGTAGCACACTATTGCTTGAGCCACAGCACATATTCTGGCTTGTTCTGTGTATGTACTACTGAGGAATCATACCCAGGACTTCTTGCATGCTAGACAAGCACTCTCTCAGTAATCCACATTCCCAGCCCCCTCATCTTTTCCTTAATGGTAGTTTTTACATAAGTATGCTACCATTTTATGTCCCCAAGTTTAACTTTCTGAATACTGGTTACTTCTATGAAACCTGATTTTCTCTTCCCCTGCCTGATTTGTGATGGCTCCTGAATTGGCCTCATAATAAATTGTAAATAAAGGCTGCTGAAAGCTTCATTGTGCATCATATAAGGACACAGGCCGGGAATCCTGGAAGAGAAAACCATGGGTCTGAAATGAAGAGAATGATGCAGTATGCACAAGGAATATATCTGAAAAATAATCCAGTAAATAAAAGCAGAATTATTGCATACAGTCTGTTTGTACTCAGGGAAGTAATATACACACATAAGTAGGTAGGGCACTGATATATAAACTTGGCCTTCTCTTTTTGAAATTTTTTTGTGGCCATCCCAGGGCTTAAACTCAGGGCCCGATGCATTCCACAGCTTATTTTCCCAAGGCTGAGGCTTTACCACCCCCACAGCTCCACTTCCAACCATCTGGTGGTTAATTGGACATAAGCACATACCAGGCTTTCCTGCCTGGACTAGGCTGTGTCTCCTGCTCAGCTTTCTCCCTCAAAGCTGGAGCTCTACCCTCTGTGCCACTGTTCAACTTCTGGTTCTCTGATGGTTTGTTGGAGATTAGAGTCTCACAGATGTCCTGCTCAGGCTGACTTTGAATGGTGATTTCCTGAAGAGGCTTCAAGTGGCTTTCCTCAGGGATTCCCTTAGGAGCCTCTCCACACAAACCCTTAGTCGAAATCTCAAGAGATACATGAAGATACTTCTAGTGTGTTCTAGATATTTAAGGTTTTGAGACACCCAACAATCATAATTATTAGATCATTTTATAGGCAAAAGGTGCAATTCAGACAGTGTGAGGATCACTCCAGTTTTTGGTCCTCTCATCCTGAGACAGTAAATTCACTTCAACTCAATGTTAAATGGCAGAGCTTGCATATCCTGTGGACATTTGCTCCCAAATGCTGTGGCATTCATTTCTCACTTTTGGTTCAAACCTGTGACCAGAGGAGAAGATGAGGAGAGAAAATACTTTTCATAGAAAGCATTTATAAAGAACATTGGGTAGTTGACTTATAAATTCAAACCATTGAATTACTCTTTTAATGAGTCAGATTGTCCAGATTAAAAAATGAAGAAATAAGGAAAGAAGGTGTCAGTGGCTTCTCACTGTAATCCCAGCTCCTCAGCAGGCTGAGATGTAGAGAATATGAGTTTGAATCCAGCCAGCTTAGGAAAGTCCATGACACTGTTATTTCTAAGACATCATAGAAAAACCCAGAAGTGGGGCTTTGATTCAAGGTTAATGCACTACTCTTGAGCAAAAGGAGCTCAAGGACAATGCCTAGGCTCATAGTTCATCCCTAGGACCTGCCCCCTCAAAAAGAGCCTGTACCTCCATATCTTTGTGTATATATGTATGTATTTCTGTAGGTGAAGCTCCAGAGTAGCTATGATGAACAGCACCAAGCTAGGAAATTTGTATTCAATACAAAGATTTCATAACAGAGAGTGTTTTGATGACAGTGCATGTTCCTGGGCTCCTCTCACTTTTCCCAGTGTAGCCTGAGGGTTTCTCTGCATCCCAGGCCTGCTGGAAGAAGTCTCTCTCATTGACTGGATAGGCAGACAAAAGGCCTCAGTCCTGTACAGCTGTGTAACAAACAACTTCCTCCAGGTCAGATAGTGAGGATGAGTGTGGGCAGGATCTGCAGGTCAGAAGAAAAAGGTCTCTTTGTAGCCTTAGCTATCTCTCTCCCCAGTGCTCTGGTTTGACAGGAAGCCTTCATTTGTTACACGTTCAGTGGCAGGCCAAGTCCTGTGCACTTATTCTGCCTTTGGGAGACTGTATTATGCTGTTCACATACAGTGCTTAATATAACTCAGGAGTCCTTCAGGCAGATAACTAGGGCACTGAACCTCATGAAGTGTTTCATTGAGGGCGATGATGGGCCTATAATGCTTCTCTTAGGTTTCCAGAAGCTTCGGAAATCCAAGCACATATGTGATATCACAAAGCTTCCTGTCATACAAGGCTAGTGAATCTCATCAGGTTTTGGAATGTTTGACCTCTCCTAGTTGGGCCCTGGATGTCTAGGATTTGGGGTTGAACACAGGGCTGGTTGAACACAGCATCACTTTCTAGTCTGTGTGTGTGTGTGTGTGTGTGTGTGTGTGTGTGTAAGCACACATGTGCGCAAGCACATACACCATTCTTTGAGTTTGAACTCAGGAACAGAGTACTGTATGTAGTTTCTCTTATACAAGGATTGCCTCTTCCACTTGAGCCACAGAGGCACTTCAGCCTTTTTTTTTAGTGATGTGGTCCTGAGAAATTAAACCAAGGGTTTCATACATTTAAAGCACTCTACCACTAAAGCACATTCTCAGCCCTCTACTTCAGGTTTGTTAGATTGTTTCTGTCTTTCTTTTATTGTTGTAGGACCTGAAGTCTAGCCTGGGTGCTGTCCTTGACCTCTTTGGCTCAAGTCTTGTGTTATACCACTTGAGCCAAAGCGCCACTTCAGCTTTTCTTGTGGTGCATTGGAGCTATGTGTTTCAAGGACTTTCCTGCCCAGGTTAGCTTTGAACCTTGATCCTGAGATCTCATCCTCCTGAGTAGCTAGGATGACAGGCATGAGACACAAGCACCAAGCTTCCACTTCAGATTTCTTGGTGGTGAATTGGAGATAATAGTCTCATGGGACCTTTAATGTCTGGGATAGTTTGGAACTCAGATACTCAAATCTCAGCTTCCTGAGAAGGCAGGATGACAGACCTCAGCTATAGAACACTAGGCTGTGGCCTCTGCTAAAAGAAGGTTTTTGGTTCAACGTGGTGGAGTGCTAGCCATGAGCCCAAGGGGTAAGGGACAGCACCTAGGCCCCTATTTCGAGGTTCATGACTGAGAAAAAAACAAAACAAAACAATTGTCTGCAGTAGACAACTGACTAGTCTTCAGTAATACATAATTTTGTTCCTGCCAAGGGGACATATCTTAGTCTCAATATTCTCGGCATGATCATCTCAGTTGTAGAGCTCTTACAAGGGCCATATGGAAGAATGCACTCTGTGAAGGACACAGTACATGGCACTCTTTGCATGACTCAGCTCAGAGCATCCTGTGGAAGACTCAGCACCCAGCTCCCAATGCAAGACTCAGCACAGAGCACCCTATGAAGGACTCAGCACATAGCACTCTTCCACAAGCTGTCATTAGAATTAGGGTGCTTTCATCAGTATCACCATTCTTTGAGGAACATTTCACAAACCACACAAGTTCACATCTAATGGTTTAGTGGGGTGGGTTTTTTTTGGGGGGGTTAGCCATGGGTCTCTAACTCAAAGCATGGGGATACTTTTCTAATAACATTTGCTCAAGGCTAGAGCTCTACACTTCGAGCCATATTTCCAAGAATCTAGCAGACTTCCTGCCACGTTTTAAAGCCCCGAGCAGCCAGGATATCGTGGATAAGCCAGGGTAAGCCAGGATGATGGGGGTAACCCATGGAGCTGGGTTGCAGCAGTTTACATCTGGTTAAGTCAGTTTAGGTGGCAGCTGTCAGCACAAGACTACTAGTTTTCTCTGTGATGAGGTACTTGAAGACCTGTCCTTATATAGTTGCATTTAGAACATTCTACCTTTTTCTGGCGGCACTCCTGGGGCTTGAGTAAGGGCTTTGACACTGTCCCTAGGCATTTGTACTCAAGGCTAGCACTCAATTGATTGAAAGACAGTAGAACTTCTGAGCTTTCTGTTTATGTGGCTCTCAGGAATTGAACCCAGTGCTTCGTGCTTATAGGTGAGCACTCAAACACCGAGTCCCAGGAGTGAACGAGGTATAAATAGAAATAGATTGCTATATATAAATATTATATACACAAAAGATGTTTGTATATATTAATTTATGGATATTATTACTATCAAACATTAAATATTAAATTATGGCTCCATTTAATGATGTGTCCAAGTTAACAATTAATAAAGCATTAATTAATAATTAGTCAGTAGCCTGTTATTTTTATCACACATGTACATACATCCATTCATATAATTACATATTTTATAGAATGAGACAGATGTCTAGATATTATTAAATCATGCATCATGTGTTACTACCAATTATTAGGCATTTATGTTTCCATGCAATTTTTATTCTTTTAATGATTGATAAAATATTGAACTTAATCCACGTTCTATAATTATTGTGTCTAATTTTATCCTACAATGATTCACTACTAATTCAATCTGTTTTTCATTTATTGTAGTGACAATGTTTCTACCTAGGACATTTTTTATATTTATGACATCCTATTACATAGAATATAGATGTGCAACTGAATTATACATCCTACATGTCACTGATCACTTTCAAAGAAAAAGAAAATGTGTCACGCTTGGCTTCTCACTCCTCGATTACACTTTTGGCAGTACTGGGATATAAACTCAGGGCCTAGAAGGTTCAATTCATGATTGGGTGACTGTCAGCACAGCAGCCTGTAGCCAATTCAGCTGCCAAGCAATTCCCAGGCCCTGAGATAGAGACCCGTATGTTGACCCCATATTGTGCTTAGTGTGGTTGTTCATTTTATTTTTTGTTTTATTCATTTATTTATCATCTATTTTATTGACTGTTATGACAATGAAATATTTATTACATTTATTATATAGGATATAGTTTTGCCCATGTATGAAACTTCACAGCTGACACCAGGAGTTTCACAGAAAAGGAAAACATGTGTTACCATGGGATTGTTACTCCATGATTCAATTTTTGTGAGTGCTGAGATCTGAACTCACTGCCTACAAGGCCCAATTCATGAATGGGTGAGTGTCAGTATGCCATCCTGGGGCATATTGAGCTGACAAACATTTCCAGCACCTGAGATTGAGCCCCAGGGGTTGACAAAATAAGAACAGATTGACATGCAGATGGTAGTATACAAATAAATACATATCTTTATAGAGTGCCAGAGTTGTCTATACATTATTCAGTTATATAGGCTACATTCGTACCAATTCTTAGGTATTTATTATGCCTCCATGTAATTAATATTATTGTTTTCATCCTTAATGAATTATCAATTAAATCAACCACTGTTCCAAAACTATTGCATCCATGTAATTAATAGTATTTTTTGAATGTGTCAAAAATATTCATTAAAATCCATTGGCCTCCTAAAATCACTCTGTCTAATTGTATAGTAGTATTCAGAAACAACTAATTCAACCTTGCCATTCATAGCATTCCATCAGTATTCCTCTGAATAGGAATGAGACTCTTAGGATCTCCCTCCATTGGTAGGGGTCAGGACTGGGTTTCAAACACAGGACCTATGTTGCTATGTTGGCCTATTGCTTCCCTGGTATCCTGCCAGCCTTCAGCAATGCAATGTTACCAACATTTTTCAACCGTGTCATTCAGACCCAGCATAGTCACCTTGCAAAGAAAACAAATGCAAAACCGGCAGCCATCTGCAAGATGCCAGGTTTGTTTTTTTTTCCTGTGTAGCATTAATTTTTTTTTTTCCTTTTTTTCCTTCTGCCTTTGGGGCCCAGGAACCCAGATTTGGTTTTGGGTCTAGTGGTTGTACCCTAGCCTAGCGTGATCAAAGCTGAGGCAGAATCGCCATGAACTGAGTTCAAGCTCTGTGCTGGACAAAATATAAATAAATAAATAAATACATTCATACATACATACATACATACACACATATATACACACATACATACATTAAAATATTTGAAATATTATGAGGCCCCTTGGCTTGGAATTCATGACCTTTTTTTCTACCAGGCCTGGGATTTGAACTCAGGGTCTGGATAAATCTGCAGCACTGTGGGAGATGGGGAAGATCACCGTGCTGTAAGACAAGAAAGTCAGGCTTGTTCCTAGGTCCTGAACTCAAGTCCTAGCTCTCAAAAAATAATATTCGTATACATGCTTACTGCATTTTGCGGTTAGTGTATTCATTTTATTTTTGTGTTTTATTTATTTCTTATGTATTTTAGTGAGTATGATTACACATATAACATTTTTTGCATTCTATTACATAAGAAATAGATTTGCCTCTGTATTCTACATCATTCGTGAAACCCAGGACTTTCACCAATAAGGAAAACAAGTGGGGCAATTGGCTTTCCCACCAGGATTCAGTTGTTGGCAATTCTGTGACTTGAACTCAGAGCCCAGCAGGTCCACTTCATGAATGGGTAAATGTTAGCACATCAGTCTCATGCAAGTGAAGTTGATGGGCAAATTTGAGGACCTGAGATTAAGTCCTAGGAATGGCCAATATATAAACAGACAGATGTTTAGATTGCAGTGTGTGTCTGTGTATGTGTGTGTGTGTGTGCATGTGTGTGTATTTACATATGTATATACATCTATAAATGAATAAAGAGAGACAGATAGACATTTATGTAGATTCTAGTGTATAACCCTATATAAAGTGTGATGTCTATATCTTATTAGCTTATATTCTATTACTACCAATTATTTGGTCTAAAATTATGCCTCCATTAATTAATCACGGTAGAAGACTTAATAATTTATTAATCAATGACCTATATTTATTGCATACAATCTTATACTGGAATGACTAGCTAATTAGTAATTCAATTAGTACATTTCAAACATTCTATTAGTGTTCCTATATATAGGAATGAATTTCCTAGGATCTTCAGCCATGTGTAAGTGGCAATCTCAGGATTGAACTCAGGGCCCAGGTGTCTGAGTTGGACTCAGGCTGCCAGCCTGCCAGCCTCCAGCCATGGAAGGTCACATACAATTTTCAAGCCAAGTCACTGAGACCCAGGAAACCAAGGAAAAACTGTCTTGTAAATTCCTGTTTTTTTTCCTTCTCCATTTTGTTGGTTTGATGTATTTTTGCCAGTACTGAGAGTTGAACTAGGGCCTAGGATTCCTGTATCATCACACCCCAGCCTAGGGTAATCATGGTTTTCGACACAATAAAATGCTTCCTAGAGCAAAAGGAGCTCAGGGAAAATGTCTAGGCTCACAGTTCAAGCCTCGGGACGTGCCACACACACACAAAAATAATGAGCCAGTAACTCCATGTGTCTGTGAATGTATGAATGTATTTGTATCAGTGAACATCCAGACTTTCTATGTAGAAAGGCACCCAGCTAGCAAATTCACTTTGAATAGAATGATTTCATAGCACAGACAATACTTTGGAGACAGTGCATGCCCGGGGGCTCCCCTCACTGTTCCCAGAGTAGCCTGAGGGGTTCTCCATACCCAAGGCTGCTGGAGGAACTCTGCTTCATTGTTGGAACAGGCAGACAAAAGGCCTCACTCCTGTACAGCTGTGTAACAAACAATTCATCCAGGCCAATTACTGAGAATGAGTGTGGGCAGGCTCGGAAGGTCAGGAGAAAAAGGCCTCTTTTTACCCGAAGCTCTCTCTCTCCGCAGTGCTCTGTTTTGACAGGAAAACTTCATTTGTGCCACATCCCGGGGCAGGCCAAATTCCCTGCACTCATCCTGTCTTTATAAGACTATGTTTCAATGTTAAAACAAACTGCTACCATTAATTCAAGAGTGCTCCTGGTAGACAATTAGGGAGCTATACCTAATGAAATGATTCATTATTGGCAACGATGCCTCCATGTGTGTGTGTGTGTGTGTGTGTGTGTGTGTGTGTGTGTGTACACCAATCCTGGTGCTTGAACTCAGGACCTGACCACTGCAACTGCTTCTCTGGTACAAGGACAGCACTCTACCACTTGAGCCACAGAGCCACTTCAGGGATGAGGTACTTTTCTAGGGATGAGGTACTGAGGATTCAAACCCAGGGTTTCACACATGCAAAGCAGTCTACCCCTAAGAAACATTCCCAGCACTCCACTTCAGGTTTCTTTCTTTTTTTGTAAGTTGGAGTTGTTCAAGTCTGGGCCTGGGTGCTGTCTCTGAGCTCTTCAGCTCAAGTCTAATGCTCTACCATTGGAGCTTCAGCACCCCTTCAGGCTTTCTGTCAAAGAATTTCCAGCTCAGGCTGGCTTTGGACTGTGATCTGGGATAGTTTTGAACCTAGATCCTCAGCTTCCTGAGCAGGCAGGATGATAGACCTCAGCTAAAGACACCTAACCAGTGACACTTTGCTGCAAGGGGGACCTTGGCTCCCCATGGTAGAAAGTTAGCCATGAGCCCAAGAAAAAAAAATCAGCACCTAGGTTCTGAGTTCAAGGTTCATGATGGAGAAAACTAAAGCAAAACAATTGTCTGCAGGGGACAAGTCACTAGAGCTCAGTATATACAGAAATTTGGCCCTACCTTGGGGACATATCCGAGCCTCAACTTTCTCATCTGCACAATCATCTTACTTGTGTAGCTCTTATAAGGACCAGATAAATGAATACAACTCGTGAAGGACTCAGCACATTGCACCATGAGAAGGACTCAGCACACAGTACCCCATGAACGACCCAGCTCCCCATGAACAACCAGCACCCCAGGAAGGACTCATCACATAGCTGTATCCCACAAACTGTCATTAGATTTAGGTTGCTTTCATCAGTATCACCATTCTTTCACAAACAACACAAGTTCACATCAAATGTTTTAGATGTGAGGAGGGTCATCAGCCTCGGGGATTGCACTCATAGGTTGGAGGTCCTGTCCTAAGAACTTTTCCTCAAGGCGAGAGCTCTACCACTTTGAGGCACAGCTCAGAGTCTCCCAGACTTCCTGCCAGGGCTGAGTTTTCAACCCACCAGTGTCTGATCTCATCCCCCAAGCAACTAGAGGTAGGAAGCAGTGTCTGGTTCCATGGTGCTGGGTTGTATCTGTTCACTACTAGCTAAGTCAGGTTAGTTGGCAGCTGTCAGCTTCATACTCCCAGCTTGCTCTGTGATGAGGTATTTGAAATCCTTGCCTTGCCTTCTATACTTGCAGTCAGAACATTCTAACTTGTTTTTGGATCCAGTCCTGGGGCTTGAGTAAGGGCCTAGACACAGTCCCTAAGCGTTCATGCTCAAAGCCAGTGCTTGACTTCTTGAGTGACAGCACTATTTCCGGCTTTTTCTGTGCATGTGATAGTGTGGAATCGAACCCAGGGCTACATACATACTAGGCGAGCACTCTAGCACTGAACCTCAGGAATGACAAGTGTAGAAATAGATATGTAGATTGTTACATATATATATATATATATACAATGTGTGCATATATTATGTATGTATGTATAAAACAAGTCAGAGATGTATGTATATTTAATTATGCATACTATATTACTACCAATTATCAATAAATCATTCCTTCCTTTATTTAAGTATTGTGGTTGAATACATAACAAAGTATTAATTGAAAATTAGTCAATGTACTATAATTATTGTGTATTATTTTATAATATAATCATACACTAACTACGAATGTAATTGTTACTTTACAACATTCTATTCATATGGATGTATATCAGAATGCGTTTCTTAGGATCTCCCGCTATTCATAGGTGGCAGTCCTGGAATTCACACCCTGGGCCTAGGTTGCTGGTTTGGCTATGGCTTCCCTGATAGCCCACCAAACTTCAGCAGTGCAAGGTAATGTACACTTTCCGGGCCCTGTGAGTTAGACCCAGGATGTTTCCAATGCAAAGGAAAAAACAATGTAAAAGTGGCTTCTAGAACTTCCCAGTTTTATCCTTCTCTTTTTTTCCTCCCTCTCTTTTTTTCGGTTTTGGGGTGAGAACTCTCGGTCTGGGTGCTGTCTCTCAACTCTTCAGCTCAGGGCTGTTGCTCTACCACTTGGGTCATAGCACTACTTCAAGCTTTTTTATGCTTATGTGGTGCTGAGGAATCGAACACAGGGCCTTATGCATGCAAGGCAAGTACTCTATTTCTGAGCCACCTTCCCAGCACTTATTGTTTGCCAGTCCTAAGATTTGAACTCGGGTCCTAGGATCTCAGGATGGGCTGTGAGACCAGAGGCTGCATCCCAGCCTACGATGATCGAAGCTGAGGCAGAGTTGCCCCAGACCTGTCCAAAAAAATTTAAGGCCCTGGCTTGGAATTTGCACCATTTTTCTGGCAGGCTTGAGATTTGAACACAGGGTCTAGGTTACTCAGTGGCACTATGGGGAAGAGAAAGCTCACCATCGTTGAAGACAAGAAATTCAGCCCAGTTTATAGGGCCCAAATTCAAGCCCCAGCACTGAAAAAAATAATATTCATATATGAGAACTATTTGCATACATGGGTTTACTCCATATGACATTTATTACCCTTATTTTTTTATTTTATTGAGTATTACTACATATATAACATTTATTTCATTTATTACATCTTATCACATGGATTTATTTGCATATGGATTATACATCATACTGAGACCCAGGACTTTCACAAAGAAGGAAAAAATGGGTCAAAATTGGCTTCTGACTCCACATATAAAATTTTGGCCATGGTGAGATTGGAACTCACAGCCCACAATGCCCAATTCATGAAAGGGAGAGTTGTAGAACAAAAGACTTTGGCAAACTGAGCTGCCAGCCAGTTCTGAGGGCCTGGGAACAACCTTTGTTAGTGGCTGATAGATATAGATATATATCTATATCTATAGATATAGATATAGATACAGATATAGATATAAATAGATAGATCGATTGATAGATCAATCGATAGATAGATAGATGTATAGCTTGCAATATACATGAGAGAGACAATGTGAGGATATTAAATTATATATATTATGAATTATTATTAAATTATGCCTCCATTTAATGAAGTATCATGGTTGAATACTTATTAAAGTATTAATGTAAAAGTAGTCTGTATTGTTTAATTAGGAGAATCATAGCATGGTGCTGGAATGGAAGACATAATCCACTACTTTTTGTGTGTCATTCTATACGAGAAACATGAACTAACTGCAAATTTAATTGTTAATTTTATAACATTCCATTAGGCATTCCCATGGATAGGAATGTTTTTCTCAAGATCTCCCTTCATTTGTAGGTGGCAGTACTGGCACTTCAACTCCAGTCCTGGGTATTTTACTTTGAAATGCAAACCATTGGAATGACACTGTGAAGATTTCAGTTTGTCACAATGAAAGAAACGAATGAGAAGAAGAAAAGAAAGCCAGGTGTCATTTGCTTCTGCCTGTAATCCTAGCTCTTCAGGAGGCTGAGAGGTAGAGAATGCCATTATGAATTCTGCCATGACAGGAAAGTCCACAGCACTCTTATTTCTGAGGGATCACAGAGATAAAATATCGCCATGAGTAGGGCTGTGGCTCAAAAGCAGATTGCTACCCTGGAGCAAAAGGAACTCAGGGAGAGTGTCTAAGCTCATAATTCAACCCCCGGACCTGCAAATACAAATTAAAAAAAAGTAACTCCATGTCTCTGCATGTAAGTATGCATGCATTTCTATCTGTTAAGGTCCAGAGTCATTATGATGAAAGGCACCCAGCTAGGAAATTTGCTTTGAATAGAATGATTTCATTGCACAGACAGTGCATTCAAAACAATGCATGTTCCAGGGTTCCCTTCACTGTTCCTAGTGTAGTCTGAGGTTTTCTCCAAACCACAGGTTGCTGGAGGAAGTCTCCCTCATTTTTGGAATAGGCAGACAAAGGTCTCACTCCTGTACAGCTGTGTAACAAACAACTACATCTGGGCCAATTAGTGAGGAGAATTGTGGGCAGGCTCTGAAGCCCAAGAGCAAAAGACCTCTTTGTACCCCAAGCTGTCTCTCTCCCCAGTGCTGTTTTGACAGGAAGCCTTCATTTTTGCCACCTCCCATGGCAGGCCAAGTTGCCTGCACTTGGTCTGTCTTTGTTAGACTACGTTCCAGTGTTGAAATAACCTGGTACAATTTATTCAAGGATCCTTCTGGCAGACAAGAAGGGAGCTGAACCTAATAAAATGATTCATTATTGGCAATGGTGCCTTTCTAGGTTTCTGTAAGCTTGCTAAATCTAAGCACATGTGTAATATCACAATGCTTCCTGTCATTTAGGGCTCGTGAAGTTCATCAAGTTTTGAAAATTTTGACCACTCCTAGTTGGGCCCTTGGTGGCTAGGTTTTGGGGTTGAACACAGGGCCTGGGTGCTGACCATAAGCTCAGAGAAAAAACCAAATGGGACGTTTCATTTCCATTGTGACATTACGGATCACATTGAGCAATCCCAAAACTATCATGACTTCTTATCACCTTTGAAAACACTCATGGCGTCTGTGACATCACAGAACCATTTTGTACCTATATCCTCATGGGAACTAATGACAACTGACATCAGACATACCATTGAAACATAACAAATCCTTTCTGACATCATAATTGTGACATCATGTTGCCATTATGACACCATCAGCTCATTTTGACATATAAAACTATAATGGCATAATAGCTTTGTAACATGACATTGTCATTCTAGCGTCATAACACTTTGTGTTTGCCTATGATGTTATTTGATTCTATTTCTAATGTAGCATGTCGGTTTATCTCAGAAACTCATTGTGAATTCATGACCATTGTGATATCACAATGCCTTAGTAGCATCACATTGCCATTGTGATGTCACATTGCCAAATTGATGTCACAAAGGGATTTTGATGTGACAATGGTTGTTTCTGATATCAACCCACATGCCACATTTCAAATACAAGGAAATCACAGATTAGGTATTCATAATGTGACTATGATATCACAATGACATAATGGCAAATGTTTAATGTCATTATCATTTTGTGATGTCACCATAAGCTAAAGATTTCATAACAACAATGTGATGTCAGAATTGTTATGATGTCACACAAGGTTTATGATGTTATAATGGTTATGAGGTCACAATGTGTTTCTGTAATCAACTGATATGCAAATTTGAAATAGAATGAAATCACAGAATATGCATTCAGAATGTGTCCATGACAGCAAAATGGCAATGCGATGTCATAAAGCTATGATGTCACTGTAGCTTGGTGATGTCGCAATGAGCTGATGGTATCATAGCAACAGTCTGATGTCACACTGGTGATGATGTCACAAAGGGTTTTTGATGTTACAATGGCATGACAGATCTTAATTGACATTAGTTTAAAGTGAGGACAAGAGAATGAAGTCACAATGACATACACAAATGAGCTGTGATGACACAAACGCCATGATTTTTGTCAAAAGTGCTAAAGTTCATGACAGGCTTTGTTGTCAAAGTATTAATGATATAAAAATGGGTTAGTGATGTCAAAACTAGTTTGTAATATCACATCTTATTTCAAGTTTCAATTGCTACAAGTTCATAATGATACAATTTCACAGAAGGAGCTTGATGTCCCAAAGGCCATGAATTTTCTAAGATGTGATGAGGTCATAATAGGTTTGTGAAAGCATGATGGTACAGTAATATCACAATTGCAATATGATGTCAAATGATGTCATAAGAGAGTTGTTATGTCACAATTAGTTGGATGCCATTATAGTGATAAGTTCAAAATATTTTTGTGATGTCACAGTAGATTGCTGATGTGACAATGGTATTCCAGACCTCAATTGTCATTAATTCACAATGAGTATATAAATTTAAAACAGGCTTATGAGGATTCCAAAGCATTTGTTGGCACAAATGTGATGAAGTCAGAACAGATTTGTGATGTGACAATGTGACACAATGGTCATTACATCTAGCAGTGTGATGTCACAATATTCAGGATGTCACAATATTTCATGTCATACCTGAAATAATATGAGGTCGAAAATAGATTGAGCTCTCAATGGGCCTAACAACACAGTGGCAACATGTCACAAAACTTATCAGGACAGGATATGTTAGAATTTTCACAGTTGTTTAGAGATATAACAATGGCAAAGTTATGTCACAAAGGGATTGTGATGTCACAATGCTTATGAAGTCGAACTGTGTTTTTGATATGAACCCACCTGCCACATTTGAAATATAATGAAATCACATAATAGGCATTCATAATGTCTATATGATGTCACAATGACAACATGATGTCATAGTGGTATGATGTCATTAAAGATTTGTAATTTCACCATGAGCTTATGTCATAATGACAATGTGATGTTACATCAATGATTATATTGTGAATCCTTTGTGATATTACATTGGCATATCTGATCTCAGTTGACAATGAGGATATGGATAACAATGGGACTGTCATGTCACAAAGGCCATTTGATTTTTTTTGCCTGTAATAACATGATTTATAATAATCAAGAATGGAAACTCAATGCCAATAAGCAGATGAACCCATAAATCCAATACAGCCTGAATATTATACAGGAATATTGTACATAGAATATTATACAGTTTCAAACTAAAAGGGAATTCTTATGGTTCACCAAAGACAAACACTGAAAATGTTATTTCAAGTACACTGTCAGTCACAAGAAAACAAACACTGAATGTGCATTTGAAGGTGGAATTGAAAGTGTAGCTTACAGAGAAAACAGGATGACAGCTGTTGGGGGTGGAGGAAGTGGAAAGGTTAGGAATTCTTTTTTGGTAGGGAAAAAAGTCACTAGAGATGGCTGGAGAGTTTGTCTTACAGTAATATGAATGCGCTTAATAACCTTGACCTGTCCTCTTAAAATGGCTAAAATGCTATGTTCTTTGTTTAATAAATGTTTCCAGTGGCCTTTCTTATGTTAAATGAAACAAGTAAGATGTAAGTCATCCCTGCTCTGTGAAAGTGGTCACTGCATACTGGAAAGCACAGGAAGGGACAGGATGAAGCTCCCCAGGGAGCATGGAGCACACAAAAGGAATCACCATGGTTCCTCTTGGGCATAGCTAACAGAAATTACCATACACTGCAAAACTGCCCAAGTGGGCCATTTGAATTTTCAAAGGTGCTAAAGATGTCATAATGGGTCTCAAGGTGATTGTAATATCACAACAGCAAGGTTTTATCACAATGGCTTTGTGATGTCACATTGGTGATGAGGTCACAATGGACAGGACAGGGTTGTGATGTCACAACAGGTTAATGATATCACAATGACACTGTGATGTCGCAAAGGATTTTCATGTCACAAGGCTTTGAGGTTACAATGGATTTCTGATATCCACCAATATTGCTCGCTTGAAATATAATGAAGTCACAGAATAAGCATTCACACTATGTCTATAATGTCACTCTGACTTATGATGTCATAATACTATGATATTTATGTTTAGTGATGTCAAAATGGCATGTCTTATGTTATTAGTCATTAGATTACCATGAGGATCCCAAAGGTTGCTATGTGCTGAGTCCTTCAAAAGGTGCATATTGCTGAGTCCATTACACAGGGTACTTTGTGCTCTTTTTTAAAATGTGCTGTGTGCTATCATCCCAAATGGTGCTATGCTCGGAATCCTTGAAAGGTAGGTATCCCGAACAATCACACACGCACACACACACACACACACACAAACATGGAGGTCACCGTGCACCTATTGGTGTGTGGGGTGGAAGGAGAAGAGTCCCACAGCAGTTGGGCTGAGGGGAGATTTGATCCCCCAAGCAGCTGCTGCTGGGGTTGGGGGAAGCCTTGACCTGAGGTGAGGCTGCTTCTGTCATGGCCTGGTAGCATTAGGGCAGTCAGAACAGCACAAACCCAGGGATGGAGGTGTGGCCGAGGCGGGGAGGAGGCATGACCAAGGGGAGGACAGGGCGTGGCTGAGGGAGCACGTAGCTGCTGCAGCAAGGAGCACACTGGGCTGGCCACTTGCGCGGCAGAGGCAGGGCAGCCAGGAAGAAAATTAGGGGCAGAGAGAGAGCAAAGAAAAGAGCAGGCACATGCACCAGGGGAGGTAGCCTCAATGGCTGGCCACTGTTGCTGTAGGAGCACGGGTCTGGGACAGGAGCATAGAGCACACAAAGCCAGTACATCAGGCACATCCCTAGCACAGTTAAGGCTGGTTGTTTCCAAGGGGAAGGGTCTGACCCTGGAGAAGGGCAGAGGTGCTTCGTGTTGTGTCATTAGAGTGGTGCTCTCCTTTTGTGAGAGCCCTTGTTTCTGACAAGGGTACGGGGAATGAGAACCCGCGTGCTCCAGCTTCTACATTGTCCCAGATGAGGAACCAACAAAATTAGGAGAGGTACAAATCTGTGTCTGTGTGAGTGTGTGTATGTGTGTGTGTGTGTGTCTGTGTGTGTGTGTGTGTGTGTGTGTGTGTGAGAGAGAGAGAGAGAGAGAGAGAGAGAGAGAGAGAGAGAGAGAATCTTTCTCCTTGTACACCCTGACTGTGCTCAGGTGAGTGATCAGTTGGCAAATTGCAGGTGCTGAATGGATAAGTCTTCTGTCACCGTTCTGGATTTGTGTGTGTGTGTGTGTGTGTGTGTGTGTGTGTGTGTGTGTGTGTGTGTGTGCGTGTGTGTGAGTGTGAGTGTGTGTGTCTGTGTGTTTGTACGTTGGGATAGCAGGGAGATGAGAGCAATGAAAATATATGTAAGTCATCATGTCTAAAAACAGCTAAAGCATTTTATTTCTGTGTGTTTATTTGTTGTTGTTCTTTTTTCAATACCAAGTATGAGCACAGCCACAATTTTTGTTTCCTCCTTCACAGTTTCTTGGCTCCTTTATGGGAAGATTTCAGTAGACATTCCTTTCCTCCTATTTCCACCTCTCTCTTAGCCCTTTCCTATAGCCCACATTAGATGCTGGGCCTGCATGTGCCTCCCCTAGGTGACCTGTGTGAATGCTGGACTAGAGTGGACACTGCTGGACTAGAGTGGACACCTGTCCTTCTATCCACAGCCAAATGTTTGGTGAGGCGAGTGTGACCACAGTCACAATCTTCCAGCCAGACACTCTGCTTTTGTGTTTATAGTTAGAGCTAATTCAAAGGTTGGGAATGTGTCTGCCAAACAAAATTAGGGAATGAGGTGAGGGAGAGGGTAGGACAGGGGCTGTGAATCTATGAGGTTTTGGGGGCTGGCATAAGTTGTGACATGGCAGATGGTTCACCCTGACCGAGGATGAGAGGGGAACCTTACCTAGGGCATTTATGGTTTCTGTGGGCATCCGGGAACAGGGCTCTGGGCCTGCACTGGTGGCATGGATTCCCTCCTGGGGCATTGCACCAGTTTTCTGACTCCTCCCTGGAGTCCTGCAGACTCCAATCTGTGTCCACCCTGGCCTGTTTCCAGCTGGGAAGTGGAACACAAGTCCATTCCCCCTCCTGGAGCCTTCTCCATATCAGAAGGTGGCAATTAGCTAGGGCTCACTGAATGCCTGTTTCTGCAAACTGCTGTAGGCTGTCTGGAAGGAAAAGGAGACCACTGACTTGGGAACACTTTAAGTTGGATTGAGAAAAATTAAATGCCACGTTTTCCAGGGTATTTCTTTTATTTAAGTTGGCAATTTTCACTAACGCCTGGGATTATGAGTCAAATTAGATGGATGATTTCAACCGTCAAAATATGATTTTCAGAGGTCAGGAAGATGGCGGAGGAGAAGCTGGAGGCTAAACGAGCTCTCCCATAGAAAGAAGTTTTAGAGTTCTAATGAACACTCCTAAGCCAGAGAATTACACCAAGTGTGCCATCACAGTACAAAGAGTTTCGCCAGAAGGGAAAATCCAGGCAAAGAGACAAATCTGAGCACTTACTGGCAGCTGCGGCCGCAGCAGCGGTGGCTGTAGCCACCATATCTTCAAGACAGAGTCCGGGTCAAAGGTGTCAGACACAGCAGGTAAACAGATACTTCTTAACACCAGCAAGAACTGACAAGGAGCAGATATCTTCACCCTGCAGATCTCAGACCAGGGACTACCCAGGGACCAACCCTCAGGCGTGTATAGAAACCTGACATCCTAATTCCTGAAGAAGCAGAGGAGGGAAGGCACCCATCCCCGACCCCACTACAGGAGATCTCCGTCTTTGATACTGACAAAAGCCAGGCTGAGCTGCCAGCTCCAACTCAGGCCTTGGGAAAAAACAAGACAGTCATTTAGCAGGTCACAGGAACCTGCCCAGACCTGCAAGGCACAACTGCTCCCAGGAAAATGTCATCCACCCCAGGCAGAGGAAAATCTGCCCCCAGGAGTGGCTTTCTTCACTTGGTAAACAGAGCCAGATGCTGCCCCTCCCTACAGCAACCTAGACAATCCATTGAAATTCAGTAAACATAAACCCCAAGAAAGGCTCCAGGCTGGGCTCTGTGACTGTCTCAGAAGCTAGCCCCTCAGGGAAAAGCTACTGTTTGCTGAAAAGGCTCAACTCTATCCAGAACTTAGCCTCAACACAGCATCCCCAAACTAGAGGAAAAAGCCATCTCCCTCTTTTGTGATACTCAAAAGAGATCCCCCTCTCACAGAACTAGCCTGGGAGGAGGATCACAAAATCCTGGGTAAAGCAGAGCATTTTTTGCTTGCCCAAAAAACTGATTTAATAAACCAATCAAGCCACAGGAAAACCAAACACCACAAGCAAACCAGAGACTCCACCAAGAGACTGGTTATGGACACAAGGGAGATACAGAATCTTTCCATTCCCTCCAAAAAAAAAAAAAAAAAATCAAAGCACTTTCTTTTTTTTGCATCTTATTTTTATTTTTTTTTTAAATTTTTAATTTTAAAAATGTTTTTTCAATTATTTTTTCTTTTCTTCCTTGTATAATTTTTATTTTAGGTGTATATGTGTATGTGCTTTTTAAAATCTCTACTCATCTTTTGATCCTTTCTTTCTTTCATTCTTTTCTCATTCTTTTCATTTCTTCTCTTTCATTCTTTTCTGCGTGACTTAATTTCTGTTCTGTTCACCCTCAAATATAACCGTCATCAATTATTAAATCTTATCCTCCATTGTGTCCATACTTAATCCAGAAATAACTCAATTCCAAACCTCTTAGACTTAAATTACTTAATAGCAGTATTACCTCTTTATACCCATATAATATTTTTGAACATTTTTATTTTTCTAGTTTTTCATGTCTCCTTTCTATCCCTCTCCTCCTCTCATCCCATCCTCATTCTTCTCTGAATACTACTTCTTCAAACTTACAGTTTTTAAGGGTTTAACTTTTTTTTTGGAGGGGGTACGGTCGTGGGGCCTGAACTCTGGTCCTGGGTGCTGTCCCTCAGCTCAAGGCTAGCACTCTACCACTTGAGCCCCAGCGCCACTTCTGGCTCTTTTCTTTTTGCTTATGTGGTGCTGAGGAATCAAACCCAGGGCCTCAGGCATTCAAGGCAAGCATTCTACCACTGAGCCAACTTCCCTGCCCCCTAACTTTTTAATTTAAAATTTTTGTTTTTCCTTTTCTTCTTGTCTCTTTTTTCTTTTTCTTCTCTCTTTTTTTCTTCTCTTTTTTTTCTTTTTTTCACTCTCTCTGCTATCATTCTGTCCAATGCATTTCCCTCTTTGGGATTAGGATATGGTTAATTCCACTCTCCCTCACATTCCCAAATCCCTCTAATCCTATTTTCCCCACATTTTCCCTAAACCTAATAATTTCTGGTTGTCAAATTCTCCTTTGCTGTTCTTAGGCCATTAAGACATAGTTGTTTGATGTTCAATAGATTGTATCTCTTGAACCAGATTCTATCTGCAGATTTTGGACTATGCAACTATGGACTTTGGTTGATGTTTACTTTAAAATAGTGTTCTAGTACAAAACTGGTGTTATTCTCATCCCAAATAGGCAGAACAAGCCGGAAAAACACAAGAAAAATAGCAAGCCCGGGGTTCTCAACTCCCACTCATGACAATCAGGGGACAGAACAGATAATGAATAATCCAGAGGAGAGTTCCAAAAAGCTGTATAAACACTACAGTTAAACAGGGTAAGTAGGGCTGGGAAGATGGCTCAGTGGTAGAGCGCTTGCCTTGCATGCCTGATGCCCTGGGTCCGATTCCTTAGCACCACATAAGCAAAAAGAAAAAAGCCGGAAGTGGCGCTGTGGCTCAAGTGGTAGAGCGCTAGCCTTGAGCTGAAGAGCTGAGGGACAGCGCCCAGGCCCAGAGTTCAGGCCCCACGACCGGACCAAAAAAAAAAAAAAACAGGGTAAGTAAAAAAAGTGAAAACTTGCAAATGTCTCTGTGTGAGCATGATAGGGAGAGAGAGGAGGAAAACTAAAGATCAATACAGGAGTCTCCTGAGTGTGAGGAAGCTACTCAAAGATTGATACAGAAATTACATGAGCAGATTTAGAACATTCAAAGATAAAAAAAAAGGATTTGCTTGAGAAGGTTGAGATCAAAGAGATAGATAGGAATTGCGTGAGCTGGCTTAGAACAGACAAAGAGAAAGTCAGGAATGGCATGAACAGGCTCAGAACACTCAAAGAGGACTACTGGAAATGTGTGAACGTGAGGATGCTAATCAAAGAGAAATACAGGAACTGAGAGATGGGGATGAGAATAGACAAAGATCAAAGGAGGCATTTATGAAATCCATAAACAGAGAGCTGAAAGACATCAGTGAGACCGCAAAGGGAATGCTCAGTGGAGCCCTACAGAAGGAATGGGAGTCCAAGGAATCCATAACCAATCAACTAAGTGATTTGAGAATAAACACTGAATACCAAATTAAGGAAGTAAAGAAGTCCTTACAAGATCTAGAACAAAGTTCTAACAAAGAATATTAAGCTCTCAAAGCCAACCAATTAGAAGGAAAAGAAATAAAAAGCAAAGTAGAAAGTCTTGAGAGTACAATAGACCATGCAGAAGATCGAATCTCGGGGATTGACGACAGCATAGATATTATAGAGAATGAACATACAACCATCCAACACAAATCCATGAAATATGATAGATCTATTCAACACTTGGAAGATACCATCAGAAGGCCTAATCTGAGTGTAGAGAAGAACCTAGAGACAGAAGTTAATGGTCTAGGAAATTTGTGTAACAGCATCCTAGCAGAGAACTTCCCAAACATGCAAAAAGATAGGCCTATTCAGATACAAGAAGCTGTTAGAAGCCCAAATAGACCAGACCAGAACAGGACATACCACGGTCACATTATAATCTGTACAGGATCAATTTAGGCCAAGGAAAAGATCTTTAAAGCTGTCAAGGAGAAAAGATCAATCGCCTATAAAGGGAAAACAAATAGAATCACCTCAGATTTCTCAGCAGAGACAACCAAGAATACTGTACCCACCTAAACTCTCCTTCATTATGGAAGGTAAAATAAAAATGATCCATAGCAACAAAAAATTGAAACAATATATCTCCCCCAAACCAGCCCAACAAAAGATCTTAAAGATGTCCTACACATAGAAAACCAACAAGACCACAATAAAGGCCAGGAAACCATACTCAAGAATCCAAGAACCATAGGTAGAACCCAGTAGCTGCAGCCCCAAATTAGGTGGATAAAATGGCAGGAACTCCCAAATACCTCTTACTCCTATTTCTCAACATTAACGGACTTCACTCTTCAATCAAGCGACATAGACTCTCTATTTAGATTAAAAAGCAAGATTCTTCTATCTGCTGCCTTTAGGAGTCACATCTTGCCCATAAAAACAAACACATTTTCAATGTGAAAAGCTGGAACAAAATCTACCAAACAAACGGCCCCCATAAACAATCCTAATACCATATAAAATAGATTTCAAATTAAAATTAGTGAGAACAGATAAAGAAGGTCACTATATACACATTAAGGGATCTCTCCTTCAGGAGGACATTACAATTCTAATTATGTATTTACCAAACAAAGGAGCACCCAAATTTATCCAAGAAAAACTATTTTATCTCAAATCTCATATAGATCCAAAGACATTAATTATTGGAGACTTTAACACACCACTATCCACACTAGATAGATCAACACGGCTAAAACTCAGCAGAGAAACTGTAGACCTAAACAACTGCATAGATCAACTAGATTTCACAGACATCTAACAAATATTTCACGCAGCAGCATCAGAATACATATTCTTCTCAGCAGCACATGGAACATTTTCTAAAATAGACCACATTTTAGTCACAAAGCAAACGTCCAATTTCAGAAACATTGAAGTCATACCATGCATTCTCTCAGATCACAAGTAAATAAAATTAGAACTCAAAACCAAAAGCCACCAAAGAAAATCCTGTAACACATGGAGGCTGAAAAACACACTATTTAATCACCAGTGGGTCATGGAAGAGATTAGAAATGAAATTCAAGTGTTCATGATATTCAACAAAAATAAGCACACAAACTACCAGCTCCTCTGGGACACAGAAAAGGCAGTACTCAGAGGCAAGTTTATACCTCTGAGTTTGTACATCAACAAATTGGAGAGATCTGAAACCAACAATTTAATGAGACAGCTGAGCCTCCTTGAAAAAGAGCAGGAAGATACCCCCAATCCAGTAGACAGAAAGAATTAATTAAAATTAAATCAGAATAAATGAATTAGAATCCAAAAGAAACATAGAAAGAATCAACAAAACAAAGAGTTGGTTCTTCGAAAAAATTAACAAAATTTACAGACCCTTAGCAAATCTTATCAGAGAAAGAAGAGAACACATCCAATTATAAATACACTCATAGATGCGAAAGGAAACAGTACCAAAACAACCAAGATTCAGAACATTATAAGGGAACACTTCTCAAAACTTTATGCTAATATGTTTGAGAACTTGGCAGGAATGGACCTTTTCCTAGCAAATATTGTCATGCCAAAACTAAACCAAGATGATTTAAACCATATTAATAGGCCCATATCAAGCATTGAAATAGAAACAGCAATAAGAGACCTCCCATCTAAGAAAAGCCCAGGACCAGATGGTTTTACAGCGGAATTCTACAAGCCCTTCAAACAGAACTCACACCAATACTCCTTCAACTCTTCAATGAAATTGAAAGAGAAAGTGCACTACCAAATTCATTCCATAAAGCTATAATAACCCTCATCCTAAAACCAGGCAGGGACTCATCAAAGAAAGAGAACTATAGACCCATATCTTTGATGAATATTGATGAAAAACTTCTCAACAAAATTTTTGCCAATCCACTTCAATTCATGAAAAAATCATACAACATGATCAAACAGGATTCATTTCAGGGATGCAAAGCTGGTTCAATATACTCAAATCAATTAACATAATTCATCACAGCAACAGGAGCAAGGATAAGAAACACATAGTTATCTGAATAGATGCAGAAAAAGCAATTGACAAGATCAAATGCCCCTTTATGATGAAGGTTCTGGAAAAACTAGGAATCCATGTTACCTTCCTCAATACAATAAAGGCTGTATATGACAAACCTACAGCCAGCATTATACTTAATCGTGAAAAACTAAAGTCATTTCCTCTTAACTCTGGAAAGAGACCAGAATGCCCACTCTCTCCACTTCTCTTCAATCTAGTATTAGAATGCCTAGCTACAGCAATAAGACAAGATGCAAACCGAAAAGGGATCCAAATAGGGAAAGAAGAAGTAAAACTCTTCCTCTTTGCAGATGTCATGATCTTGTATTTAAAGAATCCCATAGACTCCACTCCCAAATTACTCAAGCTAATTCAAAACATTGGCAAAGTATCAGGGTATAAAATTAACCTTCGGGGCTGGGAAGGTGGCTCAGTGGTAGAGCGCTTTCCTTGCATGCCTGAGGCCCTGGGTTTGATTCCTCAGCACAACATAAGGAAAAAGCCGGAAGTGGCACTGTGACTCAAGTGGTAGAGTGCTAGCCTTGAGCTGAAGAGCTGAGGGACAGCGCCCAGGCCCAGAGTTCAGGCCCCATGACCGGACCCCTCCCAAAAAAATTAACCCTCAAAAAGCAATGGCTTTTCTGTATACCAACAATGAGAATAGTGTGGCTGAAATTAAGAAAGCATCTCCAATCGTAATAGCCCCACAAAAAAGAAAATACCTAGGAATTAACTTAACCAAAGAAGTGAAGGAACTCTAAGATGAAAATTTTAAAAACCTGAAAAAGGAAATCAAAAGAGATGTTAGAAAGTGGCAAAAACTCCCATGCTCCTGTATTGGAAAGATAAACATCATGAAAATGGCAATACTTCCCAAGGCTATCTACAAGTTCAATGTGATACCTATCCATATTCCAACTTCATTCTTCAAGGAAATTGAAGAGACAATCCAAAAATTCATATGGAACAATAAAAGACCCGAATAGCAAAAATGATCCTTAACAGAAAGAACCGTGCTGGAGGAATATTAATACCAAATTTCAAACTCTACTACAAAGTCATAGTAATCAAAACAGCTTGGTACTGGCACAAGAATAGACCTCAGGACCAATGGAATAGAACTGAAAACCAGAGATGAACCTACAGACCTATAGCCATCGAATCTTTGATAAGGGACCTAAAAATGTAAGGGAAGAAAAATAGCCTCTTCAGTAAATGGTGCTGGCAAAATTGGTTAACTACTTGTAGAAAACTAAAGCTAGATCCTTATATATCACCCTGCACCAGAATCAACTCCAAATGGATCAAAGACCTCGGAGTCAAAGCAGACACTCTGAAAACATGATAGGATGGAATAGGAGAAACACAAGGTCTCCTTGGCACAGGCCAAATTTTCTTAATAGAGATCCAGAAACACAAGAAATCAAAGAAAGATTGGACAAATGGGATTGCATGAAATTGCAGAGCTTCTGCATGGCAAAGGACATAGCTTGCAAGATCAATAGAAAGCCTATGGATTGGGAGAAGATCTTCACTAGCCATACAACAGACAAGCGTCTCATATCTAAAATATACCTAGAACTTAAAAAATTAAATCTCCCAACAACAAATCCTCAAAGAAACAACTGCCGGATAAATAAGTGGGCTAAAGATTTAAAAAGAGTGGCTGGGAAGGTGGCTCAGTGGTAGAGTGCTTGCTTTGCATGCATGAGGCCCTGGGTTCGATTCCTCAGCACCACATAAGCAGAAAAAGCCAGAAGTGGAGCTGCGACTCTAGTGGTAGAATGCTAGCCTTGAGCTGAAGAGCCAAGGGACAGTGCCCAGACCCAGAGTTCAGGCCTCACGACCAACCAAAAAAAAAAAAAAAGACTTAAAGAGAAACTTCTCTGAAGAGCAGAGAAGCATGGCTAATAGACACATGAAGAAATTCTCAACCTCCCTAGCCATAAAAGAAATGCAAATCAAAAAAACATTGATATACTACCTCACCTGAGTTAAAATGGCTGTAATTAAGAACTCTAACAACAGATGCTGGAGGGGATGTAGACAGAAGGGAATCTTACTTCATTGTTGATGGGAGTGTAAACTTGTTCAACCACTTTGGAAAGCATATGGAGATTCCTAAAGACTCCACATAGAGCTCCCCTATCACCCGGCAATCCCACTTTTGGGCATTTGCCCAAATGATCACAAACAAGACCACACTAAAGCTACCAGCACAACTATGTTTATTGCAGCTTTATTTCCCATAGCTAAGATGGAACCAACCCAGATGCTCCTCAGTAGATGAATGGATCAAGAAAATGTGGTGTATATACACACTGGAATTCTATGCCTCCATCAGAAAGAATGACATTGCCCCATTTGTTAGGAAATGGAAAGACTTGGAAAAATTTTATTAAATGAACTAAGCCAGGCTGAATAAAGCATAGGTCCCATGGTTTCCTTTATTGTCAATAACTAGTATATGTCTGAGTCAAGCAAAAAACGTCAGATAAGTTGATGCTAGTGGAATGAACCCCAAGATAAGTATTCAAATGTATTTTCTGTTTTTTTCCTTTCACGTAATTTTTTCTATCATATTCATAAGATGATTCCTATGTTGCTTTGTATGTGGCTCCCCACAGTATAACCAATACTTTCACTGTACTTGATGTTGGTATAATTTGCAGAGGTGAAGGGAAAAAAAAAACAAATCGTTAACTAGGGATACATGTGGACCCATTGCAACAATGAGCTGTACACGTTGTTATGTCGAAAAACAAGCTTTACAACTTTGGTGGGGGGGTGGGGAGAGGTTCGGGTGGGGGGACAAGAGGAGTATGGAAAGGGATGGGAAGGGGAAACAATGAGGAGGCAACAATGTTTGATAAGAAATGTCCTTGTTATCTTGCCCATGTAATTGTAACTCCTCTGTAAGGCATTCTTACAATAATAATAATAATAAAATTACATTCAAAGCAGCACAGGCAGAGTTCCCAAGCCAGATTGTCTCCTGCTTTGAATGTTGTGCCTTGACTCCCTTTCTCTGCCAGCTGCTGAATCTCCTCTAGCTCTCTCTAAGGTGGGCACCACAGTGGAGGACATCATGGAGAGCAGAGATTGTGACCTGACCATCCCCATCCTGCCAGCTGGGAGAGAGATGATTCCCAGCACCTGTACTGGACTCTAAGATATTCAGAGACCCCAGGCTACCTCAAGGATCCTTTCTCTGCAACATGAAACTTGGGGCGGGGCGGATGTGATGGACTATCATGTCTGGCCCCATGGGGAGGAGAGTAGGCCCCTTGAACCAGACACTCAGCTCAAGGCAACCTCATTCACACCTGAATGGGGAATTGAGTGCCACAGAGCTGGTCAGCCGCTGGACAGATATCTTTGAGAAGATAGACATCACAGAGGCCCCAGAATCCAGCCAGTACATTGTAGCTCACATCCTCGGATCCAAAATAGATAAGTGACGTGGCACCAGAAGGCCATGAAGAGGGAGGAGGGAGTACATTGCGAAAGCTACATCAGGCTCTCCCCAACAGAGGATACTTATCTGAATCAGATGGGATTTTTCTGTAGTATTGTCATAGACAGATACTCATTTATTTTTCTACAAACAGTTACAGAGTGCGCCAGGCTTTGGGAGGCCATAGACAATGAAAGGTTCCATGACTAGTTCCACTAGAACATGAAGAAACCTTGGTTTGAGCTGGATGCTAGTGCTTCACACCTGCCATCCTAGCTATTTAGGAGGTTGAGATTGGAGGATTGAGGCTTTTGGCCCAGGCAGGAAAGCCTGTAAGACTCTTGTCTCCAATTAACTACCAAAAACAAAACTCCAGAAGGGGATATGTGGCTCAAGCCCTAAACTGCTAGCCTTGAGTAAAAAGGCTCAGGGACAGCACCTAGGCTATGAGTTAGAGGCACAGGACTGACACAAAGAAAGGACAGAGAGAGAGAGAGAAAGTAGGGAAGGAAAGAGGGAGAAAAAGAGGAAAGGAGGGAAGAAGGGAAAATATGCAAGCCTTGGTTTGGAGTCCCTGGATCAAGGGAGCCAACCATTCACAATTTCTGTGGGGACAGTTTCAAAGACTAAAGCCAGTATGTAGAACCAAGCCACTGACCCCTTAGCAACTTCATGACATCCAGGAGCTGTGTGGTCACCGATTGCAGAGGAAAGTAGCCTGGGATAGATCCTAGGGCTCAGGGTTTTTTTTTTTTATCATCCCCGACCCCAAGGAGTTTATTTTCTGGTCAGATAAAAAGAAAGTGTCCAAGAGTTAGGGAGGTATTGGGGTGAGGGAGTGTCAAGAGTGGGGAGGCAAGGGATAAGCAGGAAGATAAAAATGGAGGATGATCCTAGGTCAGGTGTATCAGACATTGGAGTCATGATCTTACCTGACAACCTAGACTACCAGTGATAGAGCCTTTGATCCAGCCATGCTGCTATTAAAAGTCTTGACACCTTGAGTTCACCATTGATGACCTGGCTGTTGTTCGCTGCAGGATGCCTGTGCAGTACATCCTTGGGGCTGGGACTTTCCAGGGCTCACTCTGAAGATGACACCCCTGGTGTTCATTCCTGCACCAGAGACAGAGGTAAGCATATCACTGTCACAGCCTGGGAATGATGGTGGGAGTTGGGACTCATGTCACCCTGACACTTCATAGAGAGGGTGCTAGCGCCCTGTGCCTGCCATTCTCAGAGGCAGAAGTGGATCTCTTTGCTGGCTCAGTCTTTAGTCTAGATGGCAGATCTGGGATTCAGAGAGGGCAGACTGAATGTGGGGCAGGGCTGGGTAGAGGCTGGTGGGAAAACCAGAGGCACTGGGCTCTGAGCAGGGTTGTATCTTTGATAATACAACACAGGAACACTCCTGGGATAGAACAGCCCTTTTCACTTTGCCAAGAGGGACCTAGAGACCTCCATTCTCCATCCCTTGACCAAAAACCCTTTGGTTCCCATATCATGTGTTTGGATAACTAGATCTCATCTCACTGCCCAGTGTTGAGTCAGGACAGTGAGAGATCCTGATTCTTTGATAAGGTCATTGGATCCTCAGTATGAGATTATACTTGAATGTCCTAACTTGGTGCATGGTCAGTCCCATCTAAGACTGCCATGATGTAGAACAAAGAATCTAGAGAATCAGAGCTGGATAGGGTCTGTTCTGGGAGGCTTGAATATTATGTGTTAGCTTTGAGCTCCGGTGTGCCCACCTGCTTCCCTTTCTTGGGTGGGTCTATGCTAGAAAAAGCTTGAAACTAAGGTGTGGGTCTTGTCTTTGATGCTCAAAGCTAGCACGCTACCATTTGAGCCACAGCTCTACTTCAAGCTTTTTTTGGTGTTTAATTGGAGATAAAAAGTTCTCATGAACGTTGCTGCCAAGGGTGGCATCCAACTGCAGTCCTCAGATCTCAGCTGCCTGAGGGGATAGGATGACAAGCACGGAAAAGCATCTTTGGCTATGTGCCAGTAGCTCATGGTTGTCATCCTAGGTACTCAGGAGCTAAGATCTGAGGATCATGGTTCAAAGCCATCTTGGGCAAGAAAGACCCTGAGAGTCTTATCTCCAACAAACCACCAGAAAACAGGAAGGGGTGCTGTGGCTCATGTAGTAGAGTGCTCGCCTTGAGCTGAAGAGCTCAGGGACAGCACCCAGGCCCTGAGTTCAAACACCACAACCGAAAAAAAGAAAAAAAGAAAAATATGTTTGCCTGCAAAGATGTGGAGGTGTGTGTGGGGGTGCTGTGATTGAGAGACCAGGTGCTGACCTCACTGTACAGACATTTCTAAGAACTCCTCAAGTTTGCCCGTTTGAAGCCACAGTAGGATGGGAGGTGCCTTACCAAGAACGCAAGAGGACGAGGCCTGTGGCAGGCAGGGAGTGGTGGGATGGGTGCAGGGGTAGGATTGTTGTATCTGTATTCTCTCCATTGAAGGATGGATTTGGATGCTGGGTGTCAAAGTTTGAAGTTAAGGGTTGCAAGAAGTTTGTGGCCTGACGAATTGGGTTTCCTCTGGGTTTATGAAGGTGGTTGAAGCCTGGGGCTGCCGGTGCTCACAACTGTCATCCTAGCAACTCATAAAGCTGTAAAGACCACGGTTCAAAGCCAGCTTGTGCAAGAAAGTCTGTGATACTTGATATCCAATGAACCACCAGAATACAGGACACGGTGCTGTGGCTCAAGTACTAGAGTACTCATCTTCAGATGAAGAGCTGAAGGACAACACCCTGGCCCAGAGTTCAAACCCCATGACCAACAATAAACAAAGAGGTGGCCTGATTTTTCCACATAGCAGTGTGTATGGTAGGAAATTCCTTGCTGTGTTATGAGATATTACAGATATGTGAGAGGCTCAATGTTGTGTCTACAGTTATTCTGAGTATGATAGTGCCATCTTCACGCAGGTCAGATGTGATCCTAATGGAAGGAGTTCATGGTTCTGTTCTCAGGAACTGCTGAGGCCGTGGAATGTCCGTGTGTATCTGTGTGTGTGTGTGTGTGTGTGTGTGTGTGTGTGTGTGTGTGTGTGTGTGTGTGTGTGTAATTTTCCCTCGTCTTTCTCTGTCCCCTTCCTGGCTGCCTGGCTGCCCCTTTCTGACCTCAGATGGTGACCCTCCTCCACACTGACCTTGCCTTTAGCCCCCTATCAGGGCCTACAATGAGTCCTAAATTGCCAGAGGCCTGTGTTCCAACTTTTCTCTGGGGCCCAAATCTGGCTGTCCCAATATTTGGCCACCTCCAGGGGATTCTGGAAAAGCAGTGCCAGCTGGCATAGGTCTCCCCTGCCTCAGAGGGAGGGCCTCGGTTATACGATGTCCTGTCCTTTTCCTCAGCTGGGCCTCTGACTGCACATCCCTCTCAGCAGGCTTGCAGTGGCTTGGGGAATGGGTGGTTGCTGGTGGCTCTGGCCAACTCGATCTTAACATCTGACTGAAGGTCGCTCAAGCAAGGAGGATCCAGGGCTACATGAGAGGTGAGGCCAAGGTGGCTTGGAAGTATCTGCCAGTGTCTAGGAAATGTAAATGTACTTTATTGCAGGAAAATTTAACTTTCAGCACCAGCTGGACCTCTCAGGTCTTGCTACACAATTCTGGATACCCAGAATACAGGAGGCACAGACTTTAGATTCTAGGGCCAGGGAACTGGAGGATGAGAGACTTGTATGTCCAATACCTCAATGTTCTGGGGCATTAGTCTTGACCTGGCTATGCCCCCGCTTGTGTATGTTCACTTCTTAACCCATTGTTGGCCACACACCAGCCACTTGTGGCAGTACTATGGAAGGAGCAGGAGTGGAAGTGAGATCTAGGATGAACAAAATCTGGATTTATGGTCTGTGGGGTGGCAAAGGGTGTCTTAAAAAAAACTTAGAGCTGGAACTCGGGGTCTAGGCACTGTCCCTGAGCTTCCTTTGCTCAAAGGTAACATTCTACTACTTGAACCACAGTTCACCTTTCATCTGTTTTACTTGTTTAGTGGAGATAAGAGTCTCATGAACTTTCCTGCCTGGGCTGGCTTCAAGCAGTCATCCTAAGACCTCAGCCTCTTAAGTAGCTAGGATTGCTGGTGTGAGCCACAGGCACCTGCTAAGGATGTTTGTGTGTGTGTGTGTGTGTGTGTGTGTGTGTGCGTGCGCGCGTGCATGTGAGTTTACCGGGACTTGAACTCAGAGCCTAGGTGCTATCCTTTAGCTTGTTTGTACAAGGTTGGTGCTGTACCACTTGAACTACAGTAGCTCTGCTTCCCAGGTTTTGGTGACTCATTGGAAATAAGAATCTGCCCAGGCTAGGTTTGAATCTTGATTGATCCTCAGGTGTCAGCCTTGAGTAGCTAGGATAACAGGAATGAGCCACAGGTGCACAGCTGATAATGGCCTTTCTCCACAGCGGACTGGAATCTCCTGAAAGCTTTTCTTTATTTTTACTGTGCCAGTACCGGGGCTTGAACTCTGGTTTTGGGCTCTGGTCTCTTAAATTTTTCCCTCAGTGCTGGCACTCTACCACTTGAGCCACAGCTCCATTTCTGGCTTTCAGTAGTTCATTGGCAAAAAGAGTCTCGATAACTTTCCTCCCCTGGGC